>NC_051848.1:52943095-53348782 GCF_002237135.1 Teleopsis dalmanni
TGATAAAATCTTTCTTTAAAATAAAAATAAATGAAATATATTCTATAATATATTTAAAATATAATATTTATATGAATTACATCAATTATTTGTTATATGCAAATATATATTTGCCAACTAAAAAAAATAAAATTTAATTATAATTATGTATTTATTTATTTACACGGTAAGTCGATATGTTTAACATTAGATAAAAGTTTTTATAATAAATACATAATAAGCAATTTATTTAATATGTGAATTTTCTTTCACAAAAAAAAAATATTTTGATAAATTTTAATATTTAATTTTGATAAATTTTTTATATTCATAATATTATGTATTTTAGTTAATTTTATAATTGTTAATTTAATTTTTTAAACGGGGTTTTAATTACCCCGTTAAACATAAACTTACAATAATACAATATACCTATAAGATTTATTTTTGTTGGGATCATATATCTCTAACATTATCTCTAATATATTGTAGAAAATTCAACTATTTAAATAAAAAGCAATTGAAATGCACTACAATGTCTAAAGTTCCAAGAACAGCAGGATCTACGTCCCAGAGTTATTTCTTGATTTCGACAACCAACTGCCGTTCACCAACCCCAAAAAGAACTACACAAGCAGATCCTAGCAGGCTACAACAACAATGCGTCTACTTTTTTAAGTCTCTGCTGGACACATACAAAGCAAATAAAAGTGTTATTGAGTGCTAAAAATGTGTAGATGATATAGCTTTGTATGACTCTTTAGAATAATATCTAGCATCACAGAAGCACATTTAGCTAGTGTTCAAACAGTTCTGTGTTGCATTTATGTATTCTGTAAAAGCGTCACAAACAGTAAAGTGCTATCATAACAGCTATCAACTATCCTTTTTTTGGTACTATAAATACAACAATCCCTTTTGAAAACAACATCTGTGAAATCGAATATATCCTAAGACTAAATGCTCTTCATAATTTTGAGAACATAGTTACATCGAAGCAAAATTCACAACAGATTTCTAAAATATCCAGGGATAAAAGACTACTTTATCAATAAGCTATAATAGTTCAATTTAGCTCATGGTATAGCAATTAGCTCGGATTTTACCTTTCATGTATACATTATTTGTATGTCAACTGTAGCTGTATTCCTTATGACATCCCTCATCTGCTTTCTTGTTAAACTGTGCATACTAGTTCCTTACCTCCTTACCATTCAGGTGAAAAGATTTCTTTATGTAGACCTAGATTGATTTTAATACTACATCATTTACATTCCTACTCTCTAATATATCTTATCTTCCATATATTTTATCAAACTCTCTTTTCTTCATCAAACCACTCTTCGTGTTTATCTCGTAATTAATTCATATTCTTTTTTATGTTACCTACTTTCTGAAATCTCGGAGTTGCTGTAGTACGACTTAAATCACTTATAAGACAGGAACTAATCTTTAATTTTATACAACGCAATGGGATATAACCAATATAATTTTACTTTACATTATAGACACCACATAACTGAAAGTGAAAATGTAAAGGACGGGATCTACACGGGATCTTTGGTAGAAGGATATGATAGAAAACCAAAAAAATACTTTTATTGTAACTTCATCTACTATCGTTTACCGATTCTTTGTGTTTCGTAGTATCTAAATCAAGAAATGTATGGTCAAATCACATGTGCATCAGTTAATTAAATCAGAGGAAATTTAAAGTTAAAATGCTTTTATACAGCATTTTTTGTAGAGATATCCCATAGTGCAGAAAAATTTTTATTATTCAAATAAAAATGATTTGGCTATGGTGCGTTATGAGAGAAGATCCATAATCTTTGGACTACCAGTTATATCTATCAATCAATGCTGAATGCATTATACTATAATATATATATATTATAGTAATAATATATATCTAATATATATCATATATATATAATATATATCATATATATATATCATATATATATAATATATATCATATATATATATCATATATATATAATATATATTAATCAAAAAGAATAAATACTAAGTGGTTTTACACCCATTAAGTTTTGTGTGGTGATAATATGAACCAATAAGCCTAATCACATGGATTAAAATCGCAATATAATTTAAAAAATCATTTAATTGAAAATCGATATGATCTGCAAAAAGTTTTACAATTTATAAAATATTCATCTGGAGAAAATTATGCCCAAAACTATATTTAATACAGAGTATGAAGAGTAAAAGGAACAAGTTTTCAATTACCAGTATATGTAATATATATATATGTCTTAATGTGACTTTTATCCAGTCTAAAAAATCATATTATAAAAAATCTTAAATTATTGTATCTTATTTTAGATGTACCCAAATATTAGACATGCAGTTCTAGGAACTCGTTTGTTCCTAGAAATTTTGATTTAATAAAGGGAAAACACAACAATGAAAACTTATCGTTCAGCGGTCCATATCAGTCAATATAATTTTTATAACGTCTATTCTGTGAAATAAGAATGTAGTTTTGATTAAATAATATAATATTTACTTGTCTTTTTCTAATCTTGATACTAACCTATAAATCCTGTTAGAAAAACTTTAGTCAAGCGTTTGTCGGAAGTCAAAGCTGTAGTTCTCAAACAACATAAATGTTTATAAATATTGATCAATTTTATATATGATGCTTGAGGACGTATGACCTAATCAACGCAAACGAACGAGAATATGATAACAATATTGAACTTGGTACTTCATAATTGATAGATAGTACATTCTACACATGAGATATACGTACCGTCAGCAAGCGTTTGATGTTTGAAAAGTTATTTATCAGATTTTTTGAGCTTTTAAAATTTATCCAAAATTTTAAACCGAATGTCAACTTATGTTAAATAATTTCAAAGGTTACAATCGAAGATCTTGAGAATGCTAATAGAATGCACCATGGTTCAAAAAAAATTTCAACCTTCACAGAGATTTGGACGGATCGCTAGTGTTAGAAGAAGCTACTCAAACAAAGGTTGGAAACGACTAAAATGGAAAGATATAATTAACATATGCTAACAGGCAGATATTTGTTATCATTATGATTTTTGTTTATTAACTAATTTTAATTTTATGGTAAATATTAATTAAGTTTATCCAAAAAATTAACTCTGGTAAAAATTAAATCAGATTTTAAAATTCAAAGTATTTATTGTAATTTGCTATGTGAAAGATTCAATAAAAATATTCTCTAACAGAGATCTTTCTATATGCGTTTAGGGTCTGTGTTAGCATAACATATTTCAATCTATTCTAAATCTACACTTCCCAACATTAGCACCTCATTTTGCTTAGTAACACTAAAATATTTCTTGCTTATCAATTGGAACAGAAGAGATATAGTAGAAACTATAACCACAGGTACATAACGTTTGTTGTCCTAGCAATCCCCAGGTATACTAATACACTAATCGATTATTATTATTAAGTGTTTTAAAGAAAAATCAAAAAATATAATGAAAAAACTACACACAGAGTGGCTGAGTATAGTTTTCAAAACTGAATATTGTTTATAAATCGATAATTAAATGTTATTTAATAACGATCACAAGGCTAGAGAATAAGAAATTAATTGAAGTTATTAATAGTGGAGCGTTAAAAAGCCAGATAAAAAGTTTATTGAAGCAACAGAGCCTAAGTCTCAGAACTAGGTTCCAAAACCGAATCGAAGCCACTCGTATTTTCAGACGATCAAGTACCATTCGTCTCTTCCAACACAGTTTACAACAAGTACTAGAATTATTCAACGACGACCAATTGTCGTCACCTCCCGAACCAAATATAAATTGTAAAAAACAGAATAATTACCAGGGCTATAACAACAACAACAACAAAAGGAAAATTGAAATTATGTAGCTTAAAATAGAGAACAAGAAAACGGTTAGTGCCAAAAAAAATAACTCGTATCAAACGAGTGGGATTATGTGGGATTATAATAAAGTAGCCAACAAAATGAAGTACAAATTATATATACAAATATTCATAACTCTTAATGAAGAGCGATCTGGAGAGTAATGTTAAAGAACTTTAGTGGATATTTAATGGTATGGTATTTTTGATACAGGTTTTATATAAGTGCCAACCTATAATTACAACTTAATTTATTATATATTACATATAACTTATTATACTTTTTTAAATATACATACGAAAGAGTTGATCAATAAAGCTTACCACAAGTGTTCTGAGAGAGTTGTCTCTGTATCGAACTCTTCTTCTCGTACTACCTAGAGACGAAGAGCGAATATCTCATAAATATAAATCATATTAGACTACATCAATAAAGCTTACCACAAGTGTTCTGAGAGAGTTGTCTCTGTATCGAACTCTTCTTCTCGTACTACCTAGAGACGAAGAGCGAATATCTCATAAATATAAATCATATTAGACTACATCAATAAAGCTTACCACAAGTGTTCTGAGAGAGTTGTCTCTGTATCGAACTCTTCTTCTCGTACTACCTAGAGACGAAGAGCGAATATCTCATAAATATAAATCATATTAGACTACATCAATAAAGCTTACCACAAGTGTTCTGAGAGAGTTGTCTCTGTATCGAACTCTTCTTCTCGTACTACCTAGACAGGAATAGCGAATATCTCATAAATCTAAACTGATCGACTTTAAAAACAATTATTAGTGATAACTGAACACTGCCTTCTAAATAAACATACAGCACGATTAATGTTTTCAACGACCAATGAATGCAAACTATATATAGAATACACAGAAATATCCTTACACATCCTTAGAGGTTGCATTGCTCTTGTAGAATATAGGAGAAGAAATTTCCACAAAGAATTGATCACGAATCTTACTTGTAAATAATCAATCTAGAAAAAACTAAAAATTTTCTGGATACAGCCGAAGTTGAAGAAAGCCTACGGTAACTACGGTGGAGGCAGGACACAATAGTCTGTCAAGGGAAAAAATGTCAGGAGCAGCTAATGATAGAGGCCATCAAATATTAAAGTACAATCTATATTGGGAATAAATAATACAATTAGGAACATAATAGAAGCATTAAACTAACACATTCCTGGCTGACTCTAACACTACTTAGTGTTTACCGAACCGGTAAGGCGGCTTTACAATAAACTCATCACCTCTAATTGCTTAATCCTATTAAACAGCATTTGTTAAACTCCTCCATGTACTGCCAGTGTTCCTGTAGTATGTGACATTGTAGAAGTAGGGTTTTGGATGCACTTTGTTGTTTTAGTTCCAAGATGTCTTGCAAGGACGGAATTGTTTCTTCTGTCAACAGCAGCCACTGCTGCCTTCGCACATTCCCGGTTTTTCTTTTTCGACTTAATCTCTTCATTTTAGTTGTTTTTGTTTTTTAGTATATTTGCAGCTGAGTTAATTTTAATAACAAATTAACTTTTTTTTGCAGAATCAAACAATAAATAATTAGTAAACACACCAACTCTCAACTACCACTGACAACGCACTAAAGCAATCAAATGCTTCACGCAATTTTAGCAGCTGATTAGGTGAAACGTCACTTGCTCAGCCAAACAGTGAGCATATGTTCGAATTTTCGAACAATAACAAAATAGTGACGACATAAACCGCACACAAGTGCATGATGGTAAAGAAATTAAGTACTCATTTGAACATTCATCTGTAAAAACAGTGGCGATTTTATTAAAGTCAAGTGGTGTGCATTGCGCGTCCTATATATGTACATACGTATACAGCAATCAATAAGAATCTATGTATATAGATAGCATACATATATATATAACAACAATATATATAGATCGGAAAATGTCGTTGCTTTTTGTTCATATTCTACGGATTCTGCACACACACATGTTATGTAAACTACATAATCTCCATATAAAAGATTATTAGTTATAATTTTATCTTTCACAGTTGTAAAAACACCATTAGGTTAGAGTGTATTAAGAAGGTGAGTAAAAACAGACCTTGACATATGTGAGTCAAACATTTCAAGGTGGGATTAAAATAACTGTAAAGGTCTATTTTTTTATTTTTTTATTACATATAAAAATTTCTATTTATCACTGTCGTTTTTCTTATAGATGAACCAATTAATAAAAAGATAGCGATAAATTTTTACCTGTACCCTATAGGCTATGTTAGGTTGGAATGGCGGCCTTGTGTACCAAGCAAGTCCACTGTACTGCTTTTTAATCGCTTAAATCAGTAATCGCGACGCTCAGAAGGGTATATTCATTTTCGATCAAAACGTTATGAAAAAAAATGGTTACACTTCCACCGACTTTTACTGACTGTCCGCTACACATGCATATATATACATGTATATATGATGTATGCTACATCCAAAAAATCTCAACAACGTAAGTAAAGCATCCGTATTGAAAGCTATGAAAACTATTATTTTTGACATTATCACAATTGTTTGTCCTCAAACATTTTGATACCGTGAGTGGCTTCAGACAATGTGATCCCTTATCTTCTGATCTTTTTAATTTCATTATGGAAGTGATAATGCGCACGGCAGGTGTTTATCGTAATGTAACAATATTTTACAAATGTGTACAGCTCCTTGCTCACATTAACGACATTGACATCATTGGGGGTAGCAAGCGTGATTTTACAGCTACCTTTCTGTTATCGAAAAGGAATCTCCAAGAATGGGTTTAGCGGTTAAGTTTTTTCAATCTTAAATAAAAGAGATATTAAAATTACATTAACTGCTATTACCCAGACAAACACTTACGAAACTAGTTGGTAACTGTAAGATCGGACCTGATATATATAAATATATATATATATATATATATATATATATATATATATATATATATTATATATATATATTATATATTATATATTATATATATATATTATATATATATATATATAATTATATATATATGATTTATTATATGTATACATGATTTTTATATGATATAATTTGCTAATAATAGGATTGCAGTTAATAATTAATTAATCATCGACAAAGGGAATTATATACGGCATTAGTAATTCCATATTTTATTTTATATTAAACAATCATCAATTCTTGTATAAAAAATTTACATTTTTATAACATTAAAATTTGTAAGTTTTAAAATAAGTGCTAATAAAAAGCATTCTAGTGTTATGAAAATCATTTTTTTTTAAATGTGCACAAAAAAAAAATAAAGTAAATATCAATATATTATTATTTTTACTATTTATGTATTAAGTCCAGATTGATACATTAGGAAGCAATAAATGACATTTTTTCAATATTCTATATAATTTATATCATATTTCCATTGCAGCTAAAACTATTTATGTTAATGAAATCAAGTTTCAATCGTTTTCATTCGCATAAGCTGATTTACAGCTTACATTGATTTTTACAGTTTGTTTACAATTTACACATAAAACATATTTCAATATTTGTAAAGTTCCCTTTTGGAAAATTTATTTTTAACAGTTGCATTCGACATTTTTCCCCTTAAATAAGTTGATTTATTTATAATAAGCTCATTAATATAAAAGCTTTTTGTGTGGTAAATAATTATCATTAGCAGACTTAAGAAGGAAAACTACTTAAATAAGACAACTGGAAAAATGGTATTACTTGGTTTAATATTTATAGTTCTTCTTAAAATCCCATGATTTACTATATCGCGCTAGATATGAAAACATTTCACCAAGCATTAGAAAAAATAGTTTTCATTTTGTTATTAAAAAATTTTATGGTATACAGTCTTAAAATATTAGAGGAAAAATAAGAGCAGGTACCTTAATTCTCGTCGTTTTAACATAATGAGAAGTAATTTAATGCAACTTAGCCGCTTGATGCGGACGTTATCTTCAAGACTGTCTCGAAAACTGTGTCTTCGAATGCGAATTTTAAAACGAATGCAAGCATTATGTAATTTTGTAATTATTCGCACACACGCTTTTTACGTTTAAACAGAATAAAATTAAATTTCAAGCTTTAAGTCTTAGGATAGTGTAAACGCAATTAAAAACATTGTCAAGTATGAAGCTATCGCTTAAGCGTTTGAATAGAGTGTAGGTGAAAACAGCACTTGAAAATTTTTGTGTTGACTTTGAACATCTATATAATTTCATTATCTTTGATATTACCTATTAATTATTTATTTCGCCCTTCGTTGCAGAAGAGTAGTGTATGAAGAAGTGCATTTTAAATGTTCAATAAGACAATTAGTGAACCCAGAAAGCTCTGTTACGCTACGTAAAACAGCGCAGTACGCAATTCTTTGCACCATACGGCACAATTTGCCATCGTATAAAATTTACTTAGGAAAATTATTTTTAATTTTTTTAAATTATTTTAAATTATTTTTTAAATTAAAATTATCAATTCATTTAATATAAACAAAACACATATTAATGCTATTAACCAATGACTGTTAATCATATAGAAAGTAAATTGGGACGTGTATAATTTCCCCGGAAAACCGCGACAAACTAAAAACTATAAGTAAAAAAATAATTAAAAAAGTAAAGCAATAGCAAAATAATTTGTTAAAAATTACTGCAATAGTCGGCGGAATTGTTTACATAGCAGAAATCAACAATAAATAAATAAAGCTATCAAAAAAAAAAAAAAGTAGTTTAAATTGTTAAAACTAGGGCTAAAAAGTGTACTCGCATTGCGAAGTTCGAGCAGTTCAATGCGCTCGAGCATTTGGCTCGAACGCAAAATTGCTCCGAAGCTCCAAGCAACTCCACTTTAAATATTTTATTTATTTTTTTTATTTGTTTAATTTATTTTATTTCATTTATTTATTTATTTTATTTCATTTATTTATTTATTTTATTTTATTTTACTTATTTATTTATTTTATTTATTTAATTATTTTATTTATTTATTGAAATTAATTATAAAGTTAGCTAAGAATAAGGAACTGAACTACTACGTCCTTCGCCCTGTGCAACTCCAATTATATTTGAAGCTCAGCTCTAGTTAAAATAAATTATAAAAACATAAAGAAATAAATTTATAGTAAAAACACAACAAAAATATAAATATTAATTTTTTAAATTTTATTTTATTTATTAATATTTTTTACGTAAATAAGAAGTTACTTTTCATATTCGGAAATACTTTAAGAGAATAGTTTAAATAGTTTAAGAGAAAAGATTTTACATAACTGTTATAGAAGTTTAAAGTTTGTGGTTTTAATATTCATATATATATTTTATCAGATATAAGTGATATATAAGTGATTTCTTGAGGCCATACACAACATAATCATACATTGTGTTACGATTGCATACTTTAAGGCAGGAGCATTGTCAAGAACCTGGATTTGACAGACCCAAATAATTTGTTGATTTTACATTATTTTTATTCGAATGCAGTTTTATTAGTTTAATTAAATTAGTTGTTTTATCTAATTTTTATTCATTTTATTTAAATAAATTTCAGTAATTAAATTTGCCATGGTCACGTTCCTTTTACCCTAACTACAACTCTGACAAGGAAACGTTTAACGTCCGTACTGTACTTGCAACGACAACTTATATCAGGTCAACTAGTCTGCCATATTCCATCCTTTTGCAATACGAATATGCCTTGCCATAAATGTTTATTCTACATTTATAATTGCATTATGTTATGTTACCAGTCGAACTGAAGTCGAAGTATATAGTGTTTATAAATGTTAAGCTATATTTCTGGTGCGTCTGGCGACCTTCTAATAGTGATAGATATAGAAAATAAATAATAGAGAATAGATATAGATGATATAATAAATTATGAAGAAATAGATGATATCCACTTCAGTTTAACTCAACCTTACCTTATATTAAAAAAAAAAGATAATCATCTCCTAAAATAAAGAAAAACTACTCCAATTCTGGTACATGGCATAGTCCATCAGTAAATATATATTGTAAATTGTTTACGCTTTTAATATCAATAAAGCATTTGTGTCTATGTATTAAGCGACCATATAAATTAATGGGTGACACATTTCTAGTATCCGAAAAAGCCATTTTTGTAATTGTAATGACACTACTTATGTCCAAGAAAGCGCACTTGAGCTCAAATAATAGTTCATTATAGTACCACAGGAATGGCGTTTGTTTGTATATAGACTAAAAGACCAGTGTACAACTAACGCTGGAAGGTAACGATCCCCATATTAGATAAAGGTGAACCAACATGAGAGTTACATAAAATTGGCTAAGTCGCTAATTTTGGAAAATGACAGCGTGGTAAGATCAGAAAGAAATGATGGCCCTCAGATTTTAGGTCTTCTCCTAGCTAAAGACATATATCACTGACATATGAGATGAATCACAGTTTTCTCCTCATCCTCAGAGCCACAATCACAACAAAAGTCATTAAAGCGTAGATCCAGTCTCATAGCATGCCTAGTTATTATGCTTTGGCCTGTCACCACCGATACCGTAGTGCTGAGCAGATTGTACCTTGGTTGAAGTAACTGAATGGTAAACTTTTTGTCTAAAGTTTTTTTCATGATTTTAGAAATTAAAATTTCTTTTAAATTTAAATTTTCTTTTATTAAAAAGTGCAGCCCGAAATGAGTTCAATAACAATTAGCACGGTGTTAACATTAAATATAAATAATCATAATTTCTTACACTATTAATTTTGTTAGGACCTTTTGAGGCCTAGAGTAAAATTTAGAGTTTTGTGCCAATGGTCAGACTGTCGGTTTTTGAAGGAAACATCGTAGACCAAATAAAGTATAAATATGCTTTATCAGATGGACGATCTGAGTTTCCTTAGTCCTGTCCGTCTGTCCGTCTAGCTGTTTTATTTTAAAGTCTTCTTTGAATTTTTAAGCTATTGGAATGTAACTTTGCATACAAATTTTTCGGAAGCAGACTATGATCAATTACCTAGTTGGTCAAAATTGGAACACTATATGATATAGCCGCCATATAAACTGAACTATTCGACATCAATTATCAGATTAATCATAATTGGAACACTGTATGTTATAGCTGCCATATATACTAAACTATCCGACATCAATTATCAGATTAGTCATAATTGGAACACTGTATGTTATAACTGCCATATGAACTGTACAAGCGGATACAGGTTATTTTTTAATAAGCGGAATAGATTTTGACTTCATCCCCTCCGATTTATTTCAAGTTTTTTTAAGAGCTTTTTTTTTTAAAATAGAAATAAGGAGTTACGAACCCATGAGGCTTTGAGAATTTTTCTAAAATTCTAACTGATTTTTAAACCTTAGATGCTGTAAATGATAGAATTTCTTGCATTTTAATTGTAAAAATAATTGATTAATTAGAAATGGGAAGAAGTTATAAAGAATTGGATTGAATTGAATGAAATAACAAAGCAAGTAATTTGGCCTGTCTTGGTACTTCTATAGATGTCTCTCAAGAGATACCGATTAATGTTCTCATAAAAACAGTCTTGGTACTTCTATAAATGTCTCTCTAGACGTATCGATTTATGTTCTCATAGAGTCTATGAAGGGGGTTCCTATGTCCACTTTTTCAACAACTAATAACAAATGAAAGTCGCTCAAGTCGCACATGTCTTCCATGCTGCTCTACTTGGTTTGTGCACAAAAATATTAGATTTTGAAAAGTTTTTCAACAATCAATATTCCTGCTATACTTCTTCAGAATGTCTAGCAAAACACCTGCGTATTCTCTTCGACACTTATTGTAAAAGTTGTGAAAACGAAGGAGAAACAATTAAATATATTATCAATGATGATCCAACTTTGAAGGAACGCATTTTTAGAAACATATTTTATTAACAATTTGATAAGCATCAGAAAGGACATAATATCTGTTAAACTACATAAAATGACAAAGAATTGGTGCAAATTCCTCGCAGCAAGAGATTCGGTTTGCTATTTTATACACACGAGCTTTATGAGACCGAGACTAATGCCGAGTCTTGTTGGAACGTCCATAGTCTACCAACACACAACTTACAAAACATTTTCCCGATAATAAGTCGCATTGACTTTGACACCACGCTCAAAAAAAACGTTTGGAGAGTATCCATCGGCGGTCACAGTTCTATATACCATTACTTAAGATGGAAGAATACTTTGAGAGGCCATTCAAAGTCTCAAATTTTCGACAGTGAACGGCAGTATGTTCAGTTAAGTAAACATGATCATTTTGAGAGTTTATTAACTGCTCAATGGGGTAATTTTTCTCATCAGAGAACACAATGTCTAGAAATTCAAGCGTAATAACTTCTTTGCTCTTTTGAGTCTAACTGTTTGTTTCAACGGCTGAATGGAATTTTACAACATATTTCCAATAGACATTCACAATAGATTGATTTTTAAATTTGTTAACTAAAACTTTACATAAATTTAATACCTTAAATTTTTTGCGAGTAAAATCTAACTCTGAAGATTTTACGAGCATTGTTGTTGCATCATATGTTTTCCTTCGTAAGTTGCGAATATTTTTTTGCTACTTTGGAAGAAAAAATTAGAGCTATTATTAAATTTCTTAATTATTCTTAATTATTATTTACAAAAACTAATTTGAAGAATATATGATATATATTTGTGTATATTTTTTATTTCAAAATAATTATTATTAATTAAAAATTAAATTTAGTTAAAGAAATCAAAGGGGAAATATGCAAAGCTTACCATTTTCTTAAAAATTGTTGATAAAATTATTTTAATTAATATAAATTAATTACGTCTATTATTAAGTTTCTTAAATGTTGTTTATTTTCTATTATTTACAAAAACTAATTTGAAGAATATATGATATATATTTGTGTATATTTTTTATTTCAAAATAATTATTATTAATTAAAAATTAAAGTTAGTTAAAGAAATCAAAAAGGGGAAATATGCAAAGCTTACCATTTACTTAAAAATTGTTGATAAAATTATTTTAATTAATATAAATTAATTTTCATCATAACACTTTATAAAAGAATATAGAAGTAAATTTTTAAAAATTAAATTCACACTAAGCAATTCTTCATATTTCATTTTCATTCTAAGACTTTGTATACATAAATTTTATTTAATTCACTTAATTTTTATTCAAAAAAATTTTTTAATATATGTATTTATTTATTTAATATTTTATTATTCATTTCATATTATGTTTAAAGTGATTTATTTAAATAAAATCCTTCAAATAAATATCAATCAATTTTCGCTTATATTTACATTGAAAAAAATTTAAATTAATTTTCACAAACTGCTTAAATGGGATTTTTAACGCACCACAATTGACCAGGAAAATGCAGACTACAACAACAAACCAACACAAGTTCTAAGCAGAGCAATGCAGCGCTGCAAGCTGCGTAATTTTAGTTCTATATCGTTTGAATATGCAATGACTGTATTCTATTTTGTATTAACCAATGCAGCGCTGCTGGCTTTTCATACTTCACTTTGCCGATAATAAACACACTACGCAGCTTTTTATAGTTTGCATGTAAAAACAAACATTAATTTTAAGTCAGCAGCAAAAGTGGAATCCATTGAACTTTGTGGAATTGCTCCTTGCGTTTGTCATTTGCGCGACGCACTACGTTTTTGCTCTCTGTAGCAGCGCAGTAGTGTACGAAAAACGAAATTTTACGTATGCAATAAGTCATTCCGATAACTTAGAATGCTCTGCTGAGCTGCGTGAAGTGCAGTCAACAGCGCAGTTGACTTCATTGCGGCATACGGCACAATTTGCCATGGTATAAAATTTACTTAGGAAAATTATTTTTAATTTTTTTAAATTATTTTAAATTATTTTTTAAATTAAAATTATCAATTCATTTAATATAAACAAAACACATATTAATGCTATTAACCAATGACTGTTAATCATATAGAAAGTAAATTGGGACGTGTATAATTTCCCCGGAAAACCGCGACAAACTAAAAACTATAAGTAAAAAAATAATTAAAAAAGTAAAGCAATAGCAAAATAATTTGTTAAAAATTACTGCAATAGTCGGCGGAATTGTTTACATAGAAGAAATCAACAATAAATAAATAAAGCTATCAAAAAAAAAAAAAAGTAGTTTAAATTGTTAAAACTAGGGCTAAAAAGTGTACTCGCATTGCGAAGTTCGAGCAGTTCAATGCGCTCGAGCATTTGGCTCGAACGCAAAATTGCTCCGAAGCTCCAAGCAACTCCACTTTAAATATTTTATTTTATTTATTTTTTTAATTTGTTTTATTTATTTTATTTATTTATTTTTAATTTAAAATTAATTTTAAAGTTAACTAAGAATAAGACTAGACTACTAGGTGTTCTTCGCCCTGCTCAATAGAAGCCTAGCTCTGGTTAAAAAAAGTTATAAAAATATAAAAAAGAAATTTATAGTAAAAACGCAATAAAAATATAAATATTAATTTTTTAAATTTTATTTAATTTATTGGTATTTTTCACATAAGAAGTTACTTTTCACATTAAATCGCACTTCGGCAATTGTTTCAGCGAATCGATTTCACATAATTATTTTAGAAGTTAAGAATTTGTTTTTGTGTTCATTATACTTTTCCTTATTAGATTTTATATAGGTGATTCCTTGAAGCCACGCGCAGCATAATCACGCGGTTCGTTACGATCGGATAGTTTAGGGAAACCTTCATCGCCCGGATTACACGCAGGACGAGAGTTTATAACACGCCATCCACCTTTGCGCGTCCAATCCTAAAAATAAAAAAATTAAAAACATTAAGTTCTTATGATAATTCTAAATAAATTTTAACAAGCATATACTTAATAATATGAAAAATCTATTATTGCAGTATTAAACTACACTACACATGCTATATCGTAAACTAACTAGAGCTCAATCTGTTTCTAACTTCATTCCATTAACAACTCCATTCCATTCTCCATAATTTATGATATTAAGATTTTGTCTACCCTTGCACTCACACGTAGTATTTTTCCAAACACGTAGTTCCCTACACATTCCAACAGCATCATTTTTGCTGAAGCCTTCTCTTCAAGATGCATTCGTCGATCCCTTTCTTCCTATCAGAGGTATATCGACAACTATTACAATGGAGCTAATATGAGTTAAATCGAATATAAACATGGAATATAAACATATAAACAAGATGCATTATGCTCTTCGAGACCACAGTTAAACTGCTAGCAAAAACGATGCCTTCCATATTCAGTAAGAACTGTCCTAACTCAATTAAGATTAGGATGCCATGTGCTGAACAGTTACTTGCCCAACATAAATGTCTCAATTTCAAGTATGTACAAAGTGCTAACTGCAGCTTTACCCCTTTTGATGTCGCCCCATCTGGTTTTCTGCCCCAACGTACACACAAATTTGAGTTAAATTTTTGGACACGACACATAGAGGTTTCTTCGCCTTGATTCTGGTTGACTTCAATTTAAGTGCCACCCATCCCCAATACATTCTTACACCTATGTAGTCGTCTCACACTACTATCACCTAGCCACATCATGTTATCTGCTTAATAGATTTCTTTCTAGTTATAAACACACCAACTTTTTCACTGAACCGATCAAAATAAAAATCAAAATAAAGTGAAGCAAAAGTCTCGGTAGCACAGCTCAAAAAAATTGTTCTATCAAATATTTTATTTTCAAATTTATTTTTACTAATATTATATATAGTTAGAAAATAAAATTATAGCATAAAAGACAACGATTTAAATATACGGACATGCTTACAGAAGGTTGAAATATGAATTACGCAATCGAAATTATTTTAAGGATGATTATGCTATTGGAACTATCAGCCAGAATTTTTAAACTCAAGGCAAACTCCTTAAATTATATTATAGACCATATGCGCAAGTAAATTTAACACATTGTTCATTGTGTGATCTAGACCAGCCAGAGGATTCCAATTCTGAAAGAAATGCGCTACAAATTCTATAGAAAACACACTCTTACAGAGAAGGAAATAATAGAGGCATTAAACGGAGAAAACTGGACCGCACACTCTGGCTATGTAAGAGATGCAATTACTTACAGACAAAGAATAATAAATGAATATTTTTAGTTTTAAATAAAATAGAATAAGAACGAGAAAAATAACTACAATTCAACTTTAATATACTTTGATTTACTTAAGCATAATTCCTTATTAGTTAATTAGTTTGTGGCAGACGGCACTTGGGCCATGCCTTTAGTTCAATAAGTAACAATATGTCAATATGTAAATATTTTACAATTTATTTATTAGTAGCATAAATTAACGTGTAAGATTAGTTTTAAGATTGAAATATTATACTCTTTTTGAACTAAAATAAAAATACTACTACTATTTAAATTGCCAACCGAAACGGTGAAACTACATAGAATATCAATGTTAGATATAGCAATGGTATATCTGTATATATATTACGGCAAAAATAGTTATGGGTGCCATCTTATTTACTATATAAATTAGCAATGAGGATTATATGGTTACTTCACAAATTATTGTTTGGTGGTTTGTAACAATCTAATAAATAAACGAGCCTACTGCCCCACGCAATTGTGTTCGCAGGTCCACAAAGTTCAATCAATTTCACTTTGGCGGTTGTCACGAAATTGTTATATATTTATACAAGTAAATCCCATTCCGTTACTAAATAGTGCATACACTCTAAAGACAGGCGCTTTTTAATATTCTTAAAAAATTAATATCTATTGAAAAAAAATGCTCTTTAATGCTTCCAATTGCATGAAATTTTATCAAGAATGTGCATTATTTTTACGTGCTAAACTATCCTCAAT
The DNA here is from genome assembly GCF_002237135.1 of Teleopsis dalmanni. Taxonomy (NCBI): domain Eukaryota; kingdom Metazoa; phylum Arthropoda; class Insecta; order Diptera; family Diopsidae; genus Teleopsis; species Teleopsis dalmanni. Next base: position 52,959,785 of record NC_051848.1, read on the forward strand.
AAAACACTTAACAATACAATATTTGAATCAAATGAATTTCAAAATAAGTTCACGATTGGACGATTAAAAATTTAAATCAGCAATCATGCCACCAAAAACTAGCGGAACACCATAGATAGCAAAATTATCATTATCTCGCCTACATAGGGGAGTAAAGTTTTTCTACAACTAACTCCAGAATAAATCAAAACAAAGGGAAAATAAGTTCATACATTAATTAAACAGGTAGCAGTACGAATCTATCTGGAGCTAGTAACAGTATAAACACGAAATGTTATGATTTGACAAGGACGTATTTGTAATTTTTTTTTTTGTTAACCGACAAAAGGTCTAAATGGGTTACTATAACAGTAATATTTATCAATAAAGTACTATTGTATTGCAAATTGCCAACCACAGACGGCAATTGCTTATAAAAAACAATAAATCTGTCAGCTAGAATGGCTTAGAAATTCATACTGCTGCTTAACATCTAACTTTTTAATAACATAATTAGTTTATGTTGATATACGTTTATGTTTGACTTAATCTATGCTGAACAACATTGTTGTTGTATGCCGTTGAAAGCGATCTTCGATAATTATTGATGATATTGAAAGTCGACTTTGGTAAGCAGAAACACTTACTTTTATAAACTTTCCTAATTCAAATACAATTATCTCCTAATATTTTAAAGATATTTTATAGAGATTAAATGTTTTTATATTAAATAGCATATATAAATTTGATAAATACTTACATTTTGATTATATTTAAAATAATATGCAGTCGCATAAACAAATGTTACCGCCATAGCAACTTTGCCCAAATAGAAACGCACGGCAAATGCACGTTGAAAACCCTTCAAAAAAAATTATTTAATTAAATTGATTTTAATAATGTATAATATTTTTTGTAATTAGTAAGTAATTAACTCAATAGGAAATGTACAATAAGGTTATGCCTTTGTATTAGCGTTCGTTCACTTCTTTTAGTTACATAATTTGACGAATCGAACAAAAGTGTCTGCAATGGAAAATACTTACAAGTGATGGTGTAAGCACATCGCAAAGTTTGTCGAGAGGTGCTTTATAAAAGCGTCTTATGGGATTTGTTAATTCCAATTCCAATTCTGGCACACGACGAGGTCCATGAGACAATTGTAAATCTTTTAAATATTGTTTACGCCATGCACGTTCTTCACTTGTCATACCAATGAGACGCTCACGTTCACGCACCAAGCGCCCACCCAAATCCATGGGTTTAACATTTCCGGTATCTGACGATTCCATTTTTGTGCAATATTTATAGCACTAAAATTTTGCAAACAATATTAATATTTTTACACCTAATCAATGAAGTATGAAAAACTAAAAACATCAACACACACACATACCTCTTGCACAAACAGCTGTCAAAAGATGAGCTGTCAAAATCACTTTGCGAACACAGTAAACAACATAGCACAGCAGTTGAATACAACAAACGTCGACGTTTCACGGCAATATATAGTGGGGTTTTAGTGTTTTATGAAAATTAAACGATATTTGATAGATTTTACTCTGCAATACAGCAATTTAACGTGAATATAATAAAAACGAAACTAGTGAAAATAACTTTCTATTTTAGTTTTATTCGCGAAATTGATTTAAGTGCGGTTCTGTAATTCAAGTACACAATTTGCCGGGCAATTCGAACCTGTAAGAAAAATTTTTTTTATTGTGTTATAATATAAAAACTTTTTGTTGCAAATTCTGTAAGTATGTAGTTTCTTTAATTAACTGGTAATTAAAATTTACCAGTTATCAGCAAAGTATTTAGCGTAAAATTATAATTATTTATAATTAAGCATTGTGGCAAATATTTTTGAGATTAACTTTAGCAAAGGAATATATGTACTCTGAAAAAGTTAACATATTACAATATAAAAATATTCTAAATATAATTAGAACAGATTTAATCCAAAAGAAATATTGCTAAATCAAAATGGTCGCACAAATTTGATATAAAATTTAGGCGGCCATTTTAATTTGTCCTCCTCAGTCGTTCGTATACTGCGTCGGCTTAAATCGTTAGCTTACGAATACGTGAACTTTGTTTGTATGCATATGGTTGTGGTTACATTGCATGCAAAGTTTGTCTTGCATGTTCGTACATATGTCTTCTCATGCGAAAACATCGTATATTGCGATGTTTGCGATTGACAATTGTGTTTTGTCTGTTTTGAGCACAAAATGTATAGTGAAGTTGAAACATATTTAACGAAAAACTCGTTATCAAGTTATTTTATAATTTCAAATAATAAAAGATAAATTTGGGAGCATGATTTTTATTCTTCAAGTTATAAAAATGTAGAGTTTGTCTATTCCTTAAACAAAGAAATGAACAAATTGCAAACCATTTCCTAAAACCAGTGTATTTTTTCACATTTATTTCCATTTATAAACTTAAAATTATGTGAAAATAACACACACTTCTCAAACGAACGCATGAATTTCAAACAAAATGTTTTGTTTGATCAAATATTCGCATGATAAAGATAAGACGTCGCGCAAATAGTTCTTAGCAACTGTAACCACTCATAAATTATAATATACATTTGATTTGTTCGTACGAACACACAAGACAAAATTCGCATGCAATGTAACCGCAGCCTAACTTAGGCGCCGCTTGACTAAAATTTATAAAGTTTCAGTAATTTTACTATTTTCTTATATAAATTATTTGGTTTACAAATACAAATTCAATAATATTTTAATCAGTGATTAATTTTAATTTGAATAAAATATATAAACATTATAAATGCATAAAGTTAATAAAGTTACTATATCAATCTGTATCGGTTCTTTTAGCGTTATGTATATAATCTATTTCATCCTAGCCATGTTGTAACGTAATTTTTTAATTTTTTATTTCATAAAATGGAACCAAACGATTTGTTTTGCACGATATAATTACTGTTTTTATAAGATAAACCCATGGCATATTTATTTATTGTTTCTAATACATAAATTAGAATTAAATATTTAAACCAACTTCAGGATGATTTTATTAAAGATTCTGTTTCATTATAACAGAAGCTATAAGCTAACATTGACCATTAAGTATGATATCACATATCACGCTCGAGCTAATATACTTTCAATATTTCTATAAAGCAACATAAAAGTATGCGACAAACACTTTTTTATAAATAATTTTAAAATACTCGAGTGCTTGATTGTTGTCAATTGCTGTATAAAAAGCTTTTACATTGAAAAGGTTGTTATTTGGAATAGTTTTGTAAAAACAAACTGTATGCTAACACATTATTTTAACTTTGAATATTTCTTTTGCTTAATAAAAAAATTTTAAAATGAACGTGCTTCAAATAGTTTTAAAAAAACAAATTATATCTAAAAATGTCCCAATTACGGTCTCAACTTATTTATCAAAAGAATTTTTTAATTTTGAATTTTTTTCGCCAACAAACTTGCCTTAAATACAAACAATTTATAAAGTTCTTAACCTATAATATGTTCGAAATAAATGACAGCTAAAAAACAAAGCTATCATAGTAAATAAAAAAACAAAAACGTGGGAATATTAATAGCAATTATATTTTTAATATAAGTTATTTTTTGGTGTAGTGTTAATTATATAGTTGAAAAAATGGATGGTATAGACGATTTATTTGGTGCATTTGATGAACAAGAAGAAGAACAACCATCAGTGCTTAAGAGAGTTAGGTATATAAAAGCGTTCGTTCGTTAATAATAAAAAGTATAAACAAAAATAAATAATTTTTATTTGGAAACACATAATTTTGCTTATTTTTACAACTATATAAATTATTTACTAAAATAATTCTTGTTTTGTAAACAGAGAGCAGATACGAAGTGCAAAGCATCAATCGCAAGAACCGGTGGATAACGATGTGTAAGTCATAATTGTACTTTTTAGTCCTATTTTTGCTTCTTATGAAATATACAAACATGTTTATTAAAATATTTGTAATGTAAAATTTAAAATGTAAACATTTTTTCAGGCCTTCAGCAAAAATACCGCGTTCTGCAGTAGAAATGAGGAAATCCTTGGACAAGTATAGCTGTAAACAATTATATGTAATAATTAATTAATATATAAATCTAATAGATCTGATGCATCAAACGAAGCCGGTCCTAAAGTTCAACACACTAATGATAAAAGGTAATCTCATTTAAAAAATTGAATTATTACACGCATTCAGTCTTGTTTAAAAAATGACCGTTGAAACGAAAGTGTTTGTATAATAAGAAAATTTAAAACAGTTTTGCATTTTGCTTCATATTTGTAAACAATTCAAACACAGCGGACACCGACGAGCCATAAAATCTATCTTAGTAAAAAAAACTCGCCATTTGAAACTCTGTTTACATAAAGAATAGAGCGCAGCAATACGGCATGATTGTGTTGAGTGAGTTGTGGATTTTCGTGAAAAATGTTCAAATTGAGAATTTATTTTTCGACAAATTTTTTAAATATAAGCTTTATGCTGCTATTTGAGATATATGTGAATTAAATAATGGCAAAAAGTCTTTATTTATTTAAACATTTACATGACTAGCGTGTGATATATATGGCAGCTATATGTAAATCTGAACCGAACTTGCTATTACTTTGCATTAGGATGTAGGTCAGTTATACATTGAAAGTATGTAGTCCGCCATGCAAGAATATTTGATAACAAATATAAAATATTTATAAAATATATATATTTATCTGAATTGCATAATAACATAAGTTTTATAAAATTTGTTTTAAAAATTCACTAAAGAAAAAGGAAGATATATGGAGTAAGATAGCTGTAATGATGATGGTATAGTTATGCATAAAAAGTTTAATCTGTGTTCGCTTTTTGCGTACCACACAGATGAACATTCTAGGGCTAATAGAGCACTCCCTACCAGATGCTTTCGTCGATCCATTGTTTCCTACCATAACCATATCGACCTAAATTGCAATGGAGTTAATATCAGTGAGATCGAATGCTTATGGCCTATAGCCAAAAAAAAAAAAATCCAGATAGAACTGTGAGAGTGGAGTTAGATATTAGCTTGGATTCTTGCACTACAACAACTGCTATGTTCTATGCGGTTATGAATGCTGCAATTTCAGACAGTTTCCATATAAAACTTCTACAGTTCAACTGTACAATTCTAAGATCAGAAAAACAATTAGATGTGCTGTTCTATTTCTGGGACTATGGTTTAATACAATACCAGCCATTTTTAGTGACAATATAGTTTTTTGTAGGAAACACATTAAATGATTTTATGTGCTCTTTATGTCGTATTTATGACTAGCAACAATACCTGCTGGCATATGTTAGACCCGTCACCTCTACATGAAATTTTGTAGAGAACATCGTGCTCATCTAATTTATCCATGGAAGTTTTTGTATTGTTAAAAAAATGGTTTTTAAGTGTGTTAATGGCTTTGAAAGCTAATGTGTGTGTATCTTCATTATAGCATTTGGATTTGCTGAAATTTTCCGAAAACCTATGGATATATGTCATTGGAAGATAAATTTTTAGTTGGAGATCGCAGTTGTTTTTACGCACTATATTCCCTTGTTTTAGAAGAGAATATATGGTCCGTTTGGGATAAACATTTTGAAACAGGATGTCAATTAGAATTTTCATATTTTTCTTATGAAAAATTGGATCGCATGAATTGGTTCAATACACGTCTAATCAAATTCAGAGATGTGTACGGAATTATATAATGAGGATATTGAGAGTTGAAATCAATATATCGTCCAGTGTTTGTATAGGTTTTTGATACCATATTATTTTAAATTTATTATTGTGTCTTATTACTATTGCGTCAAGATAGGCAATTATTATTGACAATATATTAATATATATATTAAATATATATATTTCTATCTTACAGACACAAATCAAAAAAAAACCATTCCACTTATTCTCCAAAAAGGTACATTCCTCTGACTACTATATTTATATTGATATAAATATATATAATAAATAACTATTTTTTGGATTATTTTAATAATATTTCCAATTTGCAGGTCCACCAAAGAGAAACAAGAATCCAGGGAGGTTAAGACAACTAAACAACAAGTGGATAAGCAAAGGTAAACTATAATATTAAGTCAAAATTTTTATAAATACATATGTGGAAATATTTTATACGGATATATTTTAATTTTAAAGACCATCAAAATAAAGCACAGAAACTCTTTGCCTATGATATGATATATGATAATGAACTTCATTAATTAACACTAATGAGTCTTCATAAAATTGTTTGGTTTTTGTTAGCCTTTGTATGTTTTACTATACAGTCTACGTCGTTTTTTAAAATAAAATATGGCAAGTCCAATTAACAAACAAATTTTAAATATGTAGACCTTCCGAAAAGTCCATTGATGGACTGAGCCCACAAAATGATAAAATTAAAAAGAAACGTGACAGAACACGTGAAAAGAGAGCAGGTAGCACAAAGCTTACGGATATATCAAGAAACAGAAATTATAATTATAAAAATGAAAATGAAAGGTAAATTTGAAATTTTTTTTCTTTTTTTTATTGTGTATATTATATATCTACTCATATCCAATAAGATATAGAGTAATAACCATTATATTTATATGAGTGTTGCACAGGGTATAGAAAATTGTATAGAAAAACTTGTATCAAAAAAACAAGATGTTCAGAGACAGAATTTGGAATAAGCTTAATTTTAACTTTAAAAGCTTAAGACCCCAAAAAAAAATGGTGCGAGACAACAGTTTTAGTTTCAATAATAACCGGAATGCAGGACTAAAACCACTAACAAAATTTCCATAATAAAAATATTAAAAACATCAAAATGACTAAGGCCGTGTGCGAGTTCGAGTAAATTGAGGGAAATACTAAATTATGCCGGTAAGGTAGCGAATTTCGAGTAGAGTAAATTAGATAAAAATTTGGTAAATTAGGTGTTACCATTGTTAAAAGTTAATAAGTTGTTTAATAAATAAATAAATAAATTTAAAAACTTATAACCAAAAATAATAAATAAGTGCAATAAATAAATAAATATTTACATAAGTGCAGTGCAAAAAATCACTAGAAAATTTCAATTAACTTTACCTCAATTTACTCCAACTCGCACACGGTCTAAATAGCAATGCTTTGAGATTTTTGAGTATTGAGTTGCTCGCCCGATCAGGTCGAATATACTCGAACTTGACGATTTGGATCGAACGCTTGAAATGCTCGAAGATATTGAAGCTAGTCTAATTGCTGTTTTGTGCAACTACAAAAAACAACAGAAAATGTTGTTAAACTCCATATAAAGTTTAAAGGAATACTCGAATACAATCATACTTAAGCATCAAAATTCTCAAAGCTTAAAACAGCTCAATAACTAAGAGATCTGAAAGAGAAAACTGATGATTTATGTGTCCGACATTTTGTGGTCCTGGACCCCAAATCATATGTGTTATGAAGTCATATTTTAAAATGTTATGGAAGAAAGTAAATACCCCGAAATGCAGGATTTTAATTTGTATCCATCAAAACTATCAATGTTCCAAAAATGTTCCAAAAATTTTGATTTTACAAAATAATAGCAAATCTTCCGTAAAAGTTTTTTTTCGCAAGATTTTTTTCTAGAAACATCTCCAAGAGGAAACATTTACGTCAATTTAATATTAATAGTATTTTTCTATTGTAGTGTCACTTCCAATGTGAAAGAACATAAGGATAAAAAAGCGGTGAGAGAAGCGGATAATACTGTTAAAGCAGCTAGAGGATTTATCGAAACTGCTACAAAAAGTTCTCTAGAGTGCAAGTCTAGCGATAAAATAAAAAACGATAAAAATATTGGAAATAACGACTTGAGCGAAAGTAAACAGGATTTTGAAGAAACAGAAATTATGCTTGCGGGTTTACCGAAAGATATTTTTCTAAACAATATAAATATAAGAGTATTAAAAGCACCAGACTCCTGTACACATGAAGTTGCAGTTCTGACAGATCAACCTTATATTGAATTGGAGGAAAGCACAACAACGCCAGCTAAAGAATATAGTTTCGTTTTGGACGCCTTTCAACAGCGCGCAATACTGTGTATTGAAAATGGACAAAGTGTTTTGGTTTCGGCGCACACCTCAGCTGGCAAAACAGTGGTCGCTGAATATGCAATTGCCAAGTCATTGCTAATGAAACAACGTGTCATATACACGACACCTATTAAAGCACTTTCTAATCAGAAATTCCGTGAATTTACTTTGGAATTTGGTGACGTAGGTATAATAACAGGTGATGTTACTATCAATCCGAGTGCATCATGCCTAATTATGACAACGGAAATTCTACGAAATATGCTTTATCGAGGAAGTGAAGTTATGCGAGAAGTCGGTTGGGTCATATTTGATGAGATTCATTATATGAGAGATAAAGAGCGTGGTGTGGTTTGGGAAGAATCTTTGATTTTATTACCGGATAATGTACATTTTGTATTTTTATCTGCTACAATACCTAATGCCCGTCAATTTGCCGAATGGGTTACGCATTTACATAAACAACCATGCCATGTTGTTTATACAGACTACCGTCCAACACCTCTGCAACACTACATATTCCCGGCTGGTGGTGATGGGATATATCAAATTGTGGATGAAAAGGGTGTATTTCGAGAGGAGAATTTCAATACTGCTATGGCGGTGATGCAAAAAGGTATTTATGAATAATTTTATAATTGTAAGTTTTTATCACATTTCTTTATAACAGGTAAAGGACCAAAATCTAATAAACTGGGTAGAAAAGGTGGCATGAGAGGAGTTAATGGTGAACAATCAAATATTTTCAAAATATTAAAAATGGTCATGGAAAACAAATTTGCGCCTGTAATCATATTCTCCTTTAGTAAGCGTGAGTGCGAAGCTTATGCAATGCAATTAGCCAAACTCGATTTTAATATTGCGGCGGAAAAAAAACTTATCATGGAAGTGTTTAATAATGCAACTAGCGTTTTGAACGAAAGTGACCGAAATTTGCCACAAATAAATAATATCTTACCATTATTATTACGAGGAATCGGCATACACCATGGAGGTCTTCTACCACTTCTGAAAGAAATTGTTGAGATTCTATTTGGTGAGGGTCTACTCAAAGCCCTGTTCGCTACTGAGACTTTTGCTATGGGGTTAAATATGCCAGCGCGTACTGTAGTGTTTTCCGCACCTCGGAAATTTGATGGACAAAATTTCAGGTATATTTTGTGTGAAAAACTTATTTACTTTTAATATATAATTAATATATTTTTAATTGACTATATATGATAAAGAGTAGGTTATAATATTATTTATATGTATGTATTTTAAGTTCGTATATAAAACAAGTTATTTATTTTTTTATAGGTGGATCTCATCTGGTGAATATATACAGATGGCAGGTCGCGCTGGTCGCCGTGGTATTGATGATAAAGGAATTGTTATATTAATGATTGATGAAGAAGTTTCGCCAGCTACTGGACGAAGTATAGTAAAAGGTGAAGCTGATGCTATAATATCAGAGTTTCACTTGTCTTACAATATGGTTTTGAATTTATTACGTGTAGAGGAAGTCAATCCTGAGTACATGTTAGAAAGATCATTTCGTCAATTTCAGAATCAAACAAATATACCAAATTTATTTAACAAATATAAAGATAAACAGAAAGAACTTGCTAAAATGAAAATACCGAATGAAGGCAATGTTATAACGTATCATAATATTCGGACAAAACTGGAGAACTTAAAAACGAAATATATAAGTTGGTTAACAAAACCTCAATATTTAAAGCCCTTCATGCATCGTGGTCGTTTGTTACAAATCAAAAACGCGAAATATGAGTATGATTGGGGAGTAGTAGTTAATTTAATAGAAGAGAAAAAGCGGAATCCAACCGATACATCTGATGAAAAGCTTCACTTTCAAATACTTTTACATGTGACAGAAGGTACCGAAAAGGATGAATTCCCAAAACCATTTCAACAAGGTGAAAAGGGTAATATGGAAGTAGTAAATGTTTCTAGTGATGATATTCTGTCTATATCGTCATTACGTGTATATGTACCGGATGAATTACGCCAATCAGATCACCGTTTGTCGGTAGTTATGACAATGCGTGAAATTAAGAAACGTTTCCCAAAGGGAATACCTAAACTTAATCCAAAAAAAGATTTGAAAATAAAATCGAGCGAGTTCGATGAGATCGTCGAATTGATAGAAGTATATGAAGATCGGCTCTATAAACATTCTTTACATACAACTGAAACGGATGCTGATGTTTATCCATTATATTTAAAGAAACAACATATACAGGATGAATTACAAGCATTAAGGGACAAAATTAAGGATGCACGTAGTCTATTACAAATGGACGAACTTAATTATCGAAAACGTGTTCTTCGTCGGTTAGAATATGCGACATCATCCGATGTCATTGAATTCAAAGGACGCGTTGCTTGTGAGCTAAGCGCTGCAGATGAGCTTTTACTAACAGAATTGATGTTTAATGGCGTTTTCAATGATTTAACAAGTTTTCAAATCGCAGCGATGCTATCGTGTTTTGTTTGCGATGAAAAATCATCAGAAACACCTAAGCTGACTATGGAATTAGCAGAACCTTTACGCATTATGCAAGATTTAGCACGTCGAATTGCGAAAATATCAAGGGAATGTAAATTACCACTTGACGAAGATGAATATTTGGAGAAATTTAAGCCAACGCTAATGGATGTTATATATAATTGGTGTAAAGGCGCCGCATTTGCGTCAATATGTAAACAGACAGACGTTTTTGAAGGTTCCATTATACGTTGCATGCGCCGCTTAGAGGAGCTGTTAAGGCAAATGAATCAAGCTGCTAAAACTATTGGCAATACAGAATTAGAAAACAAATTTTCAGATGGTGTCAAACTTTTGAAACGAGACATAGTCTTTGCAGCATCTCTATACTTATGAACAACTTTCTTTTTTTTTTTTTAAATTTATGTATATAGTTTTTTTCATTAATTATTACAATCACTATATTATGTGAAAAAATATATATATTATATATATAAATATATGTATTATGCATATAGATGTAAAATATATTTTTATTTAAAAAAAGACACCTCTTATGTGAAAAAATATATATATTTTGTATATAGATATATCTATTATGTAAATAGATATTTATATAAAATATATATATATTATGTGAAAAAATATAGATATGTTATTTATGTATAAATATTTCTATTATTTGAAAAAAATTTCTTTTATATGAAAAAATATTTTTGTTAATTAAAAACATGTATCTCTTATGTGAAAAAATATTTCTATTATGTATACAGATATATCTATTATGTATACAGATATATCTATTATGTATACAGATATATCTATTATGTATACAGATATATCTATCATGTATATCGATATATTATAATTAAATAATAGGCTATTTATAAACTCAACTTAAAAAATCTATTGTGCGCTTATAGATATATCTTTTATGTGAAAAATATTTACTAGTAAAAAAATATTTCTATTATGTATATAGGTATATCTGTTATGTATATGGATATATCTTTTATGTGAAACATTTTTTTTATTATTTGAAAATATATATCTATTATATGAATAGATATATCTTTTATGTGAAAACATAATTTTATCATATGAAATAATATATCCATTATGTATATAGATATATCTATTATGTATATAGATATATCTATTGTGTTTATAGATATATCTTTAATGTATATAGATATATCTATTGTGTATATAGATATATCTTTTATGTAAAAAATCGAAATTACGTGAAAACATATTTTTATTATATGAAAAAATATGTCCAAAAAAGTTTTTATTATATAAAAATATATATCTAATAATATATATATATCGTGTATATAAATATATGTATCTATATATATTGTAAATATATCTATATATGAATATTGCATATATATTTATATGTCTATATATGAATATTGTTTACATATTTATATATATGAGAGAAACACTAAATAGAGTTTGCTCATTTTGTTTATTATGGTAACTATAATCGTTTATTGTTATTATTGATATGGGATGTGGCACTGCGACGGTCGATCGTTTACTATACTCATCTATGTTTATATCATGATCGATGGTCCACTGATGTAAGCCATAATCAGTCTAAAGAAGTAAATCGTTTTATGATTATGAGGCCTGGCAGATTTAGTAATTGTATCTTATATATTTAAAATTTTGAGTAATCAGATTCCTATATTCTGTGATATATGAATATAGAAATCACTCATAATTTGTATTACATTTGCTGCTTTTTCGTAGCTTCTCGCTTGTCAAATTAAGAATTGGGCTACCCACTTAAATTTAAACATTTACTCTGCTTTATTATATGTGTCATTCACTTTAAATGTTTCCCATAATTTGCAATTGCTATGCAATCCCACGGCGGAGAAAATATACCAGTACTAGTCCCAAGCTCTTAATATAAATGGCTATGTTAAGGGACAGTTCATTTCGTTCAATGAAATCCATACAGCACTGTGGTGTCACTGGCGACACCCCGGTATTCTTGAAGTATGTATCAGGATTACGCTTCGATTAATACCTTATTGTAATTATCAAGAGTTTTGCCAGTACTAATTGAAAATATACGTTCGGATATAGTTTCATCAATGGTATGGAACGGGGCCTATTAAACACCTTTTCTGAACTTTGGGTCACAGCAGCAATTTGGAAAATGCATCCAATGAAAGCGTATATTTGGGTTTTAAGCACCACCAACCTATGTTCATCAGCACAGCCAAACTTGCGGGCAGATAACGTGGTACCAGATTTATATATCTGGTTGGATGTTTTCGACAATAAGATTAAAATGATACCTTAGTGGTCAATGGCGTGCACCAAATTTGTCGCCACTACACTAAACTTTTGTATATACATATATATTAGATCAATCTTCTTACTATTATATATGTTACAGTCCTTCTGCAGTAATCATAAACACAATTTTATCACATGATAAATTCAACAGTAATCAGTCTTCAATATATTTTTTATATTGATCTTAAAAAGAGTGACCGATGTCAAACACGTAACCAAGGAGAAATGGCGTTCAGAAAATTCAAATAGAGGTACTCTTAGCCATATATATTTATGTAAAGATATTGAAGATTTAAGATACTGATACTATAAAAGGGCTACACAGATATATTATGGGTTAATCATGTCAAAGTGGTATGAACTATCGGGTAAAACAAATACTTAAACTTATAGAAAAAATTCCCTTAGTACTTACGTTTGTGATGTTTTTGATAAAATAACTTGTAATAAAACTTTTTGTAGGTTCGTTTAGAGCTTGAATATACTCAGCTGTCGCTCAAGGTCCTTACAAGAAATTTGTTTAATGAGAGCCTGATAATTCTGATTTGCCCTAAGAACTGAACCGAAGATAAAACGACCTTCCCTGTTCAGTGTTAAAGCGCTGAGGGTGTCAAAGACAGGTTACTGTTCAAACCACCTTATGTTTCCACAGATGTAATAAAGACACACATTACTCTTGAAACCATGTGTGTTATATTATGGACCGAAGACACAACACCCTCCCCTGTTCACTACTAAAGCGTTCAGGGCGTTGGAGACGTTAGGTTACTGTTCAAACCACCGTTTGTTTCCAAAATTATAGTAGAGACGTTACTGTTAAAGCCACAGGTGTTATACCTTGTGCGACCTGGATCTAATCACTATTAAAGCCCTGAATCTTGCTTTTATCACTCAATGGTGCCGCTGTCACTGAACAAATGATAAAATTCTGTATGTCTGTCCGTCCTTTCGAGCATAACACTGGAAACTAGACAATTGTTTTGTAAAAATGTACATATGTACTAACGTTACTGAATTAAATTTAAGCAAAAAAAATTACTTTTGACCCTGTTATATCCAGTTTTTTTAATAAAGGTTCAAAATCGATGTGTAAGACATGTCCCTCGAAAATGATGGAAACGTATCTCACTGCAGTAACTGCTTCTAGCAAAGAAATTTTACTTGAAGATGGAAAGCGCTATATTGTATTTACGAAAGTATTTGTAGGTTTTAGTATAAAAGTACTTTCCATGTAATATATGGTGAATCAATATTCTTTCGCATCAAGTAGGACATCTAACAATTAAGTAACTCTAGATTATGTTCCAATGGTTCTACTCGACTCTTCACCATATTCTTCGAATATTGAACAATAAAATATACGTCTTCACACTTTTCACATCATAATGTAGTTATGTAGTTATAACATACCTTTTTGCACATAACTGACACTGTAACATATGCGGGAGTTCTATAAGATTAAGCTTACAAGTCGTAATAGAATTCATATTTTTTTTTTTTGACAGTAGGTGGCAGCATCAAAAGCCACCGTGTGGGACTTGAACCCACTAAACCACCTCTTAGGGATAAATGTAGAAAATTTCCACAGCATTGTGAAAACTTCATTCCAGTAATCAGGGGAGAGAGGAGAAAAAATAGACTTAGTACCTAGGGAGCTAGATTTATTTAAACCAGAAAGTAAGAGCGTACATTAGGGAAATTGGGTTATGAAGAAGGGGGTGGGGTTAGAGCAGATGAGCGGGGGCGAAGTTAGTGGTAAACTTTGTGACTGGGGTCACGAAAGCCACGGTTATATAGGGGAATGGAGTGTAGGTTACGGTCCCACTCATTGAGGTAGTGGGATAGGTATTGAGGAGGTTTAAAGCGCAAGGCTAAAACAAGATCTTCAGGAAGGATTATAGGAATAGAAACGTCCAGGAGGAGCTCGTGGAGCCGGGTAAGGCACCTAGGAGAGAGTGTCAAAAGCTACTCATCAATGCGAGTGATCTTGTCATTGTCGTAAAGGACAGAAATGGAGAAGTGCTTGCCGTTAGGCTTGCGCTTATAATTGGTGCAATCCCGAAGAAGTTTCCGCTCAAACAGGCGGATTCTTTCCATTTGGGCGGAAGAGATTGCAGACCAAATGGGGAAGGCATAGGTGCGAGTAAGTTTTGTCGTTTTGGTTATTTTATATATGACAGATTGTATATAAGCGGAGCAATCTCGTGTTTAGCATTCGATCATGATACTCAACTATTTTGTATTTATAATTATATCGTATAGTTGCTTCGACTTCTCTCACTGCTTAGTATTTTGATATACTCGATTTGTTGACCACCAGAAATAATGGTCTAATTAATAACTCGGCTTATTTATCGATCATAAGATCGACTCTATGCTTACTATTATTCATCGAATTCCATAGTAGCGAAACTGGTAATGGATAATTGCGGTATTTCATATTTCACTTTGTTTGATAGAACTCAATGTAAGATCACCCATCAATATTGATCATAAATATAGTTCTTTTTTGGAATAGTGAACAATTCCCAGTGTGTATCTTAACTGCAGCTCTACCCCCATTGATGTCGCCCATACGGTTTCATGTCCTATTGCACACACAAATTTGAGTTCAATTGATCTTTGGTTTTTCCTATTGAGCCGACTACGTTTCACTATTTTGACTATTTAAAATCCCACCCATCTGTAATCCGCTCTTTTCCCCAAACAATTCTACACTCATCCGACCATATCTTAAACCATGTATTCGTATTCGTTATTTCTTTTATGCTATCTATTATATAGATAATTACAACCATTAGCAGATTAACAATAACAGAACCGACAGTTAAATATTGTCCGCTTTGTGGTATACTACTAAACAGATTTCTTTTATGGTTACAATATCTTCAATCTGATCCAAATTTGATCGCATCAAATTAACTTAATGAGACACTTTACCGTGATCTTAACATGGCCACAATAGCAGAAAAGGTTGTAAAATTTGGCACTTTAGTATTTGCATTTAGTCCCGACCGTATTCTCTCGTTTTTGCTGAATAAATTTTAACTCAATAACAGATCCAGCACCAACAGAGCTGGTTGATTGGCTCTTAATGCACAAATTTTATTTACTTCTAACTATTGCTTGTGATGTGTTAGGAACAATGTAAATGAATTAGTGAAATTATAAACAAATTGGAGTGAAAGCATTATTAAAATTGATTTTAGTATAAAGTGGACTAATCTATTTTGCAATTATACAATATTAGAAAAATATATTTGCTGATAAATATATTTGATGATAATAAAAATACTATACAATAGCTTTTGAATGTTTACTTATTCAAATAATGTCCAACGATCTGCTCAATCCAATCACGAACAGCAGCTACACGTGAATATACTCCGGGATAGTTAGGGCGCGCACAACCATAACCCCAAGACACAACACCAAATAAAGTGTTATTATACACAAGTGGTCCACCGGAATCACCTTGACATGCATCTTTGCCACCGTTTATATAACCAGCACAGATCATGCGTTCTGTTATGGTACCAAAATTCTTATATGCATCTTTGCAGTATTCCTGATTTGCTTTTGGCACAATTGCAGCACGCAACTGTTCAAGTTTATCCAGCGAATTTTGTGTTCTACCCCAACCGGACACAGTAAATGCAGTGCCATCGACAACGTCAACATTCATATTAGGCAATGCTACATAACTACTAGTAATATTCACATCGCAATAATTCTCTAATAATAAAATTGCGTAGTCATAATCAATGATCATGGAATTGTATTTTTTATGTTGATAAATTTCTTGAACGCCAATTAAAACACCACCTTTATTGGAGTATGTAGAACCGATACGTACTTTAATGCTGCCTGGCTTTAATCCTTCAGTACAATGAGCAGCAGTGAGGACAACACGTTTGGATAGCAATGAACCACCACAGAAATGATAACTTTCTTGTAAAGAAACCTGATAAGGTACTGCACTGATGTTAACATTTTCACCACCAACAATTCGCCCATCTAAGCGTGGTGGTCCGAATCCAGCGGCAACGATGTACACCAATCGTGTAACAAAAATTAAGTAAACGTATATGATGTGTAACATAATGCAGCACTGCTTCAGCTAAGTTGGCTATGATATGGCTAAATATTTGTTGCCATGCTTTTATATAGAAAGAATTTGCTAGCATTGACCTGGTATAACTGTTAGAACTAATTTCGTATTAACAAACACTTAAAAATAAAAGTGCAATGAAGTATTGCTGAAGTGCTTCTATATCGGTTAAGGTTTTATTTATCAATAACTGCAGTCTTAATTGCCTATAAATATAAAAACCATTATTTATATTTAATATATTTATTGTGTTTACACTTACTACGTTATACAAAAACATATTAACTAAGAGTTTCATATCTAAGACAAACAAACAATATTTCTGCAATAATTGTTTACATTTTGATCCAGGATATGAACTTGTTATTCGATGGCATGTCTTGCGCTATTTGGAGTGCTATTGAATTTTCAGCTGACAACCTCGACAACACAGCTATATCACGCACGCCCCATTCGGGGTTGCGTTCCCTTAAATGCTTGTCAAATTCGATATTGCTTTCTGGTTTCAGCACACCGTTTACTGCATATGGTCCGTACGTAAGGAGTACACCATTTTTTTTTAATAGCACACCAGCAGCACGAAATAAGCCTTCAGTGCATGCGAAAGGTGTAATATGAATCATATTGCTGTTGAATATATAATCAAATGATGCCGGCTGAAATTGATTGGTCCATTGTTTCATGTCTTGGGATATATCAACAAACACTGGTGGCAATATATTACCAGTAACACATTCCGCAGCATAAGCTTTTATGCTATCAAAGTGCTCAGTATCATACTCAGTAGGCTGAAATGTAATATTGGGAAAATGTGGCGCTATGTATCCAACGTGTTGGCCAGAACCGGATGCAATTTCAAGCATTTTCAAGCCCGGTGTTATTGCATCCACTCGTTTGAGCATAGCCTCCAAAATGGGTTTGGAGTTTCTATCCGCTGATGGATGCGTGCGTTTTTGCGTACTGTGCGCATAGCGTAATGGCGACAAATGGGATACCGCAGATTCATGTGTGCGGGGTACATATTTTGTGAATAAAATTGAAATAAATTGTTTGATAATTCTTTCATTTAAAAAAAAAATTTAAAAATGTTTTTGTTATAAAAATATAAATTAAAATTGTCGTAGTCACTACCTCATATTGTATCCTTTAAATTATTTCTTTCGTAGCTGTGTTCCTTGTTTTCAAAAGTAAAAAACAGCTGATCGAAGTGTCAGAAAGACCAGAGAGTATGTTTGACAGGAACACAGCTAAATATAGCGGTTGTGTAAATGTGCATCATTGTGCTCATTTACCTATACAATTTCGGACCACTTTTATATACTAAAGTCTCCTCTTAGCATTTAATATTGGCCACTACTGTCGTTTTCCATCAGCAAATCTGGACTTGCTCCCGATCTGTCATTTTTTGCTCAAATTTTGTGGCTCAATCGAATATGATAATGGTTATCTCAACATTAGGTGTATTCTTCAGCTCCGAAGTGTGGCAAAAAACAAGTCGCTTACTTTAAGTCGCTAATATGCACGCAAAATAACAACATCACTTTCTCTATGTCAGTGGTTGCCAACCGGTGCACAGTGCGGCCGATTGCCGAAAAGCGGGCTTGCTTTTAGATTATTATTTATTTTTATTATTATACAAAAAGTAGTTTGCATTATGTACACATATGTAAGGTTTGCTCTTTGCGAAAATATAACATATAACAGATCACAACAGTAATGACAATATGTTACCTAACGACTTTAACAAGTGACTTGTTATTTTTTGCCACTCTTCGGAGTTGCCGAATACTCCTATTATTTCACAACTACACATATGTTGACTAATTAGAATCGCACATTTTATTTGGTCTGCTTCACGAGCTACTCGTAGTAAAACTCAATTAAAACAGAAGTAAAGTACAAACTGAGAGTGTAACACGAATAAAGTGGCAAATTATGCTCTTTACGCAGATTTTCATGGAACTGCTTTGTGTAAAGCTGTTAAACAATACAAAAATTTAAAATCAAATCAAAACTGTTGAGTCACACATCAACACAAATTTTACTTGAAATAAAATGACAGGGATGTTATGCTCTCTCAGCTGCTCTCATTTACTCGAAAATTTTTATTATATATATTATTAAAGATTATATTATTAAAGATAAAAAACTTTGATGTGGTTATCCACAGTCTCGTTTCTCAGGTCCTTGAGTATATCTTCATTCCTGATATACCATGGCGGTTTTAGCATACATCTCAATACAATATTCTGATATATTTGAAGTTTTCTAATAGTGGGTAAAGCAGCATTGTCACTAAGCATGCAACCAGTTTGTCCAATTTGTGAAATATTTTGGTCCAATGAGTTGCCTTAGATTTTACTTCTAGAAATATGCTTGATATTGGGACTATAGCAAATGCTTAAAATAATTTAATATATTATTTAATGAATAAAATAATAGGCATTAAAAAGGAACTGCAACTGCGGTATATGTTATTGGCAACGGTTAGGTATGTAGTTTCATCGTACTACATTCTCAACATCGTAAGAGATATAGTAATATATATCGGTTAATATATCCAGCTATATATATCCGGCTGAATTTTGACGAGTGAGTTTTTGTGTTTCAGGTATTAGGAATAATTGACTTCTGGCATCTGTATTTGTAACAAACGGGTATCACAACTAGTTGTCTCTCCAGAGTATTATGTTATTATTATTATTGTTAGGGGATGTGTCGCTGCGACCGTCGGGTGTATTGTTTCCCCTTCTGGGTTTAGAGTAGGTCTTTAAGCCCTGTTGCGTCAATAAAAAATAGTATTGAACCTATTTTACAGAGTTTTATTGCCTCTTTCGTAAGAATATACATTCCCAAGAGCCTATTTCTCTTCACAGAATCTACAGTTTGCATCCGTATGTACATCTATTTTCGTAAGGTGGTATTTTGGTTTACAGTGCCCTGTTACGATTCCTGTGATGATTTTAAGATTTTCTTTTGATAGGTTCATACAATTTTGGTAACTCTTATTATTATAGGTACCAATAAGTAGTTTGAATTATGTTAATCCTGGTATATTATCACAGTAATCCTTTTTATTCTCGTTCTATTTTATTTTTATAAGCTCTATAGACAAAGAACGATTAGGAAAAATCACAGTAAACCGCAATCCCCATAAGAACCATACTTAAACCTACGACTTATTGTATATACAATTAAAAATAGAAGTTTTCAAAACAGGATTGAAAATTACAAGAATTATTTCAATGTCAAAGGAATTATTACGTTATTAAATTTAACACAAATAAATTATTAATCAATCAAAATTAATTTTATCTTGTTTAAAGTAGACACCATCGAGTGCAATAAAACTGTGTCAGCTCTTGATCCAATTCATCATCATATTTTCACATATGATGATTTAGATATGGACTTCAGCTTCTTTCACGAATTTGCTTCTACGATCGCAATCAACTTAAAGCGCCTTTCTTGAAACGCTAGTTCCAGATTTTGCATGGCAACACGGTATAAAGTTGCAACCCTTGCGAAAAAAATGGAGATGATATTACAACGAACCTTTTCAGGTAATTGTAGCTGAGGTAACTCACCGAGCTTAGTGGTTCTTTTCTATTTCTATTATGTTCTTTTTCTATTCTGCTAAAAATAAAATATTAGAATATTATAATTTGGATTTCTGCTGTATGTTATTTTTGTTTAATGGAATTTCAGTCGTGAATATTCCACCGTACACCATGATTCAAACTCTTAAGATGTTTAATTTTGCATGCCTGAGATGAAAGTTTGAAATACGAGCACCAAGGCTTAATGCTAATATGGATCGTAGACTAAGGAGGCTAAGTCTGTAAACTTTCGGATATTGCAACGAACATCAAGAATTTTTAGGAATCTTCTTTGGATCTTTAAATATTGGATATCGCAAGGAATACCACGGCCTAAGTCTCTAGGATGTGAACATTTAGAAGCTTAAGATCAAAGTTTCAGTTACCTCGGTTTAATTGTGAATATAGCAAATAACATGATTCCAAAGCAGATTGGTTTAGGCTCAAATATTAATTGTGTTGATTGCAATGAACCTCACAGTTTTACTGGGAAGAATTAAAACTGTGAGGTCCACCTATGTTATTAGGTGGACAAACTGGGATGTT
Organism: Teleopsis dalmanni; assembly: GCF_002237135.1. Lineage (NCBI taxonomy): Eukaryota > Metazoa > Arthropoda > Insecta > Diptera > Diopsidae > Teleopsis > Teleopsis dalmanni. The sequence continues at coordinate 52,980,922 of NC_051848.1, forward strand.
TGTCTCATCAGCTCACATTTTTGTTTATATATCTTTTTGTTGTTTGTTGTTTTGTTGTTAATAAAAAAAATTAATAATTGTTGTTTGCTCTTAATAAATTTATTCAAAAAATATACTTAGAATAAAGAATTTAAACTTTTAAAATTATAGATAAATTTTATTTTGTTTTATTTTTTTTTTTTATTTACAACTATGAAAAATAATATTTTAAGATTATTTTATTTAATATATGTTTGGCTACTTACTATATCTTTTCACCGCGTCTTTTAAATTATAATTTCTTTATTATTTTTTCGCTGAATGTTTATCTCCAAATAGTAAACTTATAATGGATAACAACCCTACTAAATACGTTCCATATTCGCGTAAAAATTTAAAATCCATTTTAAAAATATAGTATATTCAGCTGCAAATAAAACTGAAAGGAATTCCATGCTCTACTCGGTACGTAAGAACAATAATACCATTATTATTTTTATTATTAAAAGAAGTGATCGTGCACTGCGACCTGAAAGATCTATTGTGCGCCTTAGTTGGATTAGAGTGTTTCTCCAAGTCCGATTTTTTTAATTAAAGACAGTATAGAGCTTATCTTTCTTAATATTGAATCCTTATGATCCATGAAATACTCTCCTAGGTGTTTCTTCCACTTGTGCATCAGTGCCGGGCACTCCTCAAGCACATGGTATGCAGTTTCTTTCTCTTCTCTACAGTATCTGCAATCTGAGTTGGATTGAATTCCTAACTTTGATAGGTAATTATTCAATCTACAGTGACCGGTCATGGAGATACCTCTATGGTATATCTCCATAAAAATTCGAACAAATTAAATAGAAAAATCACTGCTTTTATTTGTGGATATAACATTAAGACACAATATATTAATATTTATATAATAAATTTGTGTTGAAATTATAATAAACAAAAAATATATATTAAAATTGTTTAATAAAAAAAAAAAAAGCACTTAAGGGATTATAGAAGACACACAACAGACAAATAACATATAAAGCAGTTTCGTTCTAAAAGATTTGAAAAGTTTTAATTTTTGCATAATATTCTTAAAAAAAAAACTCACTTTCAAAACTTTTGAAACTTCCCTTGAACAATGGACAAAAACAATTTAAGCAATTAAATATATACTTTTATTATTAAAAATTTTTTATAAAATAATTTTAAAAATATTTTAATATAAATATAAACATAAATGGTATATATATGAAATGGTTACATAGTTATATTTACAATGTCTTTTGACAAAAAACAAGAAATTATATATGAATATGTATATATATTTATATAAGTATATATATCAAATAGACAGTTATGTAACATAAATTAATATAACACCATATTGGACGGATTGGTACTGATATTCGAGGCATTAAATCGTAAAGCTAAAAGCTTTTGCTACGACTTTCTTTAGTTAAAAATAATTATAAAACTAATAAATAATTGCATTTATTATTTATTTTTTAATTTAATTTGAACAAAATATTAAAAGTAAAAATTATTTTAAAATTAAAAAATAATTGCATTTATATATAATATGTGATTTATTTTTCAATTTGATTTAAAAACTAAAAATTAAATATTTTAAAATAAAAAAAAATAATTATATATATTAAGTTTTAGTTTAATTTTTTTATACTTGAAAGAAATTTAATTATTTTTTTTATCGAGTGTTAAAAAAATATATATAAAATATATATTTATTTAACGATCACAAATATTAACTTTTAAAATTTTACAATAATTAATATTATATTTACCATTTAAAAAAGTAATTATTTATAATATATTTTTTTTTTGAATTAATAATTAATAAATAATAATAGTAAATATATACAAAAAAGAAAACTCATGGAAGATTATTTAAAAGTTATTTAAATCAAAGAAATATAAAATACATTTTTATATTAAAAGATATAAAAATATATAAAAGATAATAATATAATATGTCTTATTTATATCTTGTATGGCTACCTTTATATACTCCTAAAGTACACTGCGCGAAATAAGGATGCATTTGCCAATGTTCTCTTTTGCTCTAGGATATGATCAAAATTAAACGGCACTGCGTGAATTAAGGATGAATTTTCCAATGTTCTCTTTTAACCAAGGATATAATATATTGATTATATATAAAACTATATCATTATATAGTTTGTAGTTTATATCATTATATATCATTATATAAAAACTATATCATATCATATTATTATACGAAATGATATCCTATATATACATATAAAAAGTTTACGATATAAAGATCGTTGCTTCAAACCGGCATATAGTAACGATAGGATCTATGTCCTGAAGCCACTCGTCATACACTTCAAAGGGTATTTATAAACCCTTTGGAGTTTTATTTTCCGCAAACCAGTGATTTCTAACAGATTTTTCTAGAAAAAAGAGAACTATCTAATCTACAGAGACTTGAACCAAACTTGAATTTAAAGTGAGGTTGACAAAGTAGGGAATATATAGCCTTTATTAATTTTTAAATAAAAAGTTTTTAACGTTATTACTTGTTATATATATCAAACTATATATATTTATTAGCAGAAACTAATTCTTAAATTGGAATGGTGGGTTCTGAAATATGTTTAAGCATATTTATAATGATGTAATATAAATTAAGAATGTACTTTATAAAACTTACTATATTATTATGTTTATTACATGAAATATATTAATACAATTTTAAAAGGCCCATTGCGAAATTATAGCTGCATTGTTTAAAAGGTCTTTTATAATAATATACTAATTACATATAATGTTTATTTTAATAAAGAATAATAGTAATGATTTATTAATATTGTATATATTATATAAAATAATACTTCTATATATGTATTTATATATTATTGGTTCATATACTTACAATAATTAAACTGTTGAGATCTTAAAGACCCGTTTTACTTATAATATTTGCATTTTGTCTCTTAAGATAGTTAGAACTTAGAAGTCATATATATATACATATATATATATATATATATATCAATTAATATAAAACATAATTCCTAATAATTAATATTAAAATTTTTTCTTATTAATCAAATATACAATCTATAATAAATAAAAATATATGATGTATAAAAACTAATTTCATTTTTTGTTATAATATATAAGCTCTTTTTGTATTTGATTTGCATTTGTTCGTTAACTCTTTAAATGCATAACGATCCAGATATAAAGAGTATTCACCAAAAATGTACACTAAAAATGTTGACATTGTCCCTTCTGGAAACGTTTCCTCAATCCAATCTCGTTTCCCAAACAATCTCCTTCTCCTATCAGACTTCCTTCACCTAACCATATCCTAAAGCGCGGTGTAGATTATCATTTTTAAATGTTCTTCAAGTTGCGTGCTGTCTTACTCAAATTTATTCTAGTAACCGAACTTGAACATGCTCATATTCAAGAGTTGTTATTCAAGCAAAATTTTTGAAGAATAAGGGTGTTTGCGTACACTGTAAGTGTGTTAGTGTAACTACGCAAAAATATGCTCTTGATTGACGAATGCATGTTATTGGGTGACAGATTATCATTTACAACAAATTGGTAAAAAGCTAAACGATGTGCTCACCAAAATGTTGGTTGCGTGTCATTTAAAGATTCAGACTATCATTTTTAAATGTGTTTATTCTTGGATTTTTTCTCTTGAATGACACACAAAAATGATAGCCAGCTCCGTGCTTAACACACGTGAACATATTTGTAATTCCTGCACCATACATAACAATATCCGATTACCACATAACAATAATAAGAACTATGATTGTTGATTAAGTACAACCACTGAGCACTATAGATATATGAACACCCTTTTGAATGTTTCGAGGTTTGAACTTGAGTCTATAAAAGATTCCACGAAGACCCCCTATCGAACCGTTGCATTACGGTCCTATCCTACCGATGTAAACTATATGAGTAATATTATTTTCCATGTAAAAAGGGCAGTGAAGAGGTTGCGCTGTAATATAAATAATAAGTAATTTTGAATATATCTCAGGTAAATTGTTAATTTACCCTAGAAATAATTGAAGTGAATACCCTGTATTTTTTATGCTTCATAGCTTTCACATAAAAAATAATCAAATTTGGAATGTTATGCATTTAAAGAGCTGTAACTTATACTGATGTTTGCGGCACACCTTCAATTACCTGAGTACGTGCAGCCGTTTGCTGGCTCTGTGGAATGATCGTTCGTGGTTGTGGTTGCGCTACAGGAGGAACACTAGCCTTTTGCACGTAAGGTGCAGTGGAAAGTGTTGCTGTTGTAGTACGCGCACTGGGTACTGGCGTAGTGCTACGACTGCTGCCAACTACTGAAGGAGCTGTTGATGCTCCTTTCGATTTGTACAATGGTTGTTCAACGGTGGGTCCGCTTGTCTGTTGTGGCAAAGTAACAGGTTCGCGCTGTAATAAACGTTTTTCTTCTACTGTTTTCGGTTGTACCGTCATTGCGGTGCCATTTGTCACACCGCGTGAACTGACACCATCTCGTTCAGCGTCGTTACGTACTGATCGTGTGGCAGCAGATGTATAAGAGGACAAGGTACCGCCGCCACCACCAGCGGTTGATTCTTTAAGAGATATGGCTGATTTAAGTGATGATTGACTGCCAGATTTTTGTGTCATGGCCAAGGAACTTGGTGAACGTATTGACGTTGTATCGGTTTGTGCTTTTGAAGCAAGTGTTTTAGTGGATGGTGAATCCCGGTATTCATATATATTATCACGTGTGCGTAATGCATGGTGATTTGTTACCATGTGCGAGTTATCAACACCAGTTTGGTGTATATCATGTTCAAGTTCAGTGCCATCAGGATTTATAAAAACATCTTCATCATAGAAACGATCTGTTTGTCTATAAATATAACATATTTCATTTTTGTCAAATTATAAATCGTAAAACTATATCATTTGATTACCTCTTCGCATTACGCCACATTATACAGCATATGAAGACTAAGACAATTAGAAAGAAGCACGCGACTGACATGCTCCAAAATGCAATTTGCAACGGTTCCTTTGGCTCCCACCAATATTCTGTCGTTGGTGGATAGGTGGGCACTAGTACACCTACAACAGTTGGCAAATATTGCGTCCAAAAAGCGCACTCGGTTTGTCGATAATTGAACAAAATGGATGAATTAAATGTGGTATTTATATTAAGATAACGCAATTCGCCTTGATAAGCTCGCTCATAATGCATGCCCAAAACTTGTTGTGGGGTGGGATTTCTATAATATAAATAAAAATATTATTGATATGGCAATAAATAATATTGATCACTTGTTTCCTTACCCATAACGCGCGAAATTAGAAAAAGTTTGCAAGAAAAAGTGGCTCATATTACGATCATTGTCGGTCCACATGTTGCGTTGTAAATGATCTTTTTTCGGAAAGAATTCAATATCCATGAAAGGTGCTCCAGTCAGAAAATAGTGTTCAATGTCGTGTGGGTACTTGCGCCACTGAGGCAACTTAAGCGCTTCAACAGTTGTATTCATAACATAATAATATACTGGAACTTTTTGCTCTAACAGAACTTTAACTATTTGGTCAACGGGTGCACGATAATATAAATCGGAAAGCATGTTTATATATTGATCGCGTATAATTGAACTATTATTCGGATCAGGCCAATAAGTATACATATATTTAATGGCTTCGTATACACCATTTGGATTTAGCGTGTAGTTATAGCGAAATACATGTTCTCGTATTTTCTGATCAAAAAACTTGTTATCAATTTCATAGTACGGTGCTAAAGTTTCGTTTTGTGATATAAAGAAGGCTGCCTCTTGAGTTGTGACGCCTGTCATATACTGCAAGCCACGATTAAATTTACCTTGACGTATAAGACTTAAGGGCATTTCAGATAAAAAGTGCCAATCTTTTTCACGCCAACCTTCATACCAATCATCACCTGGTACTGTGAAATTATAATCTAATACTGGACCCCAGGGAAAAGTGCCAACTTGAGGTGGAAATTCCGCATTACCAAGCTCGTAGAAACTTCGACCAGTACGCAAGCAGTTTATAAGCTTCCATGAAGATTCAATGGAGCAACCCAATAGTTGACCTAGAACACGACTAGTATTTTGTGCTCTATACTTATCTTGTATTAGTGCCCAATCAGCTAAGCTAGAACCAGATTGTGCTATAACTCGTCGAACAATATTACGTGTTTGTGGTGCAACCATTAGTAATCCTGCTGAAGCTGCTCCAGCACCAGGACCAAATAATGTAATTGAGTCACGATCACCATTAAAAAACTCAATATTATCGTGTACCCATTTTAAGGCCATCGCTTGATCTAATATACCATAATTACCAGGCGAATTTTCATCAGCTGTTGACAAAAAGCCGAGAGCACCCAAACGATAATTTAGTGTTACCACTACAACTTCATAGTACGAAGCTAAAATATGTCCTTGAAAGAGATTGGAGGCACCGCGTATGAATTCACCACCATGTATGTAAACCATAACTGGATATTTTTGTGCGATACCAGCACCTGTCTATAAACAAAAAAAATAGTTGGTTTTAACTTAGTCGTGGTTTTGCATTATTGGACAAAACTCTAGTATTGGATGCAGATCTCTTGACTTGATGTGTTCATTTTTTTGCGCGATAAATGAAAGAATTGAGGAATTATTTTACTAGTTAATGGACGTCAAGTCTGACCTGTACATTGTTCTCAGATCAATGACTAAAACCAATATTCATGGGTTTTATAGTTTCCAATTGCTTCACTATTCTATCTCAAGTCTCTGAACATACTTAATATGCTTTTTCTTTATAATATTATTAGGAATAAAATATGCAATAAAAAAATCAGAAAATAAATTCTTAATATTATATATATTATAACTACTGCACATCATAATAAAATATATATCATAGAAGGGTTCCTCTTAGGAAAAATAGTTTTATATATGATATTCTTTCGTATATGATCATATATTGCATTAAAAAATTGACTACGTTTAAGTATAGTAAACCAACATATGATGACTAATATTCATAGGGCACAATAGTCGTAAGACTATTATAAACTATTATAACTAGGTTCAAAAAACCTTTACAATGGATTCTTTGATAATAAAGTGGTTTGTAGCGGAAGAATTCTTTATGACTACACAGCTAAACAGCTCGTTCGGCTATATAACTACAGTAGCGCATCTCTCGTCAGTAAAACAAAACTGAGGTTGTTGACAAGTTATTTGACAAGTTATGAATTAGCCTGGAGCCTGAATTATAATCTCAACATAATGGATTTTTATGCATTTTCTAGTAAATTCTCTGTGATTCTCTAGCTGTAATCTGGACCTGTCTGATATTAGATTGTTTTCTTTAGATGATATTTTTTCTTAAATTCAGAAGGTGGAATATGTAATGTTCAGTTCGAGTTCTACTGTAAGCATAAAAAATTACCCATGGTCATAGTGTTCTACTCCACTAGGAGCTAACAACTTGTATATATTTCACTCTATTTTTTTTCAGACTGAACATCATGAAATCTTTTAACGGATTTCAGTAGAATTGATAATTTGGAATGGCAAAATGAATATTTTTTAAAAGCGTCGTCTATATGTCGGTTCAAAAAATTTTTCACCTAGATATTGTTATCTTTACATAATTAAGAAAATAGAAAGTGGCGCCCGAAACCTCGTAATATAATAATGACTAAGGCCTGGATTAGAAACTTGAAAAAGAGTGAGCTGAAAAAACCGATGAGGTATATATATATATATATATTTGTATATCTTTTTCTATTTTTATTTTCAATAATTACCAAATGAATTTTTATTGTACAATATATATATAAAATAATAATTTTTCTACTCACCTTTGGAGAAAATATATTTAAATATAAGCAATCTTCATCCATATCGATAATGCCTTTTGTGGCACCAGTATATCGCACCGGTTGTGGACAAGCAGGTCCAAAATCAACAGCCTGTAGCATTTGCCAACCTCGATGCAAACGAGGTGGTTTAAATCTACCTTCAAATGTAGGTGGTAAGGCATAAGGTATACCCAGAAAAACAGAACATTCGCCCATAAGGCGATCCACGGTTGAATGATAAGGTCGATAAAATGATTTCGGATCGGGATTATCGTACATATAAACCTTAAAGCCTTGTACTTGACCATAATTTGTAGTAACAAAGACATCTCGCTCCAGTGTCATTGAATCGCGTCGCTGTTTGCCTTGTAAGTCCTCACGCCACCCAGCTAATATGCCCGGAAGGGGTGTGTTAGAATTTGGATTATTCTGAAAAAAAAAGACAAATATGAAAACGTACATAGATTCGTAAAAAAAAAATAAATAATACTATATAAAGTAGACAATATAAAATAAAATGTTAAATATGAATAAAACGTTAAAGCACAAAATTAAAGGTCCATTATGCATTGTTGGGTTTATATATTTGTAAACATTTGAGTGTCATTACGAGTATTATTTGATTATTTGAAAAATGACATTCAGCCGAGATCAATTACGAGATCAATTACTGAATTGATCTTTTGGTCTTAGCGATATGCAAGCACATCTAATTAAGATTTTGAACGCACATTAAAATCGCTTGAAGCTAAAGATCAGTGCAGATAATTTGTGTCTTTGCTTCGCCTACGTGTTTACGATCGCATCGAGCCGATCTTGCTACGTAGCATTTATTTATCCAAGTATGGAAATTCAATTAAAAAATTAATGTTCAAAACTGTAAAATAAATAACGTGTTCTCATTCTTTACAAAATTCTTCACTGAATGACAATTCTTTGTCTAAAGTAATTACAATTTTTCATAATTTTTAATTATTAGTTTATATTAATTGCTCATAAAAAATTAACTGACTTAACTGAATCGTTTGAGTTTGAACTTGAACTATATAAGAAAGTAGGTTAAAGACTGATAATCCAAAAAAATTTATACCCACTCTTTCTCAGATAAGATCAGATAAGAGCTATATGTTTCTTATTTCATATGAAAATAAAATGATGCATTCACATCTTATATCTCTCTCTTCACTTAGATATATGTACGAGATATTTTTATTTTAAAATAAAATTGGATTCTGGATTATAACTTTTTTATATAAATTTGTACTTTATCCTAATATAACATGAATAATGCTAGCTTTAGAATTGATAAGCTTTGTGTCAATGATTTAATATAACCTTATGATCTTGGTAGTTCACATTTACATATATTTTTCAAAGGTCTATGATCATTGAACGTTTCTTTAACAAATTTGTTGGATTACGATATACAAGGTAGGCCAATTTAGTTGGATCCATCTGGTAACGCTATAACTTTGACAAGGAAGATGAGAATGACATGTTGGAAAAATCAGTCTTAAGAAATTTTTGCTATGGAACAGTATAGACCAGTCGAATGCGCTGAAATTTAGACTACTAAAAGTCAAAGTTTTATATCAACAATCCAAGAGCGCTTAAAGAAACATCGGCAAATACATTCGAAATACATCCAAAAAATGGACACATTACGTTAATCGATTTAAAGGTGGCCTTTTGCGCAATATAATCTTAAGATAATAATATAATCAAAACTTCTTAAACCGATATAAATTATTTTTCATTTAAATAGCAATAAATGTGTTTTTTTTTCATGTTCTGATTATTAAAGAGATGGGTCCAACTATAATTATACAATAATAATTTTTTTTTTGGGCACAATAGATATTTTATGTCGGGGTGCTTTAATAGCCTATTACTTAAATAAATAAAAAAATAACCAACCCTGTATAGGACAATTCCGAAATTTTAACCATATCTAGACTTATACCACTAAAAATTACTAATCATGTTTCTGTAGCATACGCCAAAGTCGATGATAGCACTGTCATTATCACTTTAAAAGAATATACGATCTAATTGGTCAATACATGTAGTTAAATAATACATAATAATAATATGTCATCTTCAAGATGCCACTAGCTTTTATAGTACCCAGAAGATGATAAACCAATATTGCTATATTATTATAATAGCTAGTAATACTCTAAAGCTGACTATAGAATATAGTCGAAATTTTGGTTTTAATAAAATTTTTTTAGTACAAAAATGATTTATTAAAAAATATTATTTAACTATTGACAAATTAGACCGTTTAGAAATAAAATTATTATTAAAAAATACGATATAGTTATAAAATATCTCCAGACCAAAAGCCATGCCTAGTTACTAATTTTCATGGCTAGATTAGGTTACGTTGTACCGGTGATCCAAATAAATCCACTTCGGTCAATTGACTCATTGTGTTACCGTATAAGGAAAATTTAGAAGATTTATTTAATTTTATGGATATAACGTATTAAAATTTCCGAATTTTAAGCCCGAAATCTCAAAAACTAAACAATACTGATATGTAGTTTTGTGGAAGACGTTGTTCAAAATACTCGTAAGTAACTCAACTAAAGTCCGTTGTCAAATGGGCGTGTTCAAAAATTGGAAATACTTCCCGAATTTAAATTGTTTATGTCAGAAAGACCCTGTATATGCTGTGAACCTCTATTAGTTACTTGCCGAATGCATTCATATACAGTGTATTTGACTGATAAATTAAACACCAAAGTAAATGAAAATGTTGATGATATAAACATTCTAGTTGATGATTGATTTCTGTTCATATTTATGATGAAATATTATTCTATTTTTCCTACCCTTGCTGTAATTATAATAAAAATATGAATGATCATATATCAATCAAATGAAATACTCAGAAAGCGATAGGAAGCTAACTGCTGGTAATAATGTAAATCTGAAGACTCCGCATTTAATCTGATATATAAAAAAAATTTTATCTGTTTGTTGCCTTAAATTCAGAATAGAATTGAATAGATACGTACGTCTATTTTATACAAAAATTTGAATATTGTAAACAAATTAATTCAAGGAAAAAAACGTTTATATTTGGCTTAAGAAAGATCAATTATCAGTCAGCAATGCAGATCAGTGATGAATAACAAATAAGATAAGTATGTATATTTCAAAGATTGAATAGTTAAATTAGTATATATATATTATATACATTTACTTTCTTTTTCAGATTCTTAACAAATTTAACTGTTGTGTTCAATATAATGTGGAATACAGAGTGCATCCTCTCTTGTGTTTCTATATCTTCTTTACTAAAATCTATAGCAATAGCTAAAATTTATTATAAAAGTAATAAATCTATTTGGACTACTTTTGCGAATTATATGAAATTGAATATCAATGTAAATGACTTATATATATTATGGAACGCTGGGAGAGCGCACCGTCCATGAAGTGGCCCCCACATAACTACATCTTTTGTTACAGCTTTAGGTTGGCTCCCAAGTCATCATTAACCCAATGGAGTCCCAAGACATTCTTCTGCTTACCAGTGCTGGATATTGGCACAACATATGCACCGCTGTGCCTTTTCTTCTAGACAGAGTCTGCAAGTGTCATCATCAACAAACGTTTTTTGAGGTGATACTTAAAGTTTCTATATCACAATCACAATCAATAGACGTTGTTTTCAAGAGCTTGGTTCTTATTATTCCCGCCTGGAATATTTCTTATAATTTAATAAGCTTGAAACACAAATTGAAATAATACCTTGTGTGTTAAATGCGAAGCCATGGTTTAAATTAAACGGGGTTCAATTCGTGACATTTACAGTCCCAAAATAATATACGGACAATTAAAATAAATAAATAATAAAATATAATAAAGTTTGGAAACCAGTGGTTTTTAAACCCCATTGATAATCGTTATTTGATAATGGTATTTGAAACAGCTATATGGTCAGTCAAAGAATTTACTTTACTCAAAATGTAATAGATTTCCCCCTTTTTTTGAAATGGATTTTATGACATGGTAAAAAAAGTCTGTTTTATTATAATAAAATAATAAAATAACAATAAAACAATAAATAAACATAACATAACAATAACGCATTAACGCATTAGTAGAAGCACCGACGACAAGCAAAGCTAATCAGACATATATATGTAGATTAATGTATCAGCTACTTGGAATTGGTTGTGAGAAGGAAACAAAAGTAGAAGGAAGAAAAATTAGAAAAAGATGAAGGTCCAGAATTTAACGTGGGTACCTGCCACGTCAGCAGGTACCTCTACTGATCCTTGGAGCACAGCACCCGGTTGAAAAATGCAATTCCACAACGAATGATTGAAAATGAATACAATCATTCTACCCACGCAAGTTTGGGTTTTAACACAATCACAATGATACTCCCTTTAAAAAGTCAACCTCAATGGTCAGGACAGCCGAAGCTGCGGGCCTTGATTATCGTGGTGCCAGTTTTTCACCTCCGATCGGTTGTCGTATGTGAAATTCACGAACTACCAGTGATACTCTACAACGATCGGACGTACAACGAACAGATAAAAGCGGAGTTACAGAGCTGAAATCAGCCAATTTAAAATAGATTAAGCACAAGCCCCAAATATTTAGTACTGAAAGTCCAGCATCCATACTAAAAAGTTTGACGCTACAAATTCACAAATTTGGACTGAGTCAGCGATTTATTGATACCATCCAGAAGAGGGTTATAATCAGAGCATTCAACCGGAATTTTTTCCATTCCGATTTTCGTTCCGGTTCAAGACAAAAAAAAATGTCGGTTTGGTTTCGGTTTTTGTTCCAGCAAAAATATCGATTTTTTCCGATTTTCGGCAGGGTTCCGGTTTGATGCCCTGATTATAATTGATTACTATACGACAGTAATATGAATATCAAGTAAAAATAGTATATGTATTTAATGTTGGGGTTGGATCATTACAATTTAAAAAAGTTGCCCAACGAGGAATAAATAAAGTATAAATAATAATAATAGTTCATATTTTTTTTTTAATTTTATTGTTTAATAAAAGAAAAGAAAAATAAACGAAAAATAATCTTTTTTCTTATTTATATTCTATTTATTTAATGGGCAATAAAATTGTACTTACTGGATCAAATCGAAAACGTTCCTCATTTGGCATACCCTGCGGATATTGACCTGGTGAGTTTCTACCCGGATAGTTTGCACCATAACCATTTGGTTGATAGTAACCATAACGACGGTCATTATGTGTGTATGTTCTATAACAAAAAAAAAAAAAGAATCCAAAATAAAATATATTATCATAAATTAGGTAAAGAGAAATGTAATAGTTGCCAATTTACCTGTAATCTGGATCACCAGGATTTGGCCATTGATAATCATTGACACCGACTCTAGAGTAAAATCGAGGATCACGAGTTTGCCCGTGAACACCAATCTGAGGTATGAAGTCGCTCAACGCCAAACAACTTAGAACTACGGCAGTGATGAGCTTCAGTTTCAATTTGTCACGATATTTAAACTTTTTTATTTCATTCGCTGAACTTTGTGCCGGTGCACGGGGAGTATTTACTAGATTTATGGGCATCGTGACCGATATTTTTGTGTGAGCTTAACTTTATTTATTTGTACTTTGGTGTAAAATTTGAACATTTGCTTTTCGCTGTTATGAATTCATCTTTTTCGGCTCGCTTTCCTTGTATTGTTTGTGTAAAGTGTTTAATCTGAAACGAGTCCACAAAGAAGAAAGGATTATTTATACAATAAACAATAAACAATAGACAATAAATAAAAATAATCTTGATAGTTAACCTCCTTGTAATATTTGAACCAAGTTTTCAATTTAGTGATCAGATTAAAATTACAAGGCGTAGATATTCACTGAGCACAGCTAATGTATATAACTTAAGACTTTGCTTAAATTTTATAAAATCGTTAATCGTTAATTAATTATGTTAATTTATTATTTTTACTAATTATTAAGCTGCAAACAATGGGTTTCACAATTATTTGCATATTTTCTTTTTATATAGAGCTTACTTAGATGGCTAGAAATACTGTAGTCTGTCAAATACAAAGAGATTTCCAACTTAAACAGAACTTTATAAATATACGCAAAATAAGATTTTTGAATAAAGACGACTTATTTTATTTTAAATAGAACTCTTCTGACTTAATGAAGTGAATTATATGGATATATAGACTGCCCGACAGAATTTTATTCCGAATGTTGGTACACGTCTTATGAATGGCTTCTATGTCGACAAAACGCTTTCCTTCTTTTGCAAATGCATTTTCAGCCAAAAATGCAATTAATTTAAAATAATAAAAAATATTTTTTGTTTCAATTCACTACTCTTCGATATTGAAAATAATAATTTATATTAAGAATTTAGTTGCTTTCGTCAAAACGAATGTTAGAAATCAATCAAATACATTTTCCGAAAAGATATAAGTCGGACATTGGTTCAACTTCAACTCAATAGTGTTTTTTGTAATGATAAAAATGATATACAATGGGGTCTTGTAGTAATATAAACAAAGAATCAATAAAGTTCTTACTTTACCGACGCATATATTGACAATAGATGGCATTAGTATAAATATCTATCATTCAAAAGTCAAATTGAAAGCATCAGTATGCGAAGAATATAGATGTTAATCGACTACCATTAGTTTATTAACCAAAGGATAAAACCTATAGGAATAGATATAGTTATATCAAATTATGGAAAGCACTTGCAATCACTTTATATCAAATAAAAAAAATTTTACTTAATGAGTGCAAAAGTTATGTTGAAGCATTAATTTTCCAGAATTAAATCATATTCAAAAATTTCCATAATCAATCATAATTCCATAATCAAAAACTTATTTACAGCTTACTTAGGGACTTACAAATTTAAAACAAAACATTCGAGACTTACAGATTAAAAATCCAAAAAACTTTTGAGGCTATCTCCTAATAAAAAAAAGATTAAAGATAAATCACTTCATATGGATCGACTATAATATCTCAAGCACACAAAGGCTATCATGGTCAATTATATATTCTGATAGAGATTATCATCAGATTAATCAATATAAGCCGTTGTGATCAGTAGAATAGGCAAAAAAGGTAAGAACATATATATTTTGTTGCAGGAAAATAAGTTCCATGACGTGACTTTAAATATTTAAAAAACTCAGTAAATGCATCAATCTGGTACACACCACTATTTATACACGGTTAAACTGCGAATAATGACATTTTATCTACGATACTATATTTTTGTATAATGAATATAAAATAGGTATATAGGTTATAGGTTAGGTTATACCGGCGATGCCTAGGGGATCCACTTAGACCTATTGGCCCATTGTGTTACCATATATAGAGGAAACTCAAGGTTTAAAATCACCTAGAATCATTGGCGCAACTTAGAATGCTGTTGAGAGGTCTTGTAATTGATCAAGCTCACCGATGTGCATGAGCTGGGCAAACACAAAGTAGATGAGGGGCACTTTAATCATCTTCCCCACAGCTGCGAAAGGTATGATTGAAAAAAAGATTTAATATTCTAGCACGGTTCGCTATCTCTGCAGTAATCTGTAAGTACACCTACCACAAAACTAATATCTCTAGGGAACATCTCAATAAGAATGCTGGATTTCCTTTTAGTGGAAAGTGGCCAGATTGCATACAAATGCCTGCATATCGTCAAGTCTTCCCATCTTTTATTAAAAAATTTTAGCACAGAAAATAGGTATATAATTCATTGAAAATTTTTTTTGCTTATTTTCTAACAAATCAAGACTCAGTGGATGAACTATAAACAATGTGTCCATACCTGCTGAATTTGAATCACGGACCATTTTTAATCATCCGTTAAAACTACCGATTGGGAATCATTGTTTGAAATTAAGTAAATTGTTTGCTGACCACACAGCTGTTTGTGATATCGCCAAATATTCATAATCCATGCGTATTTATATACTATATGGAATATAGTTAATTTCTACCCTATTATAATTAGCGTTAAGGTCATGATAGACTCTCTTTCAAATTCCTCGCAGTGCTCTAGATTGAGCTTTATTTAATAGCTTGTCTTTAATATTTAAAATTGCAATCAAGTAAATCCGTTAACAAACTATGATTCCGATCTGACATCTGACAAAGTTTTTGAGAATTTTTGAAATTATGTTATAGATATATGAATTAAGAAATATAAAGTATTTTAGCTTATTATTCTAATTAAACAATTTTGGAAATGATTTCATACCACAATGTATGTTATAGCTCTGAATTAATTTACAAACTTGAACATTCTGCAAGACGTCAACAATGACATCGTTATCATGACGCATAAGGTTCGGTTATGAACTTGATTCGCCATATCAATATAGTATAATACATGTATATGGAAGAGTTGTCGTACGGAGTGTTTATCAACGCCGTATTCTTATCGCAACTTATCATTTTATTAGTATATTTCAAATGTTTTTTTTCCCACTACCAAAGTATACTACTTTATCAAATAATTGATCAAATCTTTACACATAGTCACAATCCATTCGTGAGTAATTTAGCTGACTTGCTTGGAAGTCATTTGATGTTTGCTTCAACTTCCTCTGACTAATGTCAAATGTTAAGTTCAAACTCAAATTGTGTCAATTCAATTGAAACCCAATCGTCTGGAACCGTATTTGATGACACATTATTCGCTTTGATATGTACTTGTATTTTCTACTAAAAGATTTATATGTGCTTCTAGAAATCTAATTAAAGTCCATTTAAAAATATGACTAAGGTTATTAATTAGTAGATCTGTAAATAAGTTTCATGTATGAATTTATTCAGCTACGATTGGAAGAAGATTGGAATAAGAAAAAATAAAATTTCTTGAGCTTAATTAGAATAATTAATTATTGAAGTGTTATAACATAGGTGTTAAAAGAAAAACTTTATTTTTATTTATAAACACTTTCTAATACTATATATCATATCTACCACAGCCCTAAGAAATAAATTTAAGAATGAAATGTAGTGATTCAATTTCCATTAAAACTTTTCGGAAGTCACTTTTAGTGTCTTCATAAACACTAAACACTTTAATACTTAAAAGCCTTTTTTAATAATAAATCCTTAACTAGGATTAGACCTAAGATCGGAACGAAGCCCTGCGATCATGATAAATATTTTGTGCTGAGCTAACATGAAAAAAACAGACTGAGCTCTTTAAATGAAGCTCAGATATCACTCGTTAAGGATACTCTAACGGTAAACGAGGATTGAAGACTAGTATTTTGTTTTTGATTTTTGGGTCAGGACAATCACACAGATTCGATATTTTGTCTTCTAAGACGCACCCATTTTAATGGGATCATAACACTGATCATGGTGACTAATCAGATAATGTAGTGGCAACCTCAACTCTGGCCTATTAGGTAGAGAGGTCTTGTCGTAATTGTTAGAACAAACTAGCTCTTTCATACCACTATTTTTGACTTACCCAAAAATAAAGCAAAATACTCAATAATATCGATTAAAATCGTATGAAAAATGAAACGTATTTCTAATGAGAAGTTGTATGTATAAAGGTATACTGCTCTTAACCTTGAAAAATATGTGAAGAACATAGTTTTTATATATAAAGTGCACTGCAAGATAAACAGATGGGACCGGAGTTCTATTCAATCACATATTAAACAATTTAGTATCATTATAAATACCAATTTTCAAAAAGTGCTGTTTACTTTACAATACATCTTGTATAGGTAATATCCAAAGATCAGTATTACTAGTATTATCATTATTACCAAATCATGACATAAAAATAAAAGATTGCTGTCAGAAATCAATCTCATCTAAGTTTTATATACTATAGTGTTTCTAAGTAAATTTTTAATCATTTTATTTGAAGAGCCTTAAAGGTTTAAGAAAGACAAAAGTGATTTATTTTCAGTCTATACTTGTGATATTCCCGACAAACGACTGAACTCATATGATCTGGCTCATCTGTATGCTAAAGATCTAGCTTTTATATGGACTCACTTACAGGTATACAAAAGATTAAGCTATCCTATAGACACACTTAGGTATATGCGGATATATAAGTTATCATATGGATACGCTTACGTGTAGGGTAGGAAATAAACTATCAGATCCAGACGCTTAGGTATGTGCTAAAGAACATAGTTGGAATTTAAAATTTATAGAAGTCTATAGAATTTAGATGGACAAGTATACCTATGTGTATGCTAAAGAGTAGGATTTCAGATGGACACTTTCATGTGTTTTGCAAGGGTTTTAGATGACCACGCTTAGATGTATACTAAAGATTAAGACATCCTATAGACATGCTTGGGTATATGCTAAAGTGTAAGTTATCAGATCGACACACTTATGAGTTTGGTAGGAATTAAGATATTCGATACAGACGCATAGGTATGTACTAAAGAATATACTTTTAGTTGGACAAATATATGTGTATACTAAAGAATAGAATTTCAGATGAACACGTTTGTGTATGTTAAAGAGTAGGATTTCAGATGAACACGTTTGTGTATGTTAAAGAATAAGTTTTTAGACTAAGACGCTTATGTGTGCGCTAGAGAATAAGCTTTCAAATTGAAATGCTTTTGGATATGGTTTGGATATTTTTTGAGATGGACCGCAGAATATCGATTTCTTTTGCACCTTTCTATTCATTTCAAGAAAAATTTGAAATTGTTTTAGTATCTAAGTTAGTGAAATCTTGTGAATTTATTAAATTTTTTAATGCAACCTTTCACTCGTAACAGTTTATGGCCTTTAATGAAGCAAATACATGGTATAGTCGTAGCATTTGAATGGTTATTGTTTATGGTTAATGTCGTGTCAAGGTGAATCAGTACTTACCGAGCACCCCAATACTTGCCTATTAATTTAATGTGCAGTTGCAAATTTCGAACAGAAAGTGCAGTGTTAAGACTTAGTTTTCGATACGGACAACTCGCAAATTCAAATTGTTCCAAATTCATTTTCAAACTTTAACAAACTCTTGTATTGTAGATTAAAATTTTCTCACATAACAGATTTGGAAGTTTATGTGAACAACAAAAAAAATACGAGTATCTGACAAAAACTCATAAAAGTGGAAATAACAAAACTGGTTTCAAGATTTTGAGCGGCGTAGCTGGGTAAGGCTTTTTTCAACTCTAGCTTTAACGCCAACAAGAAGAGGAAAATATATTATATAATTCATTACACATATAATAAAATAAAAAAAACGTATCTGCTTTTCATATGGGGCTACCAGATTTATCCAGTTTGAGTATCACAGCGGCGGCACATGTAAAAAAAATAAAAGTTATGGCGCTTTAAAGCAGCATAAGTGTGATGCTTTCAAACACCACAGCAATTACTAGAGCAACAAAAAAAAATTAAAAGTTAAGGAGAAAACTAGGCATCACAACAACAAAGAACATGGGAAGAAAAAAATCATTTGAAGTTCATAGAATTTTTTTTTTGATTCATGTTCTTAACTTTCCGGAAAGGCTAGTAAATAGTCAGTTCATTTTTAAATGTAGTAGGTTTAAAAACGGTTGGAGTAGGAAAAAAAACTAGACAATATTGGCAATATTCAGTAATTTATTTATTATAAATGTATAAACTCTTAATTTGAATTCTATTGAATTTGTAAACCGACATCTTAAACGTCATATAAAATCTCTATAATCTGTAAGGGAAGGAGTTATGGAAGACAAGCTAGTTAAATATGTCATTAGTTGGAAGCTGTTATGGAAGACAAGGTAGTTAAATATTTAATTAATTTTCATAAGAAAACTGCAATATTGTATGATATTAGATCAGATCAGAAGAATTAAAAACACTTTTAAAAATCGTTTATAGAAGTTTAATTGAATCATCAGTTTCTTTAATTCGGAGCATAGAGTCTCAATAGAATAACTAAATTATGTGCGGTTTTGTGGTAAAAGTAAAGCCACTTCCTTTTAAGAATGTCGCCATCCTCATTGAAGAACAGCATCATGTAACTTCAGGTCGTTTACATCTTCGATTAGATTGTGGATTGCAGCATTGACTTTGGCGCCATAATGTGAAATTCATAAAGTGACTACTTTAGAGTAAGTCCGATCTGTACTGCTTTGAGGTTAAATAGAATATCATTTTAATGTTGCAACGGGGAACATATCAGAAATACTGACCCATTAAAATCTAGAAATTTTTACAATACGTCGAAGAGATCTATCAACAAATGTATGTAGTTTACAAAGCATTGTATCAAACAGATCTACCCACTCTTAATCAAGTAACGACAACTTATTCCATTATAAAGTCCGAATTTTGGTTTTGATCGGCAGAAAACTAGAAGTCTAAATACTTTAAAATAGCGTAGCATTTGATTTGGCTTTTTCCAATCTAGAATCTAGAAAAATAGGGTAGAATGGAAGCAGTTGTTAAATTAGCAGTAGAATATTTATTATCATGGGGAATCAAAAGCACTATTTAAAATTGTAGTAGGTATTAAATCATATTAACTTTTACATTATAAATAATATAAAACGTAATTAGAGGCTTTAAAGAAATTATACAACGTCCATCATTCAAAATGATCTGTGAGAAAGCTGAGGTCATTTAAGCAAATTTTTATATAATGTAAAAATATTAAAGACTTCATCGATGTCCAAATTTTCACAAAATAAGTTTGATTTGTATAAAAAAAAGTTAGCGGAAGTGGACACTTAAACTTCAGACGAATGGTTTGTGGTTTTAAGCTTGTCGCAATTAAATACATCGTTAATAGTAGATGCTCAATGACAAATAAGGAAGAAGGCGAGAAGCCTGCCTCTTCCAACAAACAAATTCTGAAGATTTCATATTAATATTGAGTCTTAAAACGAAACTACGTGTTATGAATTATAGTGACTATACGGACCGAATGAAAAAAGTTTTTTCTTGTTAAGCTGCCATCGCATAGTCAATCCGTTCAATCACCATATTCACAAATATCGAGAAGTGAATGGCATTGCATTATAACTGGATCAATAACTTAAAGATTTACAGTGTGTACCTGATCTCGTCTCAGAATCTCATATCCAATTGTATCCGTTCATATCGTCACAGCGTATACAGTCCAGTGAATAACAAATCTATTGTTTATAAACATTTTTATAATAAGAATAGAAAGTAATAGGATTTTATGCTGCTAACGAAGTGGAGGACTGTGACTTTGGTAAACATTTTCTGCTTACAAACATTTCTAATTAAATAATACCCACTCAGTTCTTTGAATGGAGTCCAAAATATCTCCCATTCAGGATTTCCAAATTACGGATGAAAATTAAAGCTTTGGAAACTCATACGTTAAAAGGTGTAGATATTATTGAATCTCTTATACGATATATAACTATGTTCTACACATTACATTAATATGAAATTCGCTAAGTAATAGGTGAAGTAACCGAGTGCAGATATCTAGAAGAAGAACTTTCAATAACTCAACTATAAAGCCATTTAAAGAGTTATGGTTAATAGCTCTTAATAAAAACAACTGAAAATCTGAAAGCTTTGACCATCTAGTGAGAATATAGATTTAAAAAATTTAATAATACTTAATAACTAAATTGTTATAAAATCTATATACTTTTGATTTAATTTATTTGCGTCTTATATTTATTTCATAGGACAGTTATGGTATTGTATAATTAATTTGAAAGAGATTACCAGGAATAATAAGTAGTGTAAATAATGGTAAGAAAATTGATGTGTCTTCAATTAAAGTTTCTCAGTAAAAGATGATCAACAAATATTCATATTAAAGAAAATTACTAAGAATTTGGACAAAAGCAACTTCACTCCTCCAAGCATTGGTTTTATGAATTTATTTTGTTCTCAGACAAACAAAATTTAGTTAAGTCATCAAATCAGTCCGATTAGCCCTTGAAAAGCAATGGATCAGAAGCAACGTATTCTAACTTTTCATATTCAACCACTTGGTAAGATTTAGATCTTAAGCTTATACCTAACATGAGTTCAGAGCATAAAAATGCTGTCTAAGTAAATATGGCTCTTTTTTTTAAGCAGAATATTAAAAAAAATTATATATTTTACTAACAAATAATTGATTTAAAAGCAAATAATGCAATTATTTTTTATAAAAAAAATGAAAAAAATTCCTTTCAAAAAAACTTGGATATATGCGCTTGGAATAAGAAAAAAATTTAAATTGATGAAAGGACGCAAATTCAAATAATATCAGTTATTATGATGTTTTTAATAACAATACGATTACGAGGGGGTATTTGAAAAATTCTGTATACAAACAAAAAAAAAATATTAATGAAGTTTTTTTGAATCTCTGTTCAACTCATTAATCCTTCATTCCTCGCAAATGTTCGTTCTCCGTACTAAACTATCGGTTTTCAAAATAGTTTCTTGGGACTTTGGGAATTTTAGCCAAGTGGACAACAAAAGTGTGACTCTCTAAACAGATTTGTGCATAACAAATATGTTCTATTAATCCTAATAAAGTGCCAATGACTTCAACAAAGAAGTCAAGCTTCCTTCCAGCTCTGCTTATATATCTTATACATTTTTAACAGAACCGCTGTTAAAGGTGATATGTACATTGTACGATGACCTTCATAAAAGTGTGACTCATGATGCCTAATCCCCCGCTTTGATCCATACTATTATGAAGGTATAGATATGTGATATTTCAGACATCAACTTTAAAATAAATCATTTTTAATGTGGGGATCATTTTTCTAATGGTGTTGTGCTTTATACTAGATTTTTAGATGCATTTGACTACTGCATCTATTGCATTCATGTTAAGATCGTAGTAGAAGCTTTTCTTTGATATTAATCGGCAGTTCGAAGATAAGTAATATATGTATAAACAGTGCTATTGTGTCGACGTTGAGATCTTAGTGGATGTCTACGCTTAGGATGTGTCAGTCGGCATTAATAACAGTCTGAACATATGTAATATACATATAGTTAAGGCTACTGTGTCGATATTGATGTCGTGATGAATGTCTTTATTTTGGATATACTACTTACCAATAATTATATTTCAAATCTATGTAAATTTATGTATAGACAAATTTGCATACAAAATGCATACAAAAACGTGCTAATGAAGTTAGATAATTATAATTATTGAATAGTATTGAACAGAATAGTATTGAAATTTAAAAATTAAAAAATAAAAATATGATTATTCTACAGCTTGTGATTTCATTCTAATATAAATACAGAGAGTGACTTTGTTAATAAAAATTTCACAGCAAATTAACAAAGTTTCAGAAAAATTTGAAAACATAAAAGTTAAGTACGGATTTGGATCAATTGATTAAGGAGCGCTGACTCTGAGTTTTAAATTTGGCAGGGCACAAGTTCGATTCCTGATGATTATTTATGAATAAATAAATACAAGAATTATTTCCAAGACCATTAATGGTGGGTATTCGGCAACACTCGAAACAGCTGTATGGTCAGCGCAAAAATTCAATTAATTAAAATAATATAAAAAAGAATTTTTGTTGTTGTAGTTCACTACTTTTCGAAAATCTCTCTACCAAATATGCTAATTTCTATTGAATACAATAGTCACTTGTATTAACTGATGTTAAATTTCAACTTATATTAAAAATAATGTTTATTAAAATAATAAATATTTATTAAAATAATAAATATTTATTAAAATAAAATTGTTTAAATTTATTTTTAAAATAATTTATTTTGTATTATGATTAAATAATTTACATAAATTGTATATAGAACCATCTCTCGTAACATAAATGCCAGAGCTTGGCTTAGCTTCTTGAGTTAGTTTTTGTAGATTTTATTCATTTATTTTTAAAAGAAATTAATATAATTTTTTGTTTTTGTTGTTATTGTGTTTTTAAATATATAAAGAGTTTTGATTATATTTTTTTAAATGGTTTTATTTTTTTTTTAATGTTTTTTTCTTATGCAGTAGTTGTAATGCCGAGTTATTTTTTCAAGCGATTCTAAATATACTAGACTTGATAGTAAAAAAAAGAGAGGGTTTTCAAAAAAAATAACAATAATTTTTTATAGAAATAAATAGTCTCTTTGAGTTTAAAAAAAAATAAAAAAAATAAAAATATTTCAAAAATGTGACTAAGAAAAACTATATTGAAATTATTTAGAGAAGTTGCGAATAAAAAATTTGCATATACTGTACTTAGCTTTCTTTCTTACGTTACAGCCCTTTTCTTCTCTCTCCTGAGTTTTGATTTTTTTTTTTTCGTTCCATTTTTTTTTTTTGTTGACCTTATCTTGGAAACTCGATTTTTGCTTTGTCATTAGATTTATTGTTACTTTTGTGGTTCCGTGCAATGGCCTGGTGCATTGTGCATTGTGTATTGTTAACGTCTTAAGGTAAAAGCCAATGTAGTGCAAAACAGGTTGGTTGGTAGGTACATGTTTTTAAAGGGAGTCTAGATCGACAGTGAGGTGCGCGTCGTGCTTGGCCACGCAGAAGAGTGGGAGTACACATTCGATTTACCGACATTCATTTCTTCTGTTTTATTTATTCTGTTTATTTATTTATGTCTTTTTCATTTTTTCTTCCTTAAACTTTCTACACGTTAGTATATATGTAATGTTTATATATATGTAAAAGAAGATATATAAAGTATACCTAAACTAAAACTGATGAAAGTAGATATCCATACAAACAATATTAAAATATGAACTAATAGTATTTTCGATAAGTTGATCTATACAACTACATCTCCAGATTTAATCTTAGTTGCATTATTATTTCTAATTGATGAATCTGTCTACTCCTGATTTCTAATTAGAGTGAATTTAGAGTGAAATTAGATTGAAATTAGAGTTACTAAACTAAAAAGCCATAAAAAACATATTTTTAACTAAGAATTTAATTAAGAAGTTTAAGAATATTATTTTTTTTTTTTGAAATGAAGTAGAAATAAAAAAAGATAAACAATATTTTTATGACCACAAATGAGTTTAGTTATTTTTAATTTTTAATAGTTCAGTCAAACTTCCAGAACTCCAACTTTTATAACTCAAATTTTCCACAACTTGAACTATGTTAAATAGAGTGCAACAGGGTTTAGAGAACAAATAATATACAATTACAAAAAATTCTTCAACTCAAATTCTGCATAAGTCGAACCTGTTCTTTACAAAATTGTACTTCGAGTTATGGAAGTTTGACTCTATAATAAAATTGGTATACATAATTATATTATTAAAAATATTGAGAATATAACTTTCCAAATAACTAACTTAGATCCATACATCGAAATTGTTGATTACAAGGGTTAATGAACGTATCAAGTTGTTTGTATCGTAATGAAGATTCCAGTAGATTTGCTATAAAATATGTATAAATTTTGTATGGCCGCCTCTTGGGCACTTGATTAAAAATTAAAAAAATTTTTAGAGGTGAAATTCTCACACTACTATTCCTTTGATCTATTCGAAATAGATTTTTTGGCATAGAACAAAAACAATTTTGAATTATAAAACACCAAGCCAGTCGAATAAAGCAACAATATTTAATTATATTCTATAGTATGATGTATAATTTTTAAATCCATATAGTAATAGAATATTAATTTATATAGCATTTATTTTGATAGTGAAATGACCAAAATCCTTACTGAAACTTCTATAAAAATAGTAGTTCTAGAGTTGCCCAAAATTTACGACGGTTTTGAAGGCAATGACTATTGTAATACAAGAGATACATATTTACTAATGTAGAGTGTGATCAGTATACAGCTTTATATACAATAAGCAAAACAATGTAGAAAGTCGAAAATATTCTTATCATTAAGTGTAACATAACGTTTAACGTCTATTGTATAACTAATACAATAACAAGCCTTGTTCATATTTTAGAAAGGTTCTTTTGGTATGAAATGCAAAAGTATAGAGTGCGATTTCTCGAAAATAGAATAGACGTTTTAAATAATGTTAAGAGTAACATACCAATTAAGGACAAATTTCTGACAGATATATACCTGGTACAATAACAAGCCATGTGCCTATTTCAAAAGTAGTCACTAAATCTACTCTTCACTGCAATCTACTGTTTTCAATACACCTCATAAAAAAAAATTAACAAAATATCGTCTTTTATGATAAAAAAATTAGAATTTAATATGCCTAGTAGTTGACCATAAACAAAATTAAGTATGTCCGATATCGATTGACTCCTTTATAATATAATCATTATTATCAGTTTCTATCACATATACCATATTACAGTGAACTATGTTCTTAAGATGTTTTTGCACTCCTTCATTTTATTGTCCCTTATGGACTGCAAATATATAATAGTCTATTGTAATAGACTATAATAAATATGTAATAGCACTCATTTAGAAAGCTGTTAAGGAGTTAAAAAAATTATTAATCTTATCTTTTAGATGGAGAGTGTTTTTAAAAAGAAATATTTTTGGTCAGACCATCAATTGACAATTACATGCAACAGTAAAATTGGTCCTTTATCGAAATACTGTCCTCTCAGTCATTCGTTCATTTGCTGGCTTTAACAGCAAATAACTTATCCATTCGTTAATTTCAAGGGCTATTTTTGGAGCAAAAAGCAATATTTGTTTTGAAAATATTTCAAAAAGATTGAAAGTTGTTTCATAAAACCCATAGCAACTTGTGAACTTATAGTGGAAATATCATCTAGTTCTAATACATACCCTATAAAGGACAGTACTTTAGAGCAACCAAAGGATTTCTTTTACAAGAGTTGCTCTTAATATTTTAGATTAAAAGTCTTTTCTATAACTATTTGTTTTATTAAACTATTACTATTGTGGAGCAAGGAAATCCTTTTTTTTCAAGCGATTATATTAATCTATAATGGCGGAAAATATTTTCTTTCCAAGGAAATTGTTATTACCATATATCAAACCATTAAGATTTCTCCCTACTTATGACATATACATAAGTTGAGAAAATTCTTTACTTATGATAGTTCTAGTACATACCCTATAAAGGACGGTACTTTAGAGCAAGCAAAGGATTTCTTTTACAGGAGCTGTTCTTATTATTATAGTTTAAAAGTAAAAGTATAATCTATAATGATGGAAAATATTTTTTTTTTTCAAGGAATATGTTATTATATCAAACCATAAAGATTTTTTCCTACTTATGACACATACATTTTTTTTTTTTTCAAAAGATGGGTTGGGAAGTAGCTACCGCGTCACTTCATCCTCGAGGATTATTGTGACATACCCACTTCAATTCCATAGACGAGTAGCAGTTAAGAATGCCAGTATGTCCTTTGGAGAGATGTTGCCTAATTCCGTTATAAGCGGATAGGCAATGGATGATACATACATAAGTTGGAAGCAATCTTTACTTATGACACCAATTGAAACCAGTCAGAAAAGTAGTTATAAATATTTTTTAATGGTCTATGAAATTATTTTAAAATTAATGAAATATAATAAAATTAAATATTTAATGATTTTCATTTTAAATTAATTTCAAAATTGTATTATTGAAGTATTTAATTAAATCAATCTTTATTATAACAATAAAATAATCTTTAAGTTAATCTATTATGTCTTGTTTTCAAGCCCTTACATATAATCCGCAAGGTAGTAGAAGAAGAGGAAAGCCTAAGATTACCTGGCGTAGATCAACACTAAACGAAATTAACAGTCAATCCATACACCTTGGCAGATCATACAGCAATATTGTTGAGTTCAGAGAAGTGGCCTATGCCTAATATAGAGTCAGCTTGGAATCATGTGAGTCCAAACAAGGCTTCATATAAATAAAATAATATTAAGTCTATACTATCAATATACAAATTGTATTAAATAACAATAAATAAATAAAATATTAATGAACTAATCGCCGAAACCAGAAAAAGAATTTCGTAAGAGTGTCTGGTGTACTCGTAATATTATACTTTTTTTTTACTCGTACGAGTACGCAATCTGCACATGTTTCGAAAGTAACTGAGAAGACTTGTTCGCTTTGTGTGTAACACGAGAACTCGTACGAGTGCATGACGAAGCAGAGAAATGTGGCACAAGGACTCTCAACCATTAACCAACCAACTTACTGACTAAATAACGAGTAAATCGCACGTTCTTTAAAGTTTCTGCCAATCGTACGAGTACCGAAGTCGGCAGCTCGTATGAAGTTGCATGTGAAGAAGTTTTGGGCACATGTTAAAGTGCAATAAACTCTGCAGCTCAGGCACTTCTACCGCATATAAAAAATGTTGCAATATTTTGCTTATTTCCGTGTAAAAATATACATTCTTTGTCGTTTTTAATAGGAAATAAATTAAAATTGTTTGTAGCAGAACCAAAGCAATTTTGTTGTAATTACTTTAATTATAAAAAAAAAAAATTAAGGTTCAAATTTCACTGCAACAACAGAAAGACAAATAAAAACTGTTTTCCGCAACTAACTTTGTGGCTTCTGGCAATTTTACGATAATAGCTTTTTGATTTCTTAGAATTATTTCATATATTTTATAGTAAACATGGATATATAAAAATCTACATATATCTAATTACAATTTCTTATATTTGTCTAAATGATATAATAAATAAGCGCACGGTAATGATAAAATTATCAATATTAATTGCTTATTAAAAATTAATTAGTAATCCTAACAGATTTAGTATTTAATTACTTTAAGTAACTGAATGGTGTGAACGATATAACATAAGAATAACATTTGTCAAACGTTGAACTTTAAAAAAATTAGACCTCACACTTAGTTTAGTCTCACCTTGAAATGTGTGAATCCCATAGGTCCACGATCCATTTCAAAATCATTGATGAAATTTTTACTCATCTTCTCAGTAAGACTCAAATGGAACTCTCAGGACTTCAATAGAAACCTTTAAAGTCTTTTTGCCTCAAATTAGAAATCTCCTAACAAGTTACTCTTGGTTTGGAGAGAATCGGACAGAAAATAAAAAAGATTTTCAATTCTTTCTTCTTCGTACAGTTGCTACGAAATTCTATACTGAGACACCAAATTTTATCGTTTGCAGAGCTATGAATTGGATGAACGTTAACAGATTTACACTACTTCTTGTAAAACTTAAAAGAGTTGTTGTTCTTTTGTGGTATATTTTGGTTAAGATTGCTAGTTATTTTTTAACTCTTGCAGATTTTTTGTCATTGTCTAGATAATTAAAAGAAGAAATCATAGTGCCTATATCAGTTAATATATCTGTATGCTAAAGGTTAGTGTCATGTCTGATTATCTTATTAGCACTTCAATTTTCTGTAATAAATTTAAGTGAGGCCTAAAGCCCAAATCAAATGGACTTTACCTGCTTCACTTTTCTCATTTAGAACAACACAAAGTCACTAATCTTAAAATCGCCCCTACACTTGTAAATGATTAACTTAGATACCAGCTTGGCTATTCATAAAAACACAGAAATGTCCACTCGCATCTTATTATCTTAACTGCCTGAAAACTTTGAAAACTCTTTAATCGCTGTTCTGTTAATGTGAAAGTGCTGAATTTTCCTCAACGTTAATATATTGTTGATAATGCTTTTAACTGCTACGTTTATGCCAAGGATGAGACGACTGAAAATCAGATGTACTTTTCCTCATTTTTCCTCCAATTTAGGGATTGAGTAGTTGTTTAACTGTTCTCAATCAAAAACCATATAGACTGATAGGTTCAAAGTCTTTAAGTTTTTGCTTAAGTAGTTAATGAAAGCTTAACGTTAAAAGTGTTTCGTAAATATATCCAATATTTGTAGTTTAATTGGGCCAAATTCTATGGGAGCTCAACACTGGTTCAGTAAATCCGCAAACGTATTACTTCATACATATGTATTAAGTACAATTCTGCAATAGTAATAAATTAACAAATAGTTAGGATTGTACCATTCATATCCAATGAAGGATGTTTAAAAAAAAAAAGATTAGGCTAAATTTAATTGACTTTAACTTTTTCAAAAAGTTGCAGTTTGATTGGGCCAAATACGAAGTGTATTCAAATTGACTTTTCCTAAATGGTATTCAAAAGAACCTAGTACTATAAAAAAAATCCAAATTCAATATAAATTGTAGTTGAATTGGGTTACAAATAAAAGATTTCAAAATTGTCTTCAAGTGATTTACTTTAATGATATTTAATGGGGAATTGTGTAGCGTTTATAAACTGACTTTAAGCTTAACGGCTTAAGCTTTAGAAGAACCTACTTTTAGAAGCACAATAATCCAAAATTTAGATAAGTTGCAACTGTTAAAAGAACAATAGTGCTTGCACAGAATATTTGGTATAAGATGCCCTAAAAAATAAGAAATGAAGACTTGTAGAGCCGTACACAGCAAAAAATCGTTCAAGTTCAGATTGGTCGACGCAAATAGCAATAGATAAGCCACACTCTCCAAAGACTTGCGAACCATATTGCAAGAACAGCACTCAGATGGAACCTCCAAGGTTCTAGAGGACCTGGCGCACCAGCACAAACATGGTGCAGAACTATGGACAGAGAACTTAATGTTGCAAATTATAACTGGAATGATATATGCCGCGAAACACCCAATAGAGTTAGGTTTAGATCTATAGCAGAGGCCCTATGCTCCACGGGGATAAAAGGACAACTGTAAGTTGTGATCCCAGATTTAGTTAGGATGCACCTCAATTGGACCATAAATAAATCAAATCAGTTTTTCCACTGACTTTAACCTTAACGGCTTTTTTTGAGAGCCTAACCTTATAAATATTTAATACATTATGCATGCACATGTATGTATGTGTGTATGTATATCGCAATGGTGGGAAAAAAAGGTATTAACATTGAGAAAATTTTGTCAACTTACCTGGCAGTAAAAGTTGAGTCTTTTTGTTGTTGTTAACGCTGGGCTGTGTTTACTGCAACGCGACTGCAGTGGGTGGTTTTGCTTAATTATTTTCGTTTTTTTTTTGTTTTTGTTTCGTTGTTACACTTCGCACTTCGCACTTCACTTTTCTATTTCGAATTAAATAAATGCGTGGCTTAAACAAATTTTTAATGTATGCGATTTTTTTTATTTATATATTTTTTTTTTATTATTTTTGTTTAATGCTTTGCTATGCTCTAATTGCTGTCGAAGTGATTTAAAAACCGAAAGCAAGTGAAATATGGCATAAAATTAGGTCTTTATGATTTCTGTAAGAAGGGAATAATTATACACTTGCCGCTTTAATATAACTTTAATATTGTAACAACATTAAAATACATACATATTTCACATTTTTTTATATTTTTTTATTATATCAAAGCAAACTTGCACTTATCTAATCTAAGTTTTGAAATTGCGCGTATTATTGGCACATATAAGCAAATACACAAATCACATACAACCATACAACCATACAAACCCATGATAAGCAGATATGGGTTATGGTGTGGACAAAAGCAGATAGGCGGGAGAAGGTGGATTTCGGGAATTACTAATATGCAACAAGTGAATTTCAAAGAAAATCGTAACAAAATACATTTACATAATAGTAAATAGAATATATACACAGATACTATTAAAAATTTTAATCGATAAATTAATTCATATGTATAAATGAATATATACATTTATATTTCATATTTAAAATCAATATTATAATTATATTAAATTTTTATTTTTTATATTTTATATTTATAAATATTTGTTTATTTTTAATTTTGTTTATTAACAAATTCACTTTTATTTTACGTTAATCATTAAATCTTATAAGACAACTTTGGCTAACTGGCGACAACGCCCCAAAAAATGCAAGAATAACTTTTCTTATTGGAATAACACAACACGTTAAGATATAACAAACAACAACAACTGCTACAACAACACAACAACACAGAAATATTAAGTTTAGCTCAAGTCAGATCAGCAAAAGCCCGATCAGCTTTCTTGTGTGTTTCTCAGAAAAAGGTAAGTACAACACACACACACACACACACACTCAGAGAAAAATAACAAATACAAACAAATACACATAAAATATTTTTTTTATTAAGAATTTTATAGATTTTTATTTATCACAATTAATTTATATTGTATTTAACACTAGCCAAGTTAAAAACTTAATACCAGCAGGTAACAAAAAAACCAAAAAAAAAAAATTACAGCACAGCACACAAAACCCGCAACAATAAGAAAAATATATGTATGTATAGCAAGCAATAATACCAACAATGCCGACTTTAGTTTCTCGGTTCGCAAACAAAATGAAAAATTCGTTACTTTAACATATTTTTTTCTGTTTCAAACATAAAAACAAAAATAAACGTCATGAAACCAACAACAAAGGCACGGCTAAAAAATCTTGTTAACACGCACACAGCAAGAGTGCAGCAGTTTTGTTTGTATTTGTGTTATATATTGAGTTTTGTTTATATTTTCATTACATTTTCGTAACAAATTTTGTTAAAATAAAAGTTTTCACATATATGTTTTTTTTAATTAAATATAGTAGTATTTATGAAATTTTAAATTATTAAATTATAATTATTTTTTATTATATTTTATCAACATATAATTTATTTTATTTATTCCCCGCTTAAAATTTGAACGTGTTTTATTAAATTTTAATTTGCTTACACAAACAAGAAAATGTCGTACTAACAACGACAACGCTTACTTTTAAACTAACTGACTGACTCACTTAACAATTCTCTTTTTGATTATTACACATTGGCAAGACGAAACGACCGAACGCACAAATCCGTCAGCCACTCACCAACAACCAAGCACATCAAAACAAAAATTGCTATAAGCAAAATAAAGCCAACAGCGCTGCGCTGTGAACGTCAATTTTCGAAATGTTAACAGCCCAACTTACGAGTATGTAAGAATGCGCTAGCAGTGCACACCACTCCGTGTGTACGCTTTCGTCGGCAGATCAGTCGGTAAATGAAGCCAGTGAATGAGTGAGGTAGTGGCACCCATAATATTTTTGCTTTTCTTACTCTTTTTGTTTTTGTTTTTGTATTAATTGAGCGGTTATTGTTAGAGTAACAATTAATTACACAAAGCACAATTTTAAATGCAGTAAATAATTGTGCAGTGTGTAATAAACAATGACTCAAAGTTATGAATGAAATAAAATGATTCTGTTAATAATTAATCAAATATATTTTAATATATTCTACTATTCAATATTATAGATAAAAAAAACGGTGCTGTTTAATAAGATAATGATTAATGAAACATGCATTTGACTTCTCCTTTACTTTTTAATATATATGTATATATGACTGGTCTTGGAACCAACAGTGAGAAATTTAATATTTGATACTCCAGGACATGCTGGCATCCAAGGCAATGAAATGGCAAACAAACTTGCAAGAATAGGTGCGGCTTCAATCATTCTGTGGTATAGGCAAAGGAACGCTATCCGTTCTTATGAACGGCGGAGATGAAAAAGGAAGAGAACTCTATAGAGAAAGGCTACCAAGACTATCACAATCTAAAATGCTTTTAGGGACTCACAACTTAAAACGCTTCAAAGATTGCATACCACAATCACAAAATAACCTAAGAATTATTGCGGATATTGACCGGTCACTGTAGATTGAATAATCATCTATCGAAATTAGGAATTCAATCCAAATCAAACTGCAGATACTGTAAAGAAAAGATAGAAACTTCACCATGTGCTTGTGTAGTGCCCGGCGCTGATACACAAGCAGAAGAAACACCTAAAAGGGTATTTCATGGATTATAAGGATCCAAGATTAGGAAAGATATGCTCATTAAAGAAATCGGACTTGGAGAAACGCTCTAATCCGACTAAGTGGCACAATAGATCTTTTATAGACTCAGGTAAGGTTATACTTACGATTCTAAGGATCCCCTTAGGCTAATTGTACCATTTTCTTACCTTACTTATATACTTGCTGCAATGGAATACAGCAAGTATATTTTATATATTCTGAAAGATAAAATGCCTTAAGGTTTTTAAAATAGTCATTACTTGCAGAAATGACACTCGAATTCGTTGAAAATTTTTTTCTAATAAAACATTTTTTCATATATCAAAGTAAATATAAATCAGATGCAGCCAAATTAGTAAAAAAGAAGGATGTAACAGCAGCTCATAACCCAATATAGACGATAGAATAAAGAGGATGACACAGATATAGTTTTAGTAATATTAATTTATTTAAATCGTGATCCTGATGATGACTCTCAAGGACAGTCAAAGTATAGAGTATAATAAAAAATATTAAATATTGATTTATTTATTAATTCGTTGAATTATATCGATATCGTGATAAAGCTTGTACAGCTCGTGGTTCATTCGTATGCAGTAATCGTTGCCAACTCGTAGAGGACCAAAAAGCTTAAGAAAAACTTTTCTCTCAAACATTCCCAGTGCTGCTTCATCATTCTGTAAAAGCGTCTATGCCTTTGCGACATACAAAAGCACAGAAAGGATGACCGACCTATAGAGCATTAGTTTCGTTTGTCGAAAGTGAGCTCTACATCCCAATTGCCTACTGCGCCCGTAATAGCACCTATTAGCAATGGTGATTCTTTGCCTGTTCTCCAGGTTGACATCATTGTTGTTCGTAACGGCGGTGCGAAGGTAGATAAAATCTTTGACAGATATGAAAGTATAGTCACCAGCCACTAGCTCACCGTCCGAGCGACGCTCATTTCTACCAGTAGCCGACATATACTTCGTTTTTTAAAACCATCTAAGCCACATAATAGCGCTATTATTGTTTTGGATTGGTCAAACTATTCAAGCATATTTACGCCACATCCAATCCAAAATTATTGTTTTGCTTTTGCCCTAAGTTTCTTGCTATAACAATTCAAAACCAAGAAAGCCATCTGAAACTTTATTATTGATTTACCTTTGCTCAATATAGTCAATCATAAATTTGTCATGTGCAATCCAAAACCACAATAGACATAACCTTTTCTACTTATTAAACTCTCTTAGCCTTTTTAAAAGCATGTCTATCAGTAGAAGTCTTCTATTTCGACTGCTCTTTCGTATTTGGAGTAAAATAATGTTCTCATCTATATCTCATCTGCAGGTATAAATCGAAACAGAATTGCTAAGGATTTGGCTGATATGTTTCTAAAAACATTAATTAGAAATATTTCAATGGATACATTTTTAATCTGTTAGGAGCGAATCCGGTATATAACTTTCGAACTTTATCATATGCAAATGCCTTTGATAAATCTTATGACTGCCTTCATTTAAAAATTATAAAAAAGCAACAACTCTATTCAATGATGATCTATCGTTGGATCATGGATCGTCTTCCGAAGTTATTACTTATTTTGGGCTTGCTAGAAATCCAGTGTCTTTAGTGCCAACACTATGAGACTGTGTAGACTATTTTCGAGTCGTTCTAAACGATGGTGCAGAGTCTCACTACTGCTTGTCCAACTAAATTTTGTTATAGAAGTTTAGGATTATTGATGCTTTTACGATTCTAATAAAACTGGGTAAAACACATATGAGTCATTCTATATGATGACGCAGAGATATTAGGTGCTCATACAATCACAGCGGGAAACTGGGTAAAACACATTTGAATCATTCTATATGATGATGCAGCATCTCCACGCTGTTTATGAAACTTACTTTATATTTAAGAAATGATTTCTTTTTATTTTTGCAAATTTGAACATTATTAAATAAAACACTGAACCTTATATAACGGACAAAAATTCTAATCTGAAGTTCTTAGAAATTGTCTGATTAGAACATAAATATCAAAAATATTTTAAAACCTTTTTAATATAGTTTTCAAAAAAGCCTCAGAAGATACTTGAAGTATAAAAAAAATTATTTCAGTGAGACATTTGGGCTAACTATACAAGATTTTGAAATTTAGCAGTATTTAAAGTTGGAAAAGTTGGCCCAACAACTTGAAAATATATTGAAATAGATGAGGAGAACAGTTTAAAGACTAAGGCAATTACTTAATGAGAATTAGGCACATCAAATAAAAGCTGTAGCTTTCACTAACGTCTATCTATACAAACAGTCCCTTAATATGCAGGCATGGAATATTGTTAATTTAATTAGATTAATAAATGACCCGCTATATATCTACATCAATTTACGATAATGATTAATAACCTAACCTAATAGACTCAAACTATCTATTCACCATCAAACATCCAAAATCAAAACAGTCTTAACCTTGAAAATCTCTTAAAAATAATAATGTTACGTACTGTAGTGTTATTTAGAATAGATATTGTTCTGGTTCTCACTTATTCAAAAAACTCTGGATCTATAAGGAATCTTTAATAGACTTGAAGGCTTTCCCTATTTGGTCAGCCATCACTTCCGCTCAGATGGAAAGAATCCGCCTGTTTGAGCGGAAACTTCTTCGCGATTGCACTAATTATAAGCGCAAGCCTAATGGCAAACACTTTTCCATATCAACTCTCTATAACAATGCCAAGATCACTCGTGTTGACGAGTATCTTCTGTCACTCGCCCGAAGGTATCTCACCCGGCTCCATGACCTTCCCCCCGACGTTTCCATTCCTTCCACTCTCTCAGAAGACTTTGTTCTAGCTTTGCGCTACAAACCCCCCCAATACCTGACTTACTACTTCGACGAAGTAGACCGTAACCTCTCCACTATCCCCTTATATAACCGCGGCTTTCGTAACCCCAGTCACAAAGTATATTGTTGATTCCATCCCCGCTAGTTAGCCGTAACCCCTCCCCCTTCTATATCATCCATCCTACCTAGTTTATGCCCTTGCTTTCTGACTTAGATGAATCTAGTTCACTAGGTATTAAGTCTATTTTCTCATTCCTCTTTCCCATGATTACTGGAATGAAGTTTCCACATTGCTGTGGAAATCTTCTTCATTCATTCCTAAGAGGTGGTTTTAGTGGGTTCAAGTCTTACACTGTGGCTTTCGATGCTTTCCACTACTGAATCACCAGCTATAATCATCTGAAGTGATATATATGTATATATGTTTTATTGTTACAATAATATGCAAAGAATAATAGAAAAATGTCAAAGAGTCATTTGTAGTGCCTGTATTACTTTTATATATATTTGAGCCATTAATAATAAAATTTTTTCTATTTTTAGAGACATCTGATATCATTGGTTTCTTCTATCAACCAAACTGGTATCCATGCAGAAGTATATCATTAATGTGCGGTTATTGTACTGAGAATGACCTATTACAGCTAACATATGTATTGTGTGTCCTAAAAGTCATTGTGTGAGCTTGCGTGATCATCAGTGGGTGATCCATTTTTGTTATTTGATCTGTTATTTGATATTTCTTCGAAGGCAGCTGATAAACAAATAGTAATGTAACACACAGATTTAACTATTATATGTTATCGCAATCTCATTGAGTTCACATAAAATAGTCCATTTTTTCTGAAAAATAGTCCAGTCCAAGTACAAATATTTTTTGTTAGATTTGGTTTATTATGAAAAGTTACATATCGGATGCATACAGAATATAGTCGATTGTTGTTTAGTTGCAATGTAATACGCATATGTCCATGTCTGATTACCGGTCACAATCACATCTTTTAATTCATCACCATTATATTCTTTAACCATTTTTTCGCATCAATCAGCCTAAGCTTCTTATTAAGCTTTTGTCAGATTATTTTTTGTTAGATAGGTTCTTACTATACAATACTTAGGGTTACCAATACTAAAAATATACATAACATAATGATACTGTTATCCTGATTGTTATTTTTAAGAACCGAATTGGTTAATGAATTACTAGAGTAATGAATAGAGTTATGACATAAATTGAGGGGTAAGATGTAATAAATTATATGAAAAATTTCACTTATAATAATTTACAGTTTTAGTCAAAATGATAAGTATTCGCATTGCCTAAACTTAAAGACTCCCTTTCTGTGTGCGAAGTAAATGTTTACTTTGCATCAGTTTTAGTCCATCATTAAGAACTAGTATGTATAAATTTTGGCTGATCAATCTTCTGGTCTTTTAACCTGTCTTCTCAATTACACAAAATGCAACGAAATTACACAAAAATGTTTTTATTGCAGCGGCAACTCTGTTGATTCAAAACTTTAATTAATAAATTCTCAGCTTTAAGCAATCCAATTTTTCACAGATACTTTTAATGAACTCAAACCAAATTCTGCTTACATCGCAGCTTCTTACGTACGAGTATCTTAATTTTAAGCTTTTGAGCGAAAAATCTTTAAATGTGAGTCAACTAATACCCACAACTGTTGTACTTGAATGGGTCAATAGGTAAGCTTTTATCAGTTGAAGCTGTTTTTGAAGGTCTCAAAGCGCAGCTGGTCTTTGTGTTACAAACATTTTTACACTATTAATAAAGACATTAAACGTAGTGATAATATTAGAGCTAAGTTGCAATATGATTAGAACAGATCTATTGCTCTGAAATATAGCTTTGAGTTTTAACCCTACATGGTTAGAATTTATTTGTTTGTGCTTCCAGAATCTGTGCAGAGGTGTAGTAACACCGTAGCTGTGGTGAAACCTTTGTTTGCTAGAGCAGGATAGTTGGAGAGAATGTACTAGACGAAGTCGACATTAAAACTAGTTCTTTAATAGGAAACTCAGACAGATTTGGGCTCATTATATTGGGTTCTGAAAAACACAGCTAATGGTAGAGTATTTTAACAATTTTATCTGCTGTAAATTACTATCTAACATTTTGAAGCTGGACAATCTACTTTAAAATCGTGTGTTCTAGCTTAAGGATAAACCTGTAGTTACAGATTAACAATTCTTTCTGATTCTTTCAAATTCTGATTCAATTACTGGTATTTGAATATTATCGTAAATATATTTTTTTATTTATAGTGGGGTGCTCCAATCCTAGTACTTTTGGCTTAGGCCATTGCAAGATTTTGGTTGGAATAAATTACTTAAGACCGTAAGCACGAATAAGATTAAGTATGCTGATATATATAAAGATATATATGCGCGCTGGTCTTAAAGAGAATCACCTCTTGATAAGACAGTAAGGCAGTGTATATGAGCAGTTTAAGGTTTTATTTATAGTAGTATTTCGACTACCATCTTTTGTATCAAATTATTTTATCTAATTCAATACTTGTAATAGATTAGTAACATTGTCTGTTTGAAGAATATTGTTTAGACTACTTTTCAAAACAATGATACTATTAAGAGTGAATGTGAAATAGCGTTATTATTTTTTATCATTTATATTAAGAAAACATTAAAAAAGCCATCTTTTTATTAGACGTAAGTGATTTTTAAATTGCCTAGAAGATGCTATTGTCTCTGATGACATAGAAAGTAGTATCAAAGTATAGTGCAGAGGTGGGAAAAAGATATCTTAAAGAATTAAAGGGAAGAAAACAGTCAACAGCGTTTTGTTGTAGAAATACTACTCGTATAGGTTAATTAGTTAATTATAACGTTATTATTCATTATTATATATTTCAGATTCTGGTTCATTGTTAGATTTCTATAGGATTTCTAAAGTGAACTTTTAGTAAATGTAAATTTTAATGTTGAACATATTTCACTTCTTAAACAAGATTTTAGTTTTGCAA
Organism: Teleopsis dalmanni; assembly: GCF_002237135.1. NCBI lineage: Eukaryota > Metazoa > Arthropoda > Insecta > Diptera > Diopsidae > Teleopsis > Teleopsis dalmanni. The sequence goes on from NC_051848.1 coordinate 53,020,334, forward strand.
AAGAATTAAGAATGTACGAGTAAAATATGACTGAAGCTTTTTCTTCAATTGTTTCACAAAACCTAACATTTTGTGGGTTCTTCTATAGACCTTATCAAAATACTAACAATCGTTATTATCATTCTACTTACTTTTTATTGACAACGAAAAAACGTTCTATTCCTTTTATAGTGAGCATGTTTCTTCTGAGATGTATTATTCCGATATTTCAAAAAAGAAAATCTCACTCATATGCAGCAGCTACGGCAGGTCTATCTTGCATGACGGTAAATGTCCGAAATTCTCGGCAGAATCTCAAAACTTATCCAAAGATAAGTTTTAAAACTGGTTGTTGGTTTTAAAACCAACAATTAAAAATATGACATTTACTATTGTGTAGATTTTCTTTGAGTCTCAACAACATATACGTTATCCAACCCAGTATGTATCTTGAAAGTTTAAAATATATGGATTAGTAATTCGAAGTTAATATTATATTTTTCATTGAATATGCATTCAAACCCTATGCGTTCAAGCAAATTAACTAGAAGAATTGATCAAAAAGTATTAAAAATTGAAGACATTGCTTCAGTATAAAGATTTCCATTCAAAAATAATTTACAATATTCAGTAAAAACATATTGATCATCTGTGGCTTTATCAACCCAAATACACCCAAAATAAGAGGTAAGAACGTACTAAATATTGAAATTATTTTGTTGCAGAACTATTGATTGTCACGGATATTGGGAATCATTACTTACTTACCACTTGGTATACTCGCTTAATAAGTATAGTACACGTCTCCGCTGTACTATACTTATAATAATATACACCGTGATATACAATAACGTATGCCATAGGTTTGTCACCGTTGCCATAGACCATTCTCTATATTCAATTAAATTACGTTCAATAAATTTATTCAAATATTTGAATACAAATATAAATATAAATACGAAATACCAAATACCAAATAAAACTTAATTAATAATTATTGATTAAGATACGCAGCTGATGCAATCTATACTCTAGTTTTTTAATTAATATTTTCCATTATTTTTCCTTTAAAGCTAATATATAAATTAATATATTTTTAAAAAACGTGGACAAAAATCATTTGAATGCACAAATAATATGCTTCGCCTATAGAAAATGTGTTCTTTTAAAGCACTATTGCAGTTGATATCAAAAGTTTATAATTCTCACTGTCTTTCAATTTTTATCACATAAATACGAATCATTTCCTATGAAGAGTTAATAATTTTTAGTTTAATGGAGTAATAAATTAAGACATATCTATATAAATTTCTTTTAAGTATTTTTATCTCTTGCATGCAAGAATTTTTAAAAAATTTTAAATTAATAAAATTTCAGTATGTGTTGGGTTTTGATATGATATGTTTCTCTCATAGAAAATGTGCTCTTTTAAAGCACTACTGCAGTTCATGTTGGTTATTATGTTATATTTTATTTACAAAAATTTTTAATTCTCAGTAATTTTAAATTTAAATCGCACAAAGAAGAAATTCTTCACAAAGTGGATTAGTTTACAGTTAATATACATAAATAAGTTAGATTTTATTATTGATCCTTGCTGCAGTTTAAGAGTATACTTGAATCCATATTTGCAAACGAAATACATAGTTATAAATTATGTCGTGAATGTCACGTGTTAATACTGGGTGTTATTTTTGCAAGATTCAGATTTTAAACAAGAGGAAAAATAATATAAGTTTAGTAAATAATAGAAATACATTTTTTACGTTATATACAAAATATGTATATAATTTATAACACAATTTATGATTAAAAATGATTTAAATAATTTGCCTTGACGGAAGCATCTTAGCGACTTCCTTCTAAAGTTCCAATTTTCTGCAAAGTTTTTGAAAAATTAACAATGTATGTCACAATTGGAGTCATTGTTGACCTATCTGGATCCGTCAATAGCTTCAAATACTTTCAAAAAAAATTATCTGCGAAAGTAAATCACACACACAGTCAACGAGTCCATGCCACAACTCCATTTATAGAGTTTTTAGAGAACTGTGCTAACACCTGTTTGTATACATTTTATTTTCATTTTGATAAATTTTGATGAGTTCGATGCTAATACTTTCCAGTCAGATAGAAGTTTTCAAAATTACTGCTTCGCCAATAATAATTTCTCTTTTCCAAGGTAAGGAACTAGCTTTTGTAACCTTCAGCTCTCTCCATTTTATCATATATTCTTCGACTGACAACATTTGTTTTGATTTAATAAAAATAGAATATTATTGGTTTAGTCATGGACGTAAAAGAGTTAATATAATTAATACATAAACATATATATCTCATATTAGTTATAAAATAAGAGATTTTCTAAACACTTCGATTTAAAAATATGGTTGGATTGTTTAAGTCTACAAGAACAAGAAAGAATTTTTCAATTACTTAGTCATGAACGTAAGAGTATGAATATTTCAGACTTTTGTATAAATTTCTAAGAACAAAATAAATTTTTGTAGATTCTAACTACTCATTATTTCTGAAAACATATCTCAAATGGTTTTCCTAAGTATTCGATGATGAAAACTTACAGTTGTATATCAACTTATTTCTGCTTCTTCAGCTGGTTTGGACTCCAATACGAAAATTATTTGGTCTAGACAGCTGTTTTTTTTGTATTAATTAATGTAATTAGAAAAAAAAATCATCACCATAATACTTGGCAAGAGTTATTATAATCTCTCACAGATTGGTGTTCGCATGCGCCTCTGTCGCATTGTTTCCCTATAATATTTAATTTTTCAGTTAGTGAAAAGCATCGTAAGTCACAGTGTAAGTCTTTAAACCGCTAAGGCCACCTTTTGAGAAAGATTTGATTGATTTGTAATACCAATGCATCATTCATTGTTAATGCAAAATAGTCTGTCTATCAGTCACTGTCTGATATCCTTAAGCTGGCTGCTATATCCATGTACTTCACTTTACAGTTATTTGAAACTATTTTGTGGACTTTTTCGATGTCTTTTGGAGTAACAATCCAATTCCGGAATTCAGTATGTTTGTTTTCATCGATGCCGGTGTGAATACTTTATCACTCTGAAAAATACCGGATAATATCTGATTCAGCAGATTATCAATAACATTTTTGAATATTTGCTGGATTGTTTAGTAGTGTTATGACTTCATAGTGCATTCGTAATGTTAACTAATCTTAATATACCTATTAAATCAAATAGATGTCTCAACAGTCGGAGTTCAAAGTTGTGAATCTAATATCTAATACTTCTAATATATTTTTTTTTTCATATGTCTAAGTCTTTGTACGTTCATTACACAAATATATGGATTTATCTATAGATTTTTTCCGAAAATTGTAAATTCTAAAAAAGTGAGTACAAGTCCAGAGTTATAAGTATATATAAGTTTTAAGACCTGCTTGCAAACAAGCTGTTTATTAGTTGAAAGTAAGAAATCTATTTTGAGTAGAAAAAGGGGTAATAGTGAAAATAGTTTTAAACCTAAATTTTTTTCATTTTAATCAAGTGAATTCTTGGGCTAGCCCTAAACTCTTTTAGTCATGACCACATATTCATCATTACTGCTTTTAGGTAACATAAATTGGTTGAATTGTTCGTATATAATTTTTAGATTGCAAATGTCTAGAACTAAGCTCTATTTAATTTGCAACGTAGACCTGCTTAAACCTTACAATACTAACTTAATCATAAAAATAACTCTTCATCAGATAATTAACTATTTTATTAATGTACGAATATTGTTAAAATGTTTTAATCTGTTACGAATAGTTATTAAAATTTTTTGCAAACTACTTTAATGATAAAAATGTTCAATATGAATAGTCTGTCCTTCAAGAATGCTGGTTCATAAAAGAATTATTAAAGCTTGTCTTCAGTATTAAATATTAGAACTTAATTTATGTATCAAAATATTTAAATAATTTTAACTTGCCAAATATTCAAAAAGTAATATTCATATTAAAGGAGAGTCCACAACAGTCCTCACCACAACTTTAAAATAACACAAGAGTTCTCTCAAGATATCTACTTTGGATCATATTGACCCCAGAGCTTAATTGGAAGATATATGGATTAGGCAAGCAAGTACAGTTTACTATTGCTGCAATAATATGATCCATCTTGAAATGCTTTTATAAATATATATTTACTGCATTTTATATACCCAATCCAATGCTATAAGATGCTTGTATAGTAAACAACTCTCTAAAAGAACTGCAATATTACCAACTCAAATAGGTATAGAGATCTGAATTAGTTGCATCTATATAGGTCTTCAGTGAAAGACGATTACAAAAAAATGGCCTTCAGTGATTCTTAAAATTCTCTCTCAGACTGCAAGAGAGCAAGTGCTGGAAAGCTAGACTAAAGGTATATATCTGTATTCTGGTAAGTTCACTACTTAACCTGTTGATAAGAATTGACTAGTTATGTTCTGAAAATAATTTTTTTTGTTAATAATCGATGTTAATAATGATTTCATGAAACTGTTCCATTGATACACGAGTGGGAAAAAGTGTTTACCACTGTCGAATGGGATTGCCTAGATGTGATAATCGTTCAAAGATGAAGTACGAAATGGAAATCCACCCAGTTCGAAGTGATCAAAAGAAATACGTTCATTCGTCTTATCAACTTATCTAGGCTTCATCCAAGTCCAAGTTTTTTAAATGAACATAAAATAACTAAGAGGAAAATAAATGAGCTCGCAACATATTTCAAAATTACTTTTCAAAATTATAAGTGGAAAACGGTCAAGTCACATTTTATCGAGAAGAAAAACTGTTCGGGGTAAGACTAAGGTTGAAGTAACAGAATCTGTGGTAGCTTTAACAGGTCACGACGTGTCGATAACTTAAACGTTTTCTTTAATCATCTTTAATCTTTAATGTACTTTCTGAGCAAAGGTTGTCAACTACTGAATTTTTTATATATGGATCTTAAGACAATAATCTGCTGTATCAATCTCTTAAGCTGGTTTCAGAATAATTGAGTCTCTTCGATAAGTGTGTATTGAATAGCACTTATGCGCTACTTAAATAGAAGGAGGAATTGTCACCAAAACCTGACAATCAAACTATAAAACTTATTTGTAAAACAAAAGCTACAGTAACCTGTCAATTATAAGTCAAAATATCATCAATAAGCGACAAAATAGAGAACGTAGAGATATATATTAGATCAAAAACTTTACAACTTTTCTCTTATTTTGCTTATTTCTTAATTAATTAGTGTTTAATCTTATTAATTTTAACAAAATAAATTTTTTTGCAGAAGCTGTTAACTTTGGATAGATATGGTAGGGTTGATCTAACTGGCTGTGGGCCACATCTAGGTTTATTAGCCCTTAACGATACTTGATAGAGCTAGACCTCTACAGAAATTCAAGTCTCAAGAGTATTTGAAGTATTATTTTGCAAACGATTTATACTATTCCAAATTACAGAGCCTCTAATAGAGAAACTATTAACTATGGATACTTAAGCTTTGCTAAGTTTGATCTGTTGGAGTATTGCTCCCTAACAATAAAAAGTAGAAATTATACTTACTTACTTACTTAGTTGGCCATTACAGATGTGTGTCGTCCTTGGCCGCGTCGAGTAGCCTCCGCCAGTCAGCCCGATTAGTTGCCTTCTGACGCCAGTTGGTAGTACCGAGCGCCCCCAAATCGTTGGTCACCTGGTCCTTCCACCGAAGATGCGGACGTCCTCTACCGCGTTTTCCACCTGCGGGCATCGAATCAAATACCTTTCTAGCCGGAGCACTTTCTTCCATTCGCACGACATGACCAAGCCAGCGTAGCCGCTGAATTTTTAGTAGAAATTATACCTCTCCCAAAATTTAAATATTAAGAGAACTTGAACTCTTATTTAAAAAACCATTTCCAACGTCCCAAGTGGCAGAGCCTTTAATACCTATTAATTGCAAATAGGTTAGGTTAGAAACGTTTTATGTAATCCACACTTAAATTAAGAGCAATTGATATTTAATTCTAGAGACGACTTTAAATTTTCCAAATTGTTTAGTTCTTTTATATGTAACAGCATGAAGTGAACTAAAGATCATAGCAAATGATAACTTATACTGCGCTCATTATTTCTGAAATATATATGTAAATGTTTAAAGCCTCATGGCTAGATTTTATTATGACTTTTACACTATAACTCTTTTTTGATTATATTTGGGTATCTTTTTGTGCTCATAGAGATGCGAAAACATGTAGTTCAAATTAGTTATCTTTCTTCTGGGTAAATTAACCTAGTCTTAACAATTGCTTTACAAATATCTCTGCAAGGTTCTGCAAAGTAAGGTCGATTAAGACTAAGTTAAGGTTGCATCTTTGACTTGAAATATTTTGGTTTTTCATTACCGTCTACTACGCCAGGCGACGGATCCCAAGTAACACTATGCTATTATTATTTTTTTTTTTGGGCTCTCTTCAATACCATGCTGGTAGAGTAGTTTCGTATCCAAATGAATCCATATTTGTTTGTGTGGTCTTTTTTGTTTGATTTAGGATGTTTAAATCAGAGTCCTTATAGTTTTATATTTTATGCCCATTTCGGCAACATTTGTCCACATATTTGGTTCTTCTTACTCATGTAAGAGTGTTATTCATTATATTACTGATGGTAAGTAATTTAAGCTAATTTGTGCGGCTTACTTCTCATAGATTCTGATTATATTTAACTTTCTAAATGGAATTCTTCGCAATATAAATTTATAAGATATGATATTGAGGCATTGATGAATTCAATGAAAAATAAAAAGATGAGTTTTTTGAATGGAGTGCACAACATCAACTCTTCTCTTCTTATTAATATTAGACGTAAACAACTAACAAAGCTGCCACCCAATATGTAAATTCTAGAGACCTATTTCTATTGTTAGAAGATTTTTCTGGATTTTTTTTATGATAATAATTATCTAAGCTAAGCATAATTGGAAAGGCATTTCATTCACTATTTGAGTACAGTATAATTACATTTACACAACAATCGCCAACGAAGAGATCTTTGGGTTAATTGGAGAAGCAGGAACAAAAAATGATTTTAAAAGAAATTTAAAAGGAAAAAAAAAAAATAAAACAGTTTTAATAAACCACGAAAAATGACTTTTAGATTGATTGGAAATTATGCAAAATTGTCGTAGAAGTAACTTGGTACAATGGACGCCTTGCAGCTGCAAGTGAATGCAACCACTGGCACGACCATTGGCACGAGCTCCTCGAAGATACGCCAGTAAAGAGCGTAGCCGTTGTGATTGCACGTACTGAAGACTTCAAAGATGATGCATAATGAGGCTCATGAATGAATGAACGCTGCCAATTAAAAATGTGCTTAAGTAGTTTATGAAATTTTTGACCCCATTTGACACACAGAAGAGTTTCATGCTTCCACTAGTCCAAATTAATTTAATTAATTCGTTAAGGCAAAGTCTTTGCGTTAAATGTTGACACCAACTACTCTTTAACATGATGATATTAAGCATTTAATTTGTTCTTTATGAACTATCTTGCCTCTGAAATTAACCCGCATCTTAACTGAAAAGAAATATATTTTTAATGCAGTTTTAAATGAATTCCTCTTGGGTCAAAGGCTACACCGCGTTCATACACAAGGTTATGAATATTAAACAGTAGCAAAATTGGCCGGAAGATAATAAAACTTATGAGTTATAGTATATATTCAATCAGACATCCGATTATTCGCAATTAATATACTATTAAAATGTGCATAAATTCAAATGTTATTAATAGTGTTCAGAGTGTCTAGAACTTTTCTTAATGTTAAAAAATTATTACTTTTAAAAATTTACATACTCTTGGTATGGAGCTGTCTCTAACAACTAACAGAAATTTTGTTCTTTACTAACATTCATCCCACCTGTGCTTTATGTCAGTACAGCGCAGAACTATGAACGTAATAACAAAGCTTCATTCGAAGTGTACAAGCTATCCTTGGTTCTTTACCAGTTGGATCTGACTACCACATCCAATGAAATCATAAGCTGTACCTAAAACCCTTATGACTTTAGCGAATTGACATCAAGGAACTTCAATCACTTTATTGAATCATGAAAATGGATGACGACCAGTATCTTCTGCCTGGCGCTTAACATTCATAAAGGTCTAAATTTTTACCTGAGTCTTTAGCTTTTAACATTTAATCTTCATTCAACGCTACCATTACCTTTACTTGCTTTTTATTATTGAATTCTCACAGAATACTAATTAAATTACTTATTAAACAATTAAATCTAATTAAATTACTTTAGCACATGATATCGAGAATATTAAATTTATCTACCTTATGCTCAAAAAGTATCCGGATTTTGTTGTTTGTTAACTACTCCTTAAGTAATAGACTTTTTTCAAAAATTTTTGTTATGTTGGTACACTCTTTCTTGACATATGGTACAAATTTGAGCGCCATCTGTCAATTAGTTTGTTTACAGCAGCTGTTAATGTGAGACTACCTCAAGTGCATTTAGCGATTTTTACTATGGAAAATTCTTGTTCTACGCGATACTTTTTGAGCAGAAGGTACATGTTTTTGTAGGTTTATTTATTCATCGATAAGGATGTACCCGAGAGTAACATTTAGATTCCAAAAATTCGGTTGATTTGTAGGAAATGCCTTACATACTTCCTTTGATATAAAAAAGAAAGCTTCTTTTTAGAAGTAAAGTATGTCGAAAATTTATTTTTGCGGCTAAAATTCTTTTTTGGTTATGCATCGGTAAACGTAATTCCGAGAGGGTAAAAAGTTTTACTAACATGAAACCCACTAACTAATGAAACCATATCTTAACAATTAAGACCACCATTTAGACAAAAGTGACGTTTCATATAAAGTAAAAAAAATTTTGGTCTTCAAATCTTTTCAAACCATTTCATTAGACTAAAAAACACTATGCATGTATCTAAGCAGCAATTAAATCTTGATTAGATTTAGGAAAACAAAGGCAGCAACAAATTATTCCATAGATTTAATAAAAATTTATATTAAAAATTGAATACACAATCTAATAACAATATCTTAAATTCTTTTATAGTAAAATTTTATTAAAAATTAATAAAAGTGCTTCAATGCAGCAATATGGAAGGAACAAATTGAGCATGAGCTAAAACTGTATGAGAAAAGTTGGGATATATCTATCATATTAAGTTTTGAAACAGTTTAGTAAAAATTATCCGTTTTGGTACGATATTCCTACTTACAGGGATTTGATGGATTAAATATGTGAGTGTATATTATGTGAATGTAAAGTTTGTTTTGACTTTGGGAGAGGACTGTAGTGCCAAATAAGAAGAATGCGACGACTTGATACGTTAAAATAGAAAACTTGTGTCAAGTCTCATATGTAATAGCAATATTTGCAGGAATAAGGATCAGAGTGATGGAAATCAAAATATATTGATTTTTCGTTAAACTTGCTAGTGTTTTTTCGTATACAAATTTTATTCTATTTGAAAGGATAGAAGCAAAACCATCGTTTAAATGCACGAATGATTTTATTTTGTAGTACATTTGTAGTGTTTTTTGCTGAGAAGTGTTTGAAATAATGTGCTGCAGTGCAGGATGTGTAATAGTAAGCGACTTCGCACCAAGTATGATGTGTAATACCCATGTATAGCTTATAATTATCAGAAAAAAGTTAATAGAGTGTCATTCAAGACTTAATAGAGTGTCATTCAAGGGAGAAAATCCATGAATGACACTCTGCACCTTTCAATGACACGCAACTAACATGTTGGTGTGTTCCCCAAAAATTTTTATGAGCATATCATTCAGCTTCTCGCCAATATGTTGTAAATGATAGTCTGTCACCCAAAAACTTGCATTCGTTATTCAAGAGCATATTTTTGCGTGGTTGCACTAACACACTTACAGAATGCGAAACACACTTACAGCGTGCGCAAATACTCTTATTCTTAAAAAATTTTGCTTGAATAACAACTATTGAAAGTGAGCACGTTCAAGTTTGGTCGCTAGAATAAATTTGAGCAAGATAGAGCGCAACTTGAATGAGATTCAAAAATGATAGTCAGCACCGCGCTTAAGAGATCATAAAAAAGATGACGAATAAGAAAGAGATAGGTAGAGAGAAATACGGAGAGAGAAATAGGGAGCGAGACGGAGAAAAGAGAGTGATAGCAAGATATGGTTAATAACTCTTTCAAATAAATTAGACGTTCAACGAAAAAGAAATAGTTTCCTGAAAAAATATACGCTCATCAAGCAAGAATTCTTCCTCTCTTAATAAGCTAGCGGTTGTTATTTAAAATCTGTATTATTCGCATTTTAATTTTTTATAGCCTTTTTTGTAAAATATGTTTAAAGGTTGTTTCTGACTTCTACACCGTTTATTCATGTATCACTTTTAGCACTTTAAGGTATATTGCAAATTAAAAAGGACTTATTGAAGTAAATTTTATTCGCAAAATTCGCAAAAATCTTAATTTCATCTTCGTTTCAGCGAAATTAAGTTGTTTTTTCCATACAAAATTCAGTTTTAAGATTAGAACTAATTTAAGGAGATTTGCATGGCTGAAATTCATTAAAGCTAATAAAACTACTGAATGCCGTCCTTCATAGTTATAATAATAAACTTTTAAAATTTCCCAAATACAAATGGCGGTTGTAGCAAGTAATTTTTAACATTCGATTTCATTTTTACGAAATTAAGCAAATTTGGCTGTCTAAACAATGAAATACATAACTTCATGTTGTTCATATTCATATATATAAGTACATATACGTAGTTCTGAACTGAAAATGTCCACTATTATATCAAATACCTAACATTTGTTAATATTGGCCTTTAATATGTTTGTCACTTTCAATTGATAATTGAAAAATTCATCAATTAAATGCATAAAGGATGTTATATTATGTTTTCATTGCAGCTAAAACTTTTTAATAGTATGTTTTCACCGCTTACTTAGTAAGTATAATAACACTTTCTCATGTAGGTGGTTTTGCTCATTATAACTGCTAATGAGGATGATTTGCCATACAAAGTGATTTAATATAAATGAGCTCATTATCAATAAATCAGCTCATTTAAAGCCAAAAATGTCGAATGCAACGTGCTTAACGAATAAACAACTCGCATTATATTGGCGCCAAATCTTAAAACAGGTCTATTGTGAATGATTTTTGAGAAAAAATAGTAAATTTCAGTCAGATGACAAAGTTTCTTCATTATTTGTAACTGTTCGAGTGTTGATGAGTAAATTAAAATATTTTAAAAAAGTAATTTTTTAATAAAATTTGTGAAAATGACGAACAGGTTAGTAATTGTGAAGAAGTCATTCGTTAATTATATATTAAGGAATGTGTAATTTCTGTATTATGTTCAGCAAAAAATGCAATGCATGAATAATCACAAAAAAAAATTATTGTAATAGTAGCAAAAAGTAATAGGACAATTGCCAGGACAATTGGAATATTCGTTAAAGTTGCAATGAAGGTTCACAATAGATCACTTATTGCTCTAGTAATATTTTTTTTTTGAAGTAGCTAAAATGTTTAGTAACTTCACAACTAGTTGCTTAGAGAGAGAAAGTAGTGTTGTTGTTTTGCGTACATTTTAGCAACTTTCTGTTTTTTGACACACGTAAATGCAGCCGAAAGCACCTTGTATTAAATACTGCTCATTTGGCATTAACTAGTGATGTTAGAAGTTTGAAAATCATGTAACGAATTTATTGAAAATCGCGTATTGCCTTCTGAAAAGCTAAAGCTTTCAAAAATGTCAAACATTTGGTCAATGCGCTGCTCGCTTTGTGTCCTCCTTATTTCACTATTTTTCTCCGTTATTATGGACAAACCCAGAAAAAATGTGTTTATATATAAATTTAAAGGCAATATAAGGCCTTTCCTTTTGTAAACATATTACAAAAGAACAACTGCTTATTTTAAAAATAACTTATGAAACAACAACACTGTTGGCTTATTTAGTCCAACCTTCTTGAAATCGCTTAACTAATAAGTAGCTCAAATCACATGGTTGCCAGTACCATAAATTCGTCTATTGGACAAGATTTTTAGAAGTACATACGAAGTTAATTATTCGTATTTCGTGTCGTCATTGTTCGTAAAAAATACTTTATTTTTTCTATTTATTATTTTATTGTAAAAAGGCATGAAAAACTATATTTTATTCACAATCATGTAAAAAAAAATATTCTCACCAATAATTGCAAAAAATTATTATTCTTGTTCGAAATCTTAACTTCAAGTTTTATTACAAGTTTTGCATATGTAACCCTAACAAAATTTCCATTTTGTCCAGAGTTGCCATGAAACGTAGTGCTTATTTTATTTGTTCTTTTGCGACGTGCTTACAAAAGAAAAGGCCAATAAATGCTTACTAATAACTTTTTTGTGTCATACATTTAATAATTTCTCTACTTGTGATTTATTTACTGATTTAGACAGTAACGCCAAGTTTTTTTTTTTAACAAAAAGTTATTCTATTGGAGCATACATGTCGAAATGTACACACCTTATATAAAACAGATAAAATCGTTGAACGGTTTAAAGTCGGTATAAAAGGTCTGTTCCACTCAAGTAAAGTACAAATTGAGAGCGGTTCACAAATAAACTGCCAAATTACGCTCTTTACACAGATTTTCAAGGGAACAGCTTTGTGTAAAGTCTGGTGATAACACCAGTGCCGCCCAGATAAACAGTACTAAAATTGAAATTTAAACCAAAACAGCTGATTCACGCATTTTCAAATTTCGCAGGCATGTGTTACTTAAAGTTACTACGAGTACCTCATAGAACAGACCTGAATTTTCTTAAAAATTTATAAAAGTGCAATTGTGAACTGTCAATTCAGTAAAAAGCAGCATAATATGTAATATCAATATTTTAAATATATTAACCTAGATTAAAATTAAAAATATCATGTGAACATAGTTAACATTTTTTTTTTTGATAAGTCAAAGAATATATAAATTTTTGTATTTTCATTTTATGTTGAAATGGAATAACTTCGTTTTAATATTATTGTGTTGGCAGTGCTAGGATAGCGGCTGGTGAGAGTTCGCTGTGCAACGAAAAAAGAAACGAAATTGAGAAATTGTGATAGAAAAAAACCATCCGCAAACTGTCAAAAGAAAATTTAGTGCGCTGAAGATTTTTGGGTACTTGAAAAAGAAGACTCTATTAAAGGGCAGTTGAGCTGCAACAGGCAATGGGCAGTAATTGGAGTTGCTTTAGAGTTTAAGTTCAAGAATTTTAAATTTTCGATAAATGCAAAAGACTAAAATAAACAGTGCGACCACACCTGAGCAAGCTTAACGCGAGGATACTGATAACCAAACAACAATCTTGTGATGCTTTATTATTTAATGAGACGCACATAAAGTAGCGAAGTGCATTAAACATAATTTTGTATAGTAGAATATTTCAGTGAAGGTTTGTGCTTAATTTGCAATCAATTAAATATGTTAATTTTCTTTTATACGTTTTGTTACAGTGCTAGTTACAGTGCTTTATAATCTAAAACACTTGTGTATTTTTACCAAATAATTCCCGATTATATTGTGTACGTGTGTAAAGTAAATTATTGTGTTTAATTATGGAATCGGCCTGTTCATTTCATCCTTGCGATGAAGCCGTTATTGCCACCAACGACGACGCCAGCGATTGCAAACGCTGTGCTGTGCGTTTAGGATACTGGAAGGATGACTATATTGGCTATTTTGTACGCAATCAGGATCGCAAGGCGCCGGAGATAAATCGTGGCTATTTTGCAAGAGTCAAGGGCGTCGAAATGTGCATAGAAAAGTTCCTGAAGGTCAGTATGTAAAATTGGTTTTTTGTTTTTGTTATCTTTTCATTGCTGTGAATGACTGAAGGTTGACTAGAGAACGTGCAAATTTGTCTAAAAATAATAAAACGAACAGCTGAGGTGTTGACACTGTGCAGGCAAGTGGGTGGTATATGGTATATGTTGGGCGGCGCACTTCCTGGTTGTAAATTTGAGTATAGCCAATGGACTGAGGGTGGCTAATTGACATTGAATATGTACATCCTGTTGCACATGATTCGTTGCAATTTTGTTGCACTTTTACAGCATATTTGATACTCAATCTATTTTGGTTTTTTGTTTGCCGTTTTTTACAAAGAGCAAATTTTCCATAAAATCCAATTTCAAATTGATTTGCACAGAAGCAGTGAACTGCTATTGCTAAAGCCTTTCCGATTAACATTTTTAATTGAATTTTCGTCAAAATGAATAGAAAGTCAAACTTTCAATAGTCAAAAAAGAAATATTAATTTCAAAATTCGTAGAAATAAAATCACTTACATGTAGGCAATTCTCCCCAATTGAACCAATTTTTCCATATTAAAGACAAACTGCAAGCCTTTTCCACTACAACGAATTGAAGCAAACTTGTAAAAACATAAAAAAATAATTATTTAAAATTATTTGATATTTAATGATAAATAGAGCAAAATCCCGAAATCCGTCACTGCGTCGTAGTTTACCAACGAATTTCAGTATTCTGAGGTACTTTTTCCACAATGCTATATCGGTTTAAAGAAAGAAAGCAGAATATCGGTTTCATCGGGTTTCAAAGTGATTACTATTTAAAATTTAAACTTTTTTTATATATATTTGATATAAATCAAAACCGATCGATTAAGTCTTTGATAGTTATGAAATGTACTAATACGTTTTTTAAAGACATGACTGTAAATTATTACAATAGGTCTGTTCCACAAGTTACTACTCGTAGTAACTTTGAGTACCACTGTGTATACACAAGTGCGTTCCACCAGCAAATCTTCGTGTAAATTTTACTTGAGTTTTATTACGAGCAGCTCGTGGAACAGACCTATTATGTAGTAGTATTATATTCAAATCTCTAACTGACTCTATTTTTATAAATAATATGCAATATATTTTTTATTACTTTTGTATCAAAACCTATAGTTTATGTGAAAGTTTGATGGAATAATCCCATTTTTATAAAAATTTTTAATATAAATTAAAATGTTATATAAATAATAGATTTTACTAAAAAAAACTTATGTGTGAACTATCACTTTATGTTAAAGATAGGTAAGTAAGTAAAACAAAAGGAACACTAAACTCCATCAATTGGTTAATAAACCATTTGAAGTCTTGTAATTTTAGTAAAAGTGTTAATGTGTTTTAGAGACAAATTTATAAAATTAAGTAAATATTAGACCCATTTCTTTGCTAGAAATGAAATTGCGTAAGTTAAAGTAATTAAGACTGGATTAGATTTTATGAATAGTGCACTGGACCCATTGTTGATTTGTCCGCATGGACCAATATAGTCGTCAAATACTATAACCCGATTATTTCTCTTCTCAATTAATAGATAACTATAACTAGTTATAACTAGTCTCGTTGAAACCAAAACCAGTCCAAAAGTATGTTTAACCAGACGTTGAAAAATAAATCACTGCTAATAGTTATGTTCTTAATACTTCTTATGATTTTATTACTCTTGTCTTAATATAATAATAGTAGTACGGTCGAAACATGCTATCAATCCATAAATAGTATGTTTAGTATTCTTGCATTTCCATGGGCGCATCAATAGTTGATAGACCGTCTTTGAGTCTTGTTTGCTTCAAATTTGTCCATTTTTTATTCACTAAACTATTGGGATAAAAGTAAAAATCATAGCTTTCGGGACGTAGTACTATAGAAACATTTGTTTCTGCATATTTAATTTTGAGATATAATTATAAATAATTATTATTCCTGCTAAACATGATTTAATAAATGGATAGTGGTATCTAATAAGCTTATTAACTGGTTTTATCCTACAGCTGGTTTATGATTTCGTTCTAATATAACACACCAAGTGAATTTGTTAATGAACTTTCACAGCAAATTAACAAAACTTCGACTTCGAACAAACAAGTCGCCAAGTACAGATTTAGGTCAGTTAACTAATGAACACCGACTCTGAGGTTCATATGACAGGGTATGAGTTTAACCATTAGTACTTGCTTTAAAGTATATTAGTACTTTAAAGTATAAATTGCATAATAAACATACAAGATGTTGGTGATTTATAGTTGTCATGGTACTGTACTGGAATTCATCTTCATGGTTTCTATTAAGAAGCTTTTCAACATTTATTTTCAGCTACTAAATATATGTTACTCGTTATTCACTAATTTCTACCACAGCAGGGTTCTCAATGGGCCCCCCTTAATACCTGTCGGGAAAAAGTCACTTTCCACGTGCAGCAAGAACTGCCCAAGCTTAATTGAATGCAGGATATAGCCAGTTGTAGATTAAAGTTATCTTGTTATTTGTTTCACCTAATAATATTGATATATATAACCAAACTTTCGGACATCTTAATGTACCTAATTTTCGGTATGGTGACCGGATACTACCTAACATCATATTTGTGTTATTGTCCTAAGTACGAATTAATAGTCTTTATAGTTGTAAATAATTGTTAGCTTCATTATCTTTTCCATCTATCTTTTCTTTTATATTTTTGTTTTCATTCGAAAAATTCGTAACGAAGAAACTATCCACATATTATGAATATATAAATATAAAACACTAGTATATCAGGTTGTCATAATTCAAAGTACATTTAACACATTTTATTCATTTATTTTTGTATTTCTATTGTCTTTCAGAAAACCAACGGGAATTGCCAAATTATAAACTTAGGCTGCGGTTTTGACACACTCTACTTTAGACTACGCGATTCAGCTCATCAAGTGAAAAATTTCATCGAACTTGATTTTCCCACAGTTACAGCACGTAAATGTTATGCTATCAAAAGGAACAAAGCGCTATTGGCTAAAATCCACGATGAAGATGGAGAAGTACGCTTGAGTCCGACTGATTTGCATGGTCCTAGTTACCATCTCATGGGTGCCGATCTTAGAAACTTAGATGAAATCGATAATAAATTTCAACAAGCTGAAATCGATTACACATTACCGACAATATTTTTGGCCGAGTGTGTTCTTGTCTATATAGAAGCGCAAAATTGTAAAAATCTTCTTAATTGGATTTCTAATAAATTCACAACAGCCGTATTTGTCAATTACGAACAGGTGAGTCCACATTTTTTACACACTTGTTTATCTAAATCAGAAACTACTAAATAAGCTCATATATTTGGTTAATTTCTAGTTCAGTAATTGGTTTTTGGTTTAAATTAATGTTTCATCTTATCTTTATCAAGATGTTTACGAAATGACGCTAATATCTGCAGATGAATTCATGCCAATTCTTGACGATTGTGCTTATTCATTATATATAATTTATTAAACATGCTATTTTTGGTCACATAATACCTTATCGAACTCAAAGTTCAGACTTATTAAAAACCTATAATAACTGTGTTTTATAGACACAAATTTACCACATATACTTCTTAAAACTAAAATTCTTTATTTTGATTGGCTCTGTGACCTACATGATGGCTGCTGTTCCTTAAAAATTCCTCCAAATCGGGTTTAAGAAAATAATTTAAATAATCTGTTAACATGGCTTTAATCTGCAGGTTTTATTTTCATCTGAAAATAAGAAATTCTCAACGGCTAAATAATGAGCACAGATGAGCTAGATAGACTGGATGCATATGGAAACTCTTGTTCCAATTCCTGTCCTTGCCAGTCACAGCCCAAGGCTGATTTATGACATTTTTTGCGACAGGCAAATACAAAGTGAGTTCATACTTTCTTAGCTGCTGTGGCAGCTACATGATTATTTTACTCCAAATGTAGAACCTCTGCCTTGGTACATAAAAACAAATCAGAAGTGTTGGTAAATATCTGTTTTAACAGATCATTAGAGTATACGGCATGGGGCCAAACTCGGCTTATTCTGTAGTATCTTCTGTGGGACATATCTATCGACGCTCGAGGAAAAGACATCACTACACCTGTTGTGTCTTGTGATGAACCTATTTGTGACCGTTGATAGCTGAATACCTCACAGTTCCTTGAAGTGTTACAAGAATATATTTTTTTCTAACTCTGAATCTCTTCTCGCAATCAAAAATGGAAGAACTGGTTTTTTTTTTTTTTGATATAAGAGTCTATTATTTTTATTATTTTTTTATACAATATATATTCACAAATAAAAAAAACTATTAAAAACATTAAAATTCCTATAAATGGAAGAACGTTCAACGTTACCAAATTGGCTTCGTTGATATACTAAAGGATTTAATCAACGTTACCGACAAGGCTTCTTCACCAAAAAAAAAACCACGTTGGTATACTGGGAAGCCAGTCAACGTTACCGATAAAGCCACATTGGTGGTATTTAGACTAATCTAAATACCTTGTTGAAATGCTGTCGTTGAATCCTCGGTGCTATCTGCTTTGGTAAGCGTTGTGTTGCGAAGTGTTCTTCAGTTCAGTTTTTGCCACCTTTTATATGCAAATCTTGTTACGGGACTTCTGGTTTCAGTACTCCTTTGTACTCTGTGTAGCACCTCTTGAATTTGTTCTTGCCTGCCAAATCATTCTATTGTCACCGAACTGATTTGTTAGTGTTCTTCTTCAATTGCAAAAACACCACAAATGATCTAGCAGTGCTCCAGTGCATTGGTTTATCAACAAAATTTCTATACTGTTCCAACGAGAAATGGTTAGTGTTATTGATAAAAAAAAAACTACACCCAAGAAAATGGCTGGTAAAAATAAATTTATTTAAAATTATTAATTAAATACATAAATTTATTGTGGTGACAGCTGAAATTAATAAAGGCGTCGCAGTATGTTATGTATATATAGCTTTTGGGTGCCCCTTTCCTTAACACATTCACCAATATTTCCGGGATTAACATTTTGTAGACACGCTCATTAATCAATGTTTACGGCTAGTGCTAACATGTTCATTCTTCTACCCACTATCACGAGAAATTGTGAAATCGAAACGACTGTTTTAGCTAGTTGAGGAGGATTTGTTCCTTCCTCCATTTCACTTAACCTAATCTAGACTATACTTCTCCTAAAATCAATCAATATTGATAAATTGTTTGGACTACAAATGATCAAACGATCGATATATTCTAGCGCATAATAGATCAATCATTTGATTAATTAAATTTTAATTATATACATAAATATGTATATACATTTATGTATATATTTATATATTATTTTATTGTTTTAAATAATTTTAAAACAAACTAAATAGACTTAAAGAGTGTAAGATAAAAATTCAATGTCTATATATCAATTAGGTAAATATGAAGGACAGATTTGGTGAAGTAATGCTGAACAATCTGCGCAGTCGTGGCTGTAGTTTAGCTGGAGTTGAGTCATGTATATCATTGGATACACAAGTTAATCGATTTTTGGAATGCGGCTGGAGTGGTAGCCGTGCATGGGATATGGTTCAAGTATATCAAAGCATCTCGCCAGCTGAACGTCATCGCATCGAAAGATTAGAAATGTTAGATGAGGGCGAACTGTTATTGCAACTATTTCAGCATTACTGCCTTGTAGTGGCTTGGATAGGTGAACTATTTCAGGACATTGAAATAACGTATGTTAAAAATTAAAACTATTTATTTTCATAAAAAAAACTTAACTTAATATTAATAATAATATTTATTGTTTTAGTGTTGAAAAGCGCATGTCTTCGCTGAACATCGATTAAAGGCTGAACAAATTTATTAATGGAGTGATGTTGATCCATTAAAATCGTCGTTATGGTTTCCATTGAATTGGTCAGATATAGTTATAGTTTTTCGAAAATAATGAAGTGGATGACGGTTTACTAATATAAATTCAAATAAATTTGAAAAAAAATTTTTTTTTGTTGGCAACTTAAATTTAAAAATATCGTAATAAAATTATTCAGTGTTAAATGTGCTTTTTTAATGAGCAGCGTCGATTTTATTTTTATATTTGTAATACCAAAATATATATTTTATATATATTTTTGTTTTTTGTTTTTGCTTATCATTATATATTAATGTGATTTTAATATTATATTTGTTATCTCTTTATGAAATTGTATATTCAAAATGAAGCTCAAAGTTATTTCTAAAGAGTTGGCATATATTTAAGATATCAATATGTTTATGAGTTGTAAACTTTATAAAACACATAACAAATAGAAAAACTATTAAAATTTAATTATTACACAAAAGTCACATATTTTCTATAATTTTATAATTAAACATTTTAATAATAGCAAAAAATAATAACAAATTGGTCATTAAATTAAACAATATATATTAAAAATTATTTTATTCTTACAATTATATCTTGTTGAAAATTATATTTATTTACCTATATTTTTTTATTGCTTTTTTTCTTGAGATTATATTAAAAATTAAAAAATTGTAAAATATATGAACAAACTAATTTGTTACCAATTTTATATAAGTTATATGGCCCTATGTTTCTAAATAAAATCATGAAATACACAGTATATATACATATGGAGATGTGTATTTATAAACTATGCATTATATATTAAAAATATTTGTGGTTATTTATATACTCGAGTTATTTTCTGTATATATAAATATTTACTTTATGCATACGTATGTATATACATCTTGTGTTGATGGTATGTCGGTGATAAAAAATTATTGATAATAAATTATTAAAAAATTACATAGTTTGAAAAACGAAGTTGCAATATTTTTTTTTATATATATGCATAGACGTATATATAAAAAATTTTTAGTATCAGTGATAAAATATTTTTGTCAGGATTTTTTTTCATATACTCATTGTTAAAAAGTTACTTAATTATTTCGAAAGAAAAAATGGTTGCAATATTTTTTTTATATAAATTTGCTTTGTTTATATTTAATTTTTAATCATTGTCTAACAATGCAAAAACTTTTTAAATTGTTATCTATTACTATTTGTTAATTATATTTATCAATATCTGAAAAATTTATTTATATCAAATTGTATAAATACATGTTTATTTAATATTTTTAAGTTTTCTTAAAATCGTTTTAAAAATACTTGTATTAAATATTAAAAATATTCCACATCAATTAAAAAATATATTTTATCTTCAATATAGCACATTGTAAAATAAACAAATGTAGCTTTTTTTAATTTTATAAAAATTTATACTGAATAATTTTAGTATAATAATGATTATATATTTTCAAAAATTTAAATTTTGTAAAATAATTAATGTATATATATTATTGTTATATATATAAAGAGCGTTTCCTAGTTACCACTTAGAGTTATAAGGTAATTCCTTGTTCAAAGAAACAAAGAAAATCGTACGAGAAGGCGGAACCATTTTTAATATTTACCAATATCTACTCGAAATGTACCTTAATTCAGAAACACTAAATATTTTAAAAATTGTCTGTAATTCTTTATGTTTATATAAAGCTCATACTTTTTTGATTTGTTTAAATTTATAAATTTATATAAAAAATTTTTGTTGTACTTTATAAAATTTTGTTATATTTACAAAGTCAAACTTATAAACTGTGATTTTTTTTTTGTTAAACTTTTTCCCCACAAAGCATAAGAAAATTATTATATATTTTTTAAAATTGTTTGAAATATGACCAAGTAAGCTTTTGATACCATATAAACCATATTATATGTATATACTTATAAAGTAAAAATTCTCTCACTTAAGAGGTGTGGCGAAAAGCCTTTAATTGTTTCTAGGTAAGATTAGACTTTAGGTTTCTAAGAGTTCTTTGACATTATCAAACAACAGTGTTCCAAGAATTATAGCTTTGCTTCTAACCAAGGCTGAACATCAACACAATATGTGGGCGCTTGATACTTTTTCATCTGAACAGAGGTGGTAAATATCTTCAATTAGAACTTTTAAGTCCCGATAATATCTTGCCTATTAAGCACTGATCGATACAATTTCGCCGGTTCAGTTCTACTCAAATTAATTGGTTTCCTAGTTTTAGATGGGGTTATAAATAGTCATATTCATTTAGTCTTTACACAAGTTACGTTTTCCCAACTGAATTCTACTTTTTGAAGCAAAGAGAGAATTTATATAGTCTTACATATAGCATAGTATTGATTACCCTCTAAATATATACAGAATAACTAATAAAGTTCATGGCTGCGCCTTTCATAGGTTTATGAATTGGTAGATTTGTTTTGTGTTGGCATAAGTTGCTTCAGTTGTGAGACAACTGTTTGCTTTTTTATAGAAAGAGGAGATTTACATAGATTTACAGGTATTGATATGATGAACGTAACTAAGCAATTCATGGCTGTGGTTTTCAGTGCTAACTGGTCCGCTATACAGTTGCTACGGTAGTCATTATATCTTGGAATCCGCATGGTGGATACGTTATTGTGTCTATTCATCTTGTTTAGATTTATAATACAGGACAGAACAATTAAAATTTTGATATTTGGAGAGTGTAAGACTATTATGGCTGCTTTGATGTCAGTAAAAAATGTAATATCGGTCTCTATTTTCCAAAAGCATATCATCAGCAACATTACGTGCTATCATTTCTCCTGTGTGATACTTTGTGTTTAAATCGGAGTTAATTCCTAATTTAACTTTAATATATAGTTTAGAGACGCTGTTATTAATAACGATAAAAAATTTTCCATTCAAAACGGAATTCGACTCAACGGTATAGCTTTAAAGAGCTATCCGCCCAGCAAGGGTGTTTGTTCAACACGACTGTCTGTTCTGTAGGAATGTCTGTTCTACAGGAGTGTGTTTTACAGACGTGTCTGCGCTACAGACGTGTCTGCTCTTCCAAAGCGTCCACTCTACTGAGGTGTTTTGTTCACAGAGGTGTCTGCTTTACAAAGGCAGCCACCCTACTGTGGTGTCCGTTCTACAAAGACGTCCGCTCTACTGACGCGTTTTCTTTACAGAGGTGTCTGCTCTACAATTGTCAGGAGTGTCTGCTCTACAGAAATATCTGTAGTAGAAGTATCTGTAAGTGCACCCGTTCTATAGGAGTGTCATCTCTACAGAGGTGTCTGTTCTACAAACGTGTCTGCTCTACAGAAATGCCTGTTCTATAACTGTATCCGGTCCATAGGGGTGTCTGTTCTACAGGTGTGTGCATTTTACAGTTGTGTGCTTTAAATAAAGTGGTCCGTATATATGTGCTTCACAAAAATTTTTTAATATATATGGATCTATATAGTAAATAATATTTACAGTTTAATATTTACTTTTTAATATTTACTGTATGAAGGGTATTAAAACTGCAGCAAAGCCCATTAATGTTTCAAATATTGTTTAATGATTTTTAAAAGATGATAAAATTCTAAATAAAATGTATATGGCAATAAAATCGTTATTTCTCTATCGTTATATATATTGAGAACAATGAGAAGCAAAACTTATTAAAGTTTAAATTAAATATGATATTATATATTTTGAATTTTTGTATACAAAATATAAGCAAAAATATGTATAGTTATATTACAAACTAATATATTTATCAAATCACGTTTTATTTTAAAAATATTAAATATTTTACCTTTAATTCAATTTATTTATAAAGTAAATAAAAAATCTAATTCTTAAATGCAATTACTTTATAATACTCCTATGTCTTAAGTATTCTAATTTATTTGATTTTATAAAATATTGAAATTTTTAAATTATGCCAATTCTTTATTAGATCTTTAACAAAAAAAATTTTAAAATTGTTGGAATATATTTTTATCAAAATATATTAATTGATTAAGTTTCATTTATGTACACATATTCTACTCTTTAGATTTGTTATTAAATATTTCAATATATAACAGAAAATAAAAAAAAATTTAAACAATTTGATTATAAGTTACAAAATAAATTAATTACAAATGTGCTTTTTTTTTAATGAAAAATTAATTGATTCTATTGAAGCCAACTTTTTAAAAATAAATTTTTTTTAATAATATTAAAAATGAATTTTTCTAAGCAAAATTAAATAATTTATAAATTTATAAATAATTTGTATTGAATTTTTTATTTCAATTAGAAATTAATAAATATTTAAATTTTTTTTATTTCGCTCACTAAAATCCTTAGCAAAAAGTTTTCTAAATGTTATCTCAAAATAAAATCGTTTTCATAAAAAACACTTATCAATTTTTAATTATTTTTTTCATACATTAATTATCACATAAATTATTAAATTTGTAAATTTATTAATTAAAATATATATCATAAATTTAATTTTTTGTTTTTCATATATTTCAATTATTAATAGCTACACATAATGCTGTTTTGTTTTTTGCAACGCCAAAAAAAAAAAAAAAATATAATTAAATAATAAAAATTAAGCGGTCCTTATTTTATTGTTATAATGTGTTATGTTTATAGCAATAATTTTTTCATCCTTTGTTATATAAAAGGTCAAAATTTAAACTACACACATGAAAAAATTAATGTTTTTTGCTATTGTTATTTAATATAAAAAAATTTAATGTAATTTATAAAAATTAAAACAAACATAAATATATAATAAAAAAATTTCAATTTGCTGTGCATGTAATTAATTGAATTGTATTTATCAATATATAAAAAAAAAATATTTGTATATGTCGTTAAAAAAATTTTTTAATATTTTTATTTTTTATTTATTTTTAAGTATGAAATTTAATTAAATTTCGGTACTTTATTTTTGATATTTAAATTTATCTAAAAGTATAAATTAAATAAAATTTTGAAATGAATTAAAATTACGAAAAAAACAAATTTTACGCATTAAAATTAATTTATAATTCAATTATAATTGTAGCTTTTGCTGTAACTGCAATGAATTAAATAATAATGCATACAAATTAAGAATTAAAAAATTTAAATAATATAATAAAGAAATTATTAATGCTTCAACATTTTTTTCAACTTTTGTTTTTCAATCTACAAAAAATAATTTTTTCCGTTACCATTTGTATGTGTAAAATGTGAAATATTTTTGGTAAAAACAATAAAATAGAATTATTATTAGAATAAAACATGAAAAATTCTATATTAAACAAATTTATTATAGTTTTATCTATAAATATATAATAGAAATTAAAGTTTTGCTCCGCAATACAGTTTAAATTTGAATTCATTAAAAAAAAATAATAAATATAATATATATATATACATATATATATATATATATATATACTATACTTTTACACAGTGCAAGCTCTCTTTCACGACCACGAACAGGACTACCAATCCTGTCCTTATAAGAGAATTATCTGTTTAAAAGAATGTATTTTGTATGACAAAATAAAAAAAAAAACTTAGGACTAGCAATAAGCCAAGGTTAAGACATATATCTGTTTATCGGAGTGTTCTTTTAACTGAGCTTCACTATTTATATTTAGTATGATGAATATATAAATTTATGTATTATTGTGTATTTATGATACTAAATAATGTATGTATAAGTATATATAATATGTAAAACCAGCTAAATGAAAATATACATAAAGACATGTAGTATTTATATATTATAAGTTAATAAATTTATTCATTGTTTATATATAAAATAACTAAAATTTCATATAAACGTATATTTCAATATATATAAATTTATATACACATTAAATACATATATAAATATGTCAATATGAATAAATTAATATATGTATATGCATATAAATTCAAAACTTCATATCTATACATAAATTAGTATTGTCCATTATAAAATATACGTATGTATTGTATATATATGTATTTACTAACAAAATCATATCTATATATAGAAAGAGTACTGTCTAATGAAGTCTTTAACTGGTTTATGCAATTCATATTTCTCAATATGATGGTATATATATATATAAATATTACACACATTTATATAAAAATAAAAATTTGCTTAAAAATATATATACAATGAATATTTATAAATATGAATGTATGTATGTTTATATGTTTACAATGATTTCTATAATTATATACATATAATATATATGTACACATGTGACGTGATCAAAAATTAATAAGTATTTTTATTTTTTGAAAAAAGACATTATTTAGCATTATTCTTGTTGTTGTAATGCATATTAACTGATACTTTTTGAGTACCTGCTGGGATAAATAATCCGAGTGGATCTGAATACTGTGTTCCGTTTAGACAGCATGCTTGAGCTTAAGTATTTGTTACAAGCCCAGCGAACCGCTTGAAAACTGTGTGAAGTTTATACTGGCTAGAAGTTTATACTACAAATTTTAATTCGCAGATAAAATTGGCAAGTGCTAATTTGTGTCATCGGTTGCCAAGTAATAAAAGTCTTACTCATTTATTTGGTAAATATTAACTCAATATCGCAGCTTCATAATAGCTAACATGCTCCTTAGCTGACAGTGCAACCAATACACAATAAAGGACACGACACAATAAACAAGATACAGTACGCGCATTTTTAAAATTTTCGTTACTTTTTGATCATAAATTTTATTTTGTTATAAATTATTTATATTTATTATTTAAACTCAAATATATACATTGGTTATAGATTATAAGTTACCATACATAATATATATATTATATGTGATTATCTATGAGAAAGTCGTTCGTTTATAATATATATTATATATTAATAATATATATAATATATTAATAATATATTTAATTTTTCGCTTTTATATACTTTTATATACTTTCCCTTTTTTAATTTTATAACTTTGACAAAACTACTATAAAAATATAAATATTATATATTTAATTTGAGGGCCAACGAAATAAGTGAATTGAAAAATATTATTAACAATTATTATGAACTGTACTTACATACAGACATACATGAACAAAATTTTACATCTCTCATAGAAGAGATATTATGAAGGTTTTAATAAATCGTATATATATATATTTTATCTTAAAGTATTTTTTTTTAATGAAAATAAAATTTATAATTGTGTGTATATTAAAAAATAAAATTAAATTAAAAATAAATAAACATTGCAATTTTATTAGATCTTAAAATATTATATTGTACAAACCTTATTAATCGAAATTATTCGAAAATCTGATCCATAAGCATAAAATAAAATTAAATAAATTTATATAACATTTAAAAATATTATATATGGTATTATAGTATTTGTCGGTTATTAATCATTTATTTTTCTTTTATTATTATATTTAAAAATTTTTATTATTAATTTTTGAACATGTTTCATTCAATAATTGCGGCTTTAAGAATCGTAGTACAAGAAGATTTTAAATTAATGTAGCTAGTATATTTAAATAAATTTTATTATATTAAAATATATATACATATATAAAATCATTAATTTAAAAAAAAAAACTGTATTTGCGGATATCTCCTTAGTTAAAATAATATGTAAGAGAACATATTAGAAATGGAAAACAATGATATATGGTATATAGTATGTACAAGATTAACAACATAGGGAACAGAATATAATGTATAACTATGTATGCAATATAAAAACTGAGTTAAATTTTAACAGATAGAAGAACAAAAATATTTTGTAAACTTTTTTGCCAATTATTGTAAATTAAAACAAAAACAATTCAGTGTCCTGTATATTATCAATGTCATTCGTTAGGCTTTCATATTGGAGATATAACTCCAAAGTAACTCTTTTAATAGTCTATTATGTAGTGTTTTATGGACAAGTTGTTATTAGTCTGCGTGTTCTGTTCGGGTTAAGATAGGGATCCACAAGTTATCAAATTTTATTTCGGCCTTCAGTAAGTCAATGGTTTGTTTGGATTTGGATTTGAATCAGTTAGTACTACTACATTAATTTTTTCCTTTTATTTTACATAGCCTAGCTTAAGCTTACTGTGTTTTAAGCACCGAGATATGACACTGATGACCAGTGTGATTCTCTTAAACCTTACCACTATTTTCATATAAAAAATTACCACAATACTATTATGAATTTTTTCGGAATCATTTTGTGAACTAACAAAATATTAAAAGATCCTGTGTTTAAATAGTATTGGCGAGTTTAATTTTGACAATACTTTCGACATAATTCTACTCGTTATTTCGGTATTCGTACTGAACTCCTCTTCCTTAACGCTTATAGAAATAGATTGTTTCCAGTTTAAATTCTTATAAAGGAACTATATGGGTATAAATGTTATTCAGATCACACTCGGTAGTTCGGTATTCAAACCAAATACTACATATGAGTTTTAAACTTCCATAAGAAATAGTTATTCTCCTTTTAAAATTCATATAAAGGAGCCTTATGATTTTTAATTAATTTTTAGAAAGATTTCGAACAGTAGTAAATTGTAACAATATAATTTTTATTTTTTTTTTAATTAATTGAATTTTTGTCTGACCATCTAAGTGGTTTTAGAAATATGTCTTGTATTTAATTGAGCGTGAATAATTTTTTTGCGACTGCAGGTACTAATTGTTGAACTCGTACCCTGCCAAATTTGAAGCTCAGAGTCGGTGTTCATTAGTCAACTGAACTAAAGCCCCATACTTAACTTGTATGTTTGCACTTTTTCCTAGAGTTTTGTAAATTTGCTGTGAAAGTTTATTAACAAATCCACTTGCTGTGTTTGGTATATTAGAACGAAGTCATAAACCAACTGTAGAGTTATCGAAATATTTAATTGTACTTATTTTTAAATGTTAAATTTTAGTTCTATTCTTTTGTAGATTAATTAAATTAATTAAAAATAAATAAAAAGTTTGTTTTTACAATTTAGTAGTGTTCAAAATGTCTCTATTAAATACAATAGTTTCTATTAAGTAAAATAGTCATTACGACATTATACCATTATTATTAAATACTAGACTATGAATGCACCCCGACCAAAAACATCTATTGTGCGATTAAAAGTCCAACTAAAACAATTCTAGACTATTTATAAATCTCGTTATTGCTGTGGGCTTAATTAATCCCACATAGTTACATAATTCTTCGATGCTAGAGTATTGAAAAGTTGAATGCTTTCCCCGAACAGCTTTGATTGAAATGAAGAGTTTGCTAAAGATTCTTTTAGAGCTGCGTGGCTAACTGAAGTTAAAATCAAATCTAATTAATTTCTTAATAAAAAATATTGGTGAGGTCTAGAACTCGGTAACTGAATATTCAGCCCTCTGAATATTAGCTCAGAAGTTTTGGGAAGGACGAGTAGTATTAAATGACTGTTCATATTCATCACAATTGGTAAAAGTATTTAAAAAAATAAGTCTAAAGATACAAAATTTTCTGAAATTGTTTATGGTCCTTAATCTTTACATTATATAGATCTACATTTATATAGATTTCATAGTTTTAGTTCAAAATTAATACATGTTTAAATAATAATTTTAATATAAAGTCAAAAAATTATAATTAAAATGAAACACAGGATATATTAGGATATATAAGTAACCATATATTTTAAAAATCCTGTTATGTGAACTTTATATATAATTAGTAAAGCTTTAAATTCGATCTATGTATATCAATATTAAGAAAAAAAAAAAAATAAGAAAATTAATAATTTTATGTAAATTGTAATTGTATTAAGAAAATAAAAGTCATCTATATACATAATTGTATTTGTTTCTGTAAATGCATTTTTTTTAGTTATTATATGAGAAAATATCAATATAGATTATAAATTTATAAGAACTATAAATTATAAGAAATGAGAAAATATCAATATAGTTTATAAAATTATAAAATAGAGCCTTGAGTTTGATACATTCTCCAGACAAATATAAAAAAATTCCTGCTAAACGACCGCTGTCCCAAACGGATCTCTTTTGATCTAGTCGTGCTAGTCTCAAGTTTAAATTATTGCATAAACATAAAATATGTCATCATATTCTTATGACTAAAACAATGAACTTGAACTGTATTAATGGTCTGGGTCTATAGGCCCTACGCTCGACAAGGAGATGAAGACTACAATAAGTAAGTAAGTAAAGGTCTGAGCCTGACTTAAAAGTTATATTTTTCATATCATTTTTATTAGTGTTAGTAATTTGTGGCGATTTTCGAAACACCTGTATGTTCAGCCCAAGAATTTAGCTTGATAAAAAAATTTGTTTTGGATTTGAAAATTTTCTCACTATTCATACCATCTCTTTCTAATCGATATACATTTTTTACCATATGACATAAAAGTATTAATACCAAAAAATTATTGAAATGAAAGAGGTGTTCAAATCTAACGTGGTTTCAAAATAAAATAAATAAAATAAATGGTGTCATTCAGCCACTGTGATCGAGATTTAAGTATAGTGACCCATAATCCCTGCGCCATATAGACCTTATCAAAATACTAACAATCGTTTTTATCATTTTACTTCCTTTTTATTGACAACGAAAAAACGATATATTCTATATGTGTTCAAGCAAATTACCTAGAAGAATTGATCAACAAGTATTAAAGATTGAAGACATTGCTTCAGTATAAAGATTTCCATTCAAAAGTGATTTACGATGTTCAGTAAAAACATCTTGATCCACTGTGGCTTTATCAACCCACATCAACCCGAAATAAGAGGTAAGAGCGTACTAAATATTGAAATTATTTTGTTGCAGAACTTTTGATTGTCACGGATATTGGGAATCATTACTTACTTACCACTTGGTATACTCGCTTAATCTTTTGTTTTTAGGCAGACGTCTCCGCTGTACTATATTAATAATGATATACACCGTGATATACAATAACGTATGCCATACGTTTGCCACCGTTGCCATAGACCATTCTCTATATTCAATTAAATTACGTTCAATAAATTTATTCAAATATTTGAATACAAATATAAATATAAATACGAAATACCAAATAAAACTTAATTAATAATTATTGATTAAGATACGCAGCTGATGTAATCTATACTCTAGTTTTTTAATTAATATTTTCCATTATTTTTCCATTAAAGCTAAAATATAAATTAATATATTTTTGAAAAATGTAGACAAAAATCATTTGAACGCACAAATAATATGCTTCGCCTATAGAAAATGTGTTCTTTTAAAGCACTATTGCAGTTGATATCAAAAGTTTATAATTCTCACTCTCTTTCAATTTTTATCACATAAGTACGAAACATTTCCTATGAAGAGTTAATAATTTTTAGTTTAATGGAGTAATAAATTAAGACATATATAAATTTCTTTTAAGTATTTTTATCTATTGCATGCAAGAATTTTTAAAAAATTTTAAATTAATAAAATTTCAGTATGTGTTGGGTTTTGATATGATATGTTTCTCTCATAGAAAATGTGCTCTTTTAAAGCACTACTGCAGTTCATGTTGGTTATTATGTTATATTTTATTTACAAAAATTTTTAATTCTCAGTAATTTTAAATTTAAATCGCACAAAGAAGAAATTCTTCACAAAGTGGATTAGTTTACAGTTAATATAAATCAAATAAGTTAGATTTTATTATTGATCCTTGCTGCAGTTTAAGAGTATACTTGAACCCATATTTAAAAACGTAAAACATAGTTATAAATTATGTCGTGAATGTCACGTGTTAATACTGGGTGTTATTTTTGCAAGATTCAGATTTTAAACAAGAGGAAAAATAATATAAGTTTAGTAAATGATAGAAATACATTTTTTACGTTATATACAAAATATGAATATAATTTATAACACAATTTATGATTAAAAATGATTTAAATAATTTGCCTTGACGGAAGCATCTTAGCGACTTCCTTCTAAAGTTCCAATTTTCTGCAAAGTTTTTGAAAAATTAACAATGTATCTCACAATTGGAGTCATTGTTGACCTATCCGGATTCGTTAATAGATTCAAATACTTTTAAAAAAAATTATCTGTGAAAGTAAATCACACACACAGTCAAGGAGTCCATGCCACAACTCCATTTATAGAGTTTTTAGAGAACTGTGCTAACTCCTGTTTGTATACATTTTGTTTTCATTTTGATGAATTTTGATGAGTTCGATGCTAATACTTTCCAGTCAGATAGAAGTTTTCAAAATTACTGCTTCGTCAATGATAATTTCTCTTTTCCAAGGTAAGGAACTAGCTTTTGTAAACTTCAGCTCTCTCCATTTTATCATATATTCCTTGACTGACAACATTTGTTTTGATTCAATCAATTCCGAATGTTTCATTTATATGCTATAAACTTAGTTGAGTATTGTAACATTCGTATGGAAAAACACCGAAAAGATAGAACTCACAAACAGAAATCTGAGAAATCTCAGAAATCCTCTCTCTATGAGTCAAACTATGCTTAATTACAAGTGTATTTTAATAACAAATATGTTTTGTACAAAGAATGTAGGGAATACTGATTCACAAATGAGTGGATTTTTGCAACTTAGATTGATTTTTTGTACAGCTCACAAATACTAAACAGAAGACAACCCGTCTTTTCAAATAAAAGCCACAATGTCATCTAACATCAGACGGTAATAGGATCTCCCGACTCAGATTAAATATGGACAGTCACAGACTTTGTGACTAGAGATCACAGACACATATATTTCGGTTTTTTTTTTGAATTTATAATTTACGAATTTAAAATAGAATATAATACTAATATTGGATATTAGAATATTATTATTATTACTACCTATTCACGGACGTAAGAGTATTAATATTATCAGACTTTTGTATAAATTTCTTAGAAAAAAATAAGTTTTTATAGATTCTAACTACTCATTATTTTGGATAACATATCTCAAATGTTTTTTTTAAGTGTTCGATGATGAAAACTTACAGTTGTGTATCAACTTATTTCTCCTTCTTTAGCTGGTTTGGACTCCATAC
This sequence comes from Teleopsis dalmanni, assembly GCF_002237135.1. Classification (NCBI taxonomy): domain Eukaryota; kingdom Metazoa; phylum Arthropoda; class Insecta; order Diptera; family Diopsidae; genus Teleopsis; species Teleopsis dalmanni. The sequence continues at coordinate 53,053,018 of NC_051848.1, forward strand.
GAAAATTATTTTATCTAGACAGCAGGTTTTTTTTTTATTAATTAATGTAATTGGAAAAAAAATCGTCAGCATGATACTTGTATTTGTATATTAGCAATCATTACAGCTTAGCCATGGCAAGAGTTATTGTTTCCCTATAATATTTAATTTTTCAGTTAGTGAAAAGCATCATAAGTCACAGTGTAAGTCTTTTAACCGCTGATTTGATTGATTTGTAATACCAATACATCATCCGGAATTCAGTATGTTTGTCTTCATCGATGCCGGTGTGAATACTTTATCACTCAACAATCTACCGGAGTAGATTGTTAGTAGTATTAACTTATCTTAATATACCTATTAAATCAAATAGATTTCTTGACAGTCAGAGTTCAAAGTTGTGAATCTAATATTATGAAATCTAATACTTCTAACACATTTTTTGCTTCAATAGACAACCAAACTTTTTTGTACTAAAGATTCATATTGCAATGGATCTGAGCAGTCTAAGTGCTGTAAATCATTTCATAATTCATTTATTACAGATTATTTTAATAGATTTATTTCATACTTCACAGCTCATAAATGAAAAAAAAATAAGATAATATAATAACATTCTAAATTTTTGTTTCGATTGTTTGCTTCAAAGATGTATTTTCTTCCCATAAACTTGGTTTCACTATATCATCAGAAAATCACAATATTATATAGTAAAATTTTAATAGTATCCTGCAATTTAGGCCCCAAGTTTTACATTAGAAATTTCTATAAACCTACAGATAGACGAAGCCCTGATTAGAATATATTTAAACCGATTCTTAAGTTGAGTCGATTATCTAGAGTTGCTTGCAAATATTAACATGTAGGTATGTATTTTAATTGGAGTCTTGTAGAGTTGTTCTTTCTATCGACAAAAACTCAAGATGTAGCTTGTAACTTTTTTAGTGGCCAATCATAGTCTTCTTTGGGTTAATACGTAGTCTTAACTTCATTTAAGATTCAAGAATTATGGAAAAGTGGTTCGTATTATATCAATAATTGGTATAATGTGTAAGTGATTGTTGTATCTTATTGAGCAGTTATCGTAAGTGTCAAATCAGACATACAGTCTAATTATCGATTAATTATTTTTAAAAAAAAAATTATTTTTATAAATTTCGTCTTTACACACTTTGCTGAGAATATGTATTTTGTAAGTATACCGAATAACTGTAATCCCATAGAACATCTATCTAGGAATTAAGGTGCTAGAAATCTATCCATTTAATAAAAAAAAATATTTTCCATGTATATTAAGCTTATAAATAATCGCACGATATATTATATATTTATATCATATATTTTAAATAAATATCAAACCAAATGAGAATCAATGAGATCAATAACATTTTCAAGACGTAATAAGCAGTTATATAGAATATACCAATAAGTGCTTACAATATCCTTTAAAGCATAAATAAGCTTTATTTATGACGAAAAGAAACTAAAAGTTAAACAGATTCGAATAGCAAAGAAAATACAAGAACAAAAATTTTATTTAATTTATTGAAATTTAGCTGACTATACAACACTGTTTCGAGTTTCGCCAAGTACTCATCATCAGTGGTCTTAGGAAATATTCGAATTTCTTAATTAGTTTATAGTCCGTATATAATTTGTTTGGACTATTTTTATGGCATATTCTGAGCTTCTTTAGTCGTTTAATAAGAGACATATCTTACCTTCTCAGATTGCGTATACCTTTGTCTCGGTCAAATACTTTCGTTAATCAGTGTTGGCACATGTATGAGATTCCAATATATGTAACATCACTATATATATAATTTCATAATATAATTATATTTTATTTTTAAAATATATGTTTATGTTATGTGATGGGCTTATGTTAAATAGTTAATAATTAAAACTACTTTTAGTATTTTTAAATTTTTTTTATTATTTCATGAAACAGCAAAACATTTATTACAATCAATTTTAATATGTTCTTTTTTATCTTCACATAATTACATATCTATATACTGACAATTTTATAATTCTCAATATTTATAACAATTTAATTTTGCTTTTGATTAAACATTTATGAGATACACATATATTCAATGAGTTTTCTTTTTTGTTTTATATAATATTAATTAAAGTTTGTTCGATATATTTATTTTTATAATATGTATATATATTTTTGAAAATTTCTTATGCATATACCTAAACAAATATCTTATATTAAAAATAGAAAAACTTTTTTTTATAAGAATATAATAAAAAATAAATAAACAATATCAATATAAAAATTATATATTTGTGTTTTATATACAAAAAATTATTATTTCTATATCAAAAATTTAATAAAAATAAAATTGATATGAAATTTAAAAACAAATTGTTTTTTATTAAATTATATAATATATGAATAACAAAAAATATGACATGTGTCCAATAAAAAGTAAAAAAATTCATACTAAAGTCATTTAAAATTTAATGTATTTAATGTATAATATTTAATTGTCATTCAAACTATCTATAGTTTAAATTTTATTTAACACTCTTTTCATACACTTTTTATTAATATATAAAATAATTTAATTTTGTTTTATCTTACTTTCTTATATATATTATATATATTTATTTATATATATAAATTATATATAAAAAGTACTCCATATATTTAAAAAAAAAATAAATATAGCGGTATGTTAATAAAAAAATAAAATTGATTTGTTAAAAAAACAGATTACAAATTAAATATTCCATATAATTTTTAAATTTTAACATTATTAAACTTTTTGATAATACATATATATACTTGTATATAATAAGCATATATAAGTCAAATAATTCATAAATGACTTTGTTCATTGATCTTGAACTATTTTTCCCTCCAACACTAAATTCAAATTCAGTCTAAATAATTAATTAAATATATATTTTATTTTTACTTGTTCCTTTATATATTGTGTTTATTATATTATATGTATATATGTTCAGATAAATTTAAAATTTTATTACTATATGCAGTTGTGCAGTTTTGTGCATTTGAATTTACATTTTAAAATTAATTTTTAATTAAAAAAAATTAATTTTTGATTAACAAAAAAAAAAAATTAATTTTTAATTGAAAAATAAACATAAATAAAGCTGAATATGTTAATGAGTGTCTAAACAAATGCATATGCATTTAATATATTATATAGGTAACTTTTTTAAATATTATATATGTAAATTACATATATTTTTTATTAATATATATAATTAATAAGAATTAGTAATGCATTACTATATATTTATTTTGTAAAATTTTTATTATACGTTTGTTTGCATTGTAGAACATATATAACATTTATCATATATTTATATAGTCACAATTAGTCTTATTTAGATACTCTTCTATATTTTGCACAAATATTAATATTGAATAAATGTACATTCAATAATTGTATATTACTTATCATATATAGTATATTACTTAATATATTAGTACATATATGAAAAGCATGTAATATAAATATTAAATATTAAACATCTATACAATTACAAAATTACATATTTCTTTTAATTTTTTAATATTACTTATTACTATTATATATGTATGTATTTTAATTTATTCTTTTTTTATACATAAATTTTTTTTATTTAATTTATTTTAAGATAATAAAAAATGCTTATTAAACCGAAAAATCCATTTGATACAACAATACAATACAACTATCTCCTTTCCTCTTTTTTCTTCATATCTCAATTTGAATGGCATTAAAAGTTATTTAAGTTGCACTTGACATCTCGCTCTTTGTCAAAAAATGTAAGTCTTTAGCACATCAATAGGGAAAAGAATTTCTTCCCCTACTATTTTAGATTGTAGCATTTGTCAAAGGAACTCTCCATTTTAATACTTTTAACATATATGAAGGCTTACGAATGTATATTCTGTTGTTGTTAATGTATCGTTACTTTAAAGTTTAAGATATTTTTGCATCTCCAATTTTTTGAATTTAGGAATCTATTTACATTTATATGTTAGCTAACTACTAGTAAAAATTCTAAAACTTTTACAGATTTTCTATTTGTATTTCTAGTTGTTGTGTTAGTCTCAGCCCACTCTGTCATTTACTTTCAGTGGTTTTAGAGCTGTAAACTTCTAATTCCTTATTTTGACTTTAAGAGTTCAAGAATCATCAAAGTGTCCCTATATCTTTTGATTTTTATTTAAGTAGACAGCTGTATGTTAGTAGATATAAACATTTAATGTAGAATTAAAGTCGACTAAGATTTTTATGTGTTTTATATTTATGATCGTCTTGAAACATTTGTAGCTTAGAAATCGGTGGTATATATGGTATTATAAGTCACCTACATCTATACACTGCTTACGTTAATTAATTTTGACTTTCGCACTGCTTTCATTTCCTCTACTCATCTCTCTAAATAAACTAAAAAATCCTGCTTATTTTTTATCTAAACCTTAGTACACTAATAATTTTCTTTAAAGGTATTCTCTAAACATCATTGATTCTGATTTTTACTACATATCCTAGATACGCCACTATACTTGCTCGATATAATATTACATTAGTAACAATATCTAAGCAGTTGTAATCGGTTTTTGAAGACCTCATTACCTCAAAACAAAAAACTATATTCACACTTATTTCTTTTTGGAGCTTTGATATATATACTAACAACTATCCTTGCATCTTTACTGGCTAGACTTTGGCATGCTATTTGAACTCACTCTCATTTATCACGAACACATAATATTCGTACGCATTTGCTATCCATACCAAAGTCTAGTCAGAGCAGACGTCATCCTTTTACACCTGACCTGAAAACCCGAAAACAAAAGATTTTATTCCCACTTTTTGTCTTTTGAATCTATAATGTATTAGTAACTAACTCCTAGTAGATTAGTCTGATTATTCTATAGAACTCCTACTTATCAGAATAACCTGAAATTGAAGATCTTTATTATAAACTTGTCATACTTGTTATCTTTAATACACTAATATTTATATCATAATATAATTAAGATTATCTTTTAGAAAACTATTTCACTGATCTACTCTTTTCTATCCGTATAAATCAATATTATTTAATTTTGATTTATATTATATCTATATACATTCACAATATAATTATATATAATTATATATAATCATTAATATTTTATATCGTATTCTTTGCTAGTCTTTTTATACTTTATCCATTTCAGTGCTTTGATGTTTCCTATTTTATTTTCATAAAAATGATATACCGACTTTTTTACAATTTTTACAATTTAGTTTTCCATATTGTGGAACTGCCGAAGTCATAACTCTTTACCTTCGACTCCAACATATATAGACTAGATCACTATAATTTGTAAGACTAATATTATATTTAAAAGATCTTTTTTATTTCAATATAAAAAAATTTAAAAAAAGATTAACCAATTCACGAGTATATAACTAGCATATATTGATCTTTATGAAACAAACGTTCAAGCTATAAGCAACACATATCTTCAACTAACAAGAGAACCAATCCTAATAGACAAATTTCTGATATGATACAGATTGAAGCATAACATTACGTTCATATCATTATACTATTAACGAAAACTTTCAATAATGAAGAGCAAACCAGAATAAAACTTATTGTTTCTCTCTAAATGTAATGCATAATAGATCTATTTTGGTCGCAATGTATTCTGGTCTCTAACAATAATAATGTATATATACAATATTTATGTGTTTGAATACGATTGATCTATCTAAGGTGAGATATCTGGCTAAAGTATGATAAGACATTTAATTACATACTTTGTAATAGTCTAGCTTAACTCTAGGCCAGAAGTAGGGTTCTAAAGCGTAAACTCTCTCACCGTTTAATATGTATTTTCCGTACATATATGTTAAAGATCATATACCTTATTCTGAAATAAGGTATATGCTCCACTTAGGAGAGAAGGACAGCAGTAAGTAAGTAAGTAATATACCTTATTCTATAGAAATGATACTTTTCTTTAAGGTTTCTGATAATGAGCTGTGAATATTAATTTGGCTGTTAAAGATATCAAAATATATAATACGTAGTTCCCATATACACTGAACGATACATATACACTGTTACTTATTATAATAAAATATAAGTATCAAATCAACATCAACATACTGACAATGTGTCATAGAGATTATATCAGATTTGTAAAATTTTTTTTTTTGCTATTTGACAATTCTTATCAAATTTAGGATCTTAATATATTGAATCACATCAAATATTAACAAAAATATCTACATCAATTTATTTATTTAATTTTAAGTCAGTACAATTATATGCTTTTTAATTTTTTGGAACTATTAAAAAAAGTGTTCTTTACTTAACTGCGATTTTAGTTCTCAATAATTGGCACTGATTCATAGTTCCTTCGGATTAATGAAGACTTTTACGTTAGGGCATTAAACTTTATAGAGAACTTAACTGAAGCTGACATAATATATATATATGTATATGTATATATATATACACTTTAACTACTATAAATAATTATCGTATAAATTGTTTTTCACCTTTTGGAGAGTTTTTATATATCCATCCTTCCAACATACTAATTCAGACTTCAGGTCTTCAATACGTTAGTGTTTTTTTATTTGGAAAACATTTGGTTTATGTAGAGATTTAGAAAAATGGTTTTTAGATATATAATTACTAATTAATTGATTTTATTAATTAATAGATTTCCATCTTATGTATACAGTATCAGGTTCCTCACACACACAATATATAAAACTTCAAAGTTATTATTAATTTAAAGGTACTAAGTTATTGTTTTTTTTTTGTTTGTGAAAATCTGACAGATGCAATTGGATTTATTTTATATATACACTTAAAGTTTACTATTGTTTATTTAATATGTAAATTCTTAAAATATGTATATATACTATTGACATTTTTTAGCTTAAATTAACTTCAAAAAATTATTTTCTTTCAAATTTTCCATAAGCCTTACTCTCTTTCTATATCATCATATTTTTTTAAGTAAATCCTTATATCTATAAAAGACCAAATTTTATTAATTGGTTCAACTTTATGAAACCCATATAGGAAATGTATATATTTATATGTTCAAAAATTGTTTTTTTTCTTATAAAATATATATATGTTTGTTTATGTAAATCTAAAACTACACAAAGAGAATTCCTTTGGATGACAATGCTATATGTAATAATGTTTAGAGGCTATAAAGCCAATCTAACTTTATGAGAATAATATATCTTTAAATCTATATTGACATAAATTTCTAAAGGAACAATATCCTAAGCATATATTTTTGACATCGATTATATATATATATTACTTAATAATATTTATATTTAAGTAGTCTTAAAAGTTAGAAGGATACAAGAAAATGAGAACCTGAAAGTAACAGAGTATGTGAGAGAGAGAAAGTAAGAAAAATGTTAAGTAGATAGTTGTGTGCAAACAATAATAGTTTATGTATGAATTTTCTATATATAACATAATTATATTATAATCATATAAATATATAATTCATACATTAAATATTTATGTACAAATTTATGTGTGTTTATTTACAAAATTAATTTTATACAATTAGGTAATAATTGATTAGTTCTATTATAACATATACACTTATATATCATATATGGTTCATTAACACATTTTATTGTATATTTACATATACAATTAAAAATGTGTTTGTAAACATTTATTTAACATATACAATATATATATACATAACTATTTAAGTTATGTAGAAACTATATATATTATATATATATATATTATATACATTTATATTATATATATATATTTATTATATAAATATTAAGTTATATATTTATATTTATATTTTATATATATATATATATATATATATATATATATGTATATATATATTAAATTAATTTAATTATATTTTTCTTTATTTATACTGATATTTCTCTCTATCTCTCTTCATCTTCTCTTTTTTGTAAGTCTCACTGTTCTCATTACTTACATCATGTGTCCTGACTTATAAATTTTCTGTACTATATCTTACACATTTTTGAAATCAAGTTGTTGTGGTTGTGGTGTTGGGACCCCAAGAGAGTCTTTTTCAGTTTGGTCGCATTGGCAACATGGCATAATGTTGGTGTGATTGCTGCTGTTGTTGTTGCTGTTGCTGCTGCTGCTGTTGTTGCTGTACCATAATATGTTGTTGTTGTTGTGGTTGTGTTTGTTGTTGACCCTGTTGTGTGGGAGTACCTTGACTGGTCGCATAGGTAACTGCACAAGAGCCAACTGTAGGTGTTTGAGACGCAACTACCGGTGCGGTTACTTTACGCTCAGATTGTGTACGGATGGCTTGATTGGCCAATACTTGTGTATGACTCGGTTGTGGTGGTGGAGCATACATTAATATTGGTTCTCCATTGGCGTTGCGTGCAGGTGGTGTTACAGCTGAACCGTGATATGAACCATAGGAACTATCATCTGATTGTGCAGATTGACCGCGATGACGTGGTACGGTCATGCCATAAACTGATTCTGGACGACGTTCAAATTTAAGATTACCATCTAGTGGTGTGGGATTATGACGTGTACCATAAATTGGTTGAAAACCCTGTTGACCATCTTGTGCAGTTTGTGTTTGTTGTTGAGTTTGTTGTGGATGTGGTGACATGTGATGTTGTTGAGTTTGGGTTGCATGTTGCATTTGTGTTTGATGTGCTTGTTGTTGTTGTTGTAGCGGATGTTGTGCTTGCTGTTGCTGATTTTGTTGATTTTGTCGGATCGAGCCACGTATGCCGTAAATACTTTCAGAACGTTGTTGTAATTGATTTTGAACATTTTGATTTTGTAGATGTGATGATTGTGCTGCTTGATTTTGTGTTACACGCATTGGATATAAGCTTTGTGCTGGTACTAAAGGCCCTGGGCGTGGAACAATTTCTCGATTGATAGCTGTATTGCTCTTGGCATAGACAGATTGTGAACGATTTAGATTTGTGCGAGTGAGAGTTGGTGAGCGACAGTACATAGAACGTGTACCGCCGTATAATGGTTCATTTTGATCAAATTTCGATAATGGTGGTGGTGCAGTATAAAGATTTTGACAATAGTTGCCGCTGCCCGGTAAAGTATTTGTAGTACCTGCTTGTGGTGTATTGCCTTTAGGTTGACCACGAGGATAGCTACCTTGATATTTGTTATGCATGTTAGGTTTCTCCATGTCCAAATCATAGTTAAGATCATCTTCAGAATGTATGGATGAGGAATCATTGTCAACACTTGTTTTGCGACCATTACTACGAGAATTGAAAATGTATTCATATATTATGCCGGAAGCAATACCACCAACAAGTGGGCCAAACCAATACACCCAATGGTGATCCCATTTATTGAGCACAAATGAAGGTCCCAAAGAACGAGCAGGATTTAAGTACGGCATCTAAAAAAATAAAAATCAATGCAAATGATAGTAATATATTTTAAGACGAAATGATTAGATTTAATATATAAATATATGTATATATATATGGAATTGAAGACCTTGTTGCAAGTAGTAGCTGGCTTTAATTTTTTTTGTTAATTATATTATCGTATGTATTATCGGACATTCTAAGGAGGAGGAAAGCTATTGAAAGGTTAGCCGCAATTAGACGACTGTATAGCTATTGAGTACCGCGCTACGAAAGTCATGAAGTAACAGTATATGATTGTGGTGTTCATTTAGTTCTATTCAAAGTAGAGGTAGTAAGTGGTGAGGTAGAACAATGATATAGACAAGGGTTGTTTTATCATTTTTACCTTAACGTCAACTAAATCAACTTAACCATATCTAGTACAGGTATAGGTATGTATAATCCAAAACCATTCATCAATATTGTACAGTTCAATTTATTAGAGCTTCATAATCTGTGAAGTAGGGAAACCTTTTAGGCGTGCGGCATTAACACAATATTATGGGAATAAGTTTGGAGTCTCCAACTATGGCAGTACAAGGAACGTCAAAAATGTGGCAAATAATTTTAAATAAAAGAAATGAAATGAATTTAAAATCTACACCATTTTAACGAAATGTGTTCTAAAAAAAAGCCACACACAAAGTTATTGGCGACACAAGCAATGTCTGACCTATCTTATATCAGATGATGTTGAATAGTCTAGAGCCACTTCAAAATGACATTAACTCTATATTTTTATATATATTGAGCGACGTTGAAGAATTTTTTTTTAATAATTAAAGCTTAAGCAATAATGATATAAAAGCTGAGAAAGAAAAAAAGTATTAAGTTGATTTCTGATGAAAACAACGTGAAGAGGCACAGCAGACGGTAGTAAACGAAATGCCTATCATTTCGCAGGATAGGTTAATAACGATGAGATGCAACTGTTTTATGGAGTAGGCAATCGAGGTGCCTGAATGTGTTTGCATTTGCTTCCGCCTTTGAAGTCAACTCAAGTAAAAAAACGTACTGCAAAATTAACAAAGTTGAAGTTGAAGACTAAGGATGCTTACGCTGTTGTTGTAGTCGTCGTGTTGGATGTCAATATCAGTGGCGACAATAACAGCAGCACCATAAATCTGCGTCCACTTGCCATGTACTAATTCTTGCTTCGTTTTTTTTTCCGTAGAAAAAATTCGAATGCATATGCTCTTTTGTAACTGTAAGTATAAGTATGTGTAAATCCTTAGCGACAGATCCGTTTGGATTTAATTTTTGAAAAATCATGTACATTCCAAAAAGGCAGGTGCAACACAGTTAGCTGTGCGGAGGCACCTGAAACCTGCACTTTAATTTAGCTGTGCGCGCGTGGTGCTACCTGCTACCTGCTGCAGGCACACCATGCAATCTTTTCCCTTAAAATTTTTTTTTCCTCTCTGCATGTATTTTTTTTTCACTTTTTATATACTCAAATTTAAAGATTTTAAACAGTTTTAGATTTACTGTTAATTATTTTTTTTTTGTACATTCAAGGATTTCCATGTAATTAAAAATGTCCAATAAATTTATTTAAAAATTGTTGGTTTTTTTGACTTTGTGGAACTTACCGACACAAAACTGCAAGCGCTGTATGCTGCACCAATAGAAATTGCTGAATTGCCCATGAACTTCTTGAATGCGTCCGTCGAGACAAAGTACGTCAACACAACGACAAAAGTCAATATAAACTCAACACCGAAACGCTCCCAAGCAGCCAAGGAGGCGCTATGCGAAATCGCAGCCTGTAAATTGCCTTGATAGCCCGGGACAGTAACACTGAAATTAAAAAAAAAATATAACTATTACTAACATGCGAATATATATCAATTAAATAATATATTAAATATAATACATATTATTATTATTATGGATAGGCTGTACATGCAGTGCGACCTAAAGGATCTTCTGTGCAGATATAATATATATAACACTATACATTTCAGAGTTACAAAAAAATTCAGCTCTCACGGAGTCACTTTTTTTTTAATTCATTAGAATTCCAAAGAATTCTACATAAAATAATATTAGTCAGTAATTATACCATAACACTAATACTGTGCATTGTTCAAGTTGATATCTACTTAATATTGTTCATTGCAGAATTCAATTTTAATATCAGATGACAATATTTCAATACCAATATTTTTGATTTCAAATTGATTTGCCATCGAAATCAAGAATTAATCACAATAATAGCTAATATTAAAAACAAACTGTCGTGTGAATACAGTATAAGATAAAATATAAGTATATTAGTTAAATTGATCTAATATAAGTTATATGAAACCTTGATATTAAATTCAACGTCAACGCTTTAACTACCTTTAAAAACTTAAATAAATACAGTCAAACTTCCATAACTCGAAGTACCATTTTGCAAAGAAATTGTTCGACTTATGTAAACTTCGAGTTGAAGAATTATATCTAATTTGTTCTCTAGACCCTGTTGCACTCTATTTAGTTTAAGTTATAGAAAATTCGAGTTATAGAAGTTTGAGTTATGGAAGTTTGACTGTATACATTTTTAATAGAGTGATTTCAGGCAAGAGCATCAAAACTCCAAATTTAAGAAGACAAAAATTTTGAGAAAATAAAATGCAGCAATTACAAAGAGAATGAGCTGTGCTTAGCTATAAATGCCATAGATTTCTAGGTTCATTTGTAAAAAAATATAGCTATATAGCTTACACCGGCGGTACCGCGCCCTGCTGCTTAATACACTCCCGAATTTTAATTCTTAGCAATTCTGACTTTTGTTAATCATGTCAAACAAGGCTTCCCAATACCTAACGATAAACTTCAATGAGAGATATTCAAAAGTATAGAACACCTCCGACGTTTCAACCACTAGCACCTTTATCTCTGACTTCTTGCTAGCAATGCGCCACAAGTCCCCGCCAATACTTCACCTTATACTTCGATGAGACACATTCAGATGCCTTCATAATCCCGCTCTGTGATGATGGCTTTTGTGACTCTAATTACACAGTCTACAAATAACATATACCACACATAAATTTCCCACTATACTGCGCCCATGCTTTCTGGTTCAGACTTCTAAGCATTATCTCAATTCTCTCCTTTAATTACTGGTATAAAGTTTCATGTACTGCTTTCAGAGCAGTGGTGGACATCTCCTTTATTTATAAGAGGCTCTTTTAGTAGGTTAAATTTGTAAATAAAATGTAAAATTTGTTTCTTTTTTTTCCGGGCTCTAGCTTGTTTTTTTTTTTGTTTCATGTTACTTTAAATAATATAAAAATTATATAAATAACAGTACTAGCACTGAAGATGGTATATGAAATAGACTGAGATATATCTGTTCTAAACTACAATTTTTATTTGAAATTAACAAATCGAATCAGTGTTTTTATTTATATATTTTTTATATTATATACAGTATAATATAAATAAAAAAATGACCTAAAACACGGAAAAAAAAAAAAAAACAAATTAATTTGTATTTAAATATAAGTCAATTTAAACCGAAGTATTTCTGTTATATTTAAGTAAACTACAATTTTTATTTAAAATTAACAAATCAAAATAATGTTTTTTCATATTACATAAAGTAATATAAATAAGAAAAAACGACTTAAAGCCCGGCAAAAAAAAAAAACAAATTAATATGTATTTAAATGTAAGCCAATTTTTAAAATCCAACAAAAGTTTAACATAGTTATGTTAAGTTATGAGTGATATTGATGTTATTAACATTATTTTTACAACACTGGTGCTGTCTCCGATCTATTGAGTGATATGATAAAATGTTTAATGTTCAATTAAAATTTAATAATAAAGTTATTGCTATTCTTTTGCTGTAGTTGCTGCATTATCGTAACTATGAATTTCGAAACTCAAAACAATTAAAAGTAAATCAACAGTAAAAATAAAGGGAATAAAAAAAAACACAAAAAAATGGAAACATTCAATGAAAAGTTCCCACAATATTTTGTGCAAAATAAATTTGACCCGGTCAAAAAGTCAAGCTTCAATGTAAAAAGGTGAGCTTCTCATTTCATGCTTTTTTTGTTTTTTTTTTTGATGTGCTACAATTTTTTCTCAGAAAAATTCTATAAAAAGAAAAGAAAAGAAAATATTAAAGATGAATATAAAAGAAAAAAATCACAAAAGAACAAAGTGAAAAAAGAAGAAAAAAACAATAGCATAGGGTTTTTAATGTTAAGTTTATTTGCTACGTTTACATATTTGGCCAATATGAGTTCAGGTTGAAACAAAATATTCCCATAATTCACGTACACAACGAGACACAACACGAAGAAAATTATATTGAAATCTCAGCAACGGCAAACGCAGCAAATCATGACACCATCGCCAAATCACCAAATAATACAACAACAATCACAATAACAAAAACAACAATAAAATTATAATAACAACAACAAGACGAAGAATTGCAAGGAATCCTATAGAGCATCGTTTGTAAATAAAGATCTTTGTTTTTGTTTCTTTGATTTGGAATCACTGCAACTACGTGTGACGTAGTGCAACACAGCATGCTGGATACGTAGTAAGTAAGAGGCGCGTTAAAGGGCGCAAGCGAACATTGAGACATGGGACAGAGAACAAAAGAAGACACGGTAACGCACAGCTAAGCAAATGCTGCTATACTGCCATGCTGCCCACCTTAGAGACGCTGGACACGTTAACACTATACTAAGCTTTGCGCGCAACAACGACATAATCGCATGTTTATGGTCTTGTTAATGTGCACACAATATTCCCACGGCCATTTGCAAGCAACGCGCTATACGATATCAATGAACAACAAGAACAACAATTCACATACCTACCACACAACAACAGCGCATCTTTGGTCAACGTAACGTAACGCATCGCATCGCATCGCAACGCAGAGCAGCGCAGCGTAGCACATTGTAGAGCAAAGCAACACAGTGCAACAAAACAGCAACAAAGTACAAAATATGCCAAAATGGCTTAAATCTTAAATGAGCTGTGAAACATACAAAAAAAACAAAAACAAAAACAGAAAAAAAAAAGCACAACAAAAAAAAACCAAAACGCTTTTGCTTATGCCGCTACATCAATGCCCTTTGTTCCTTGCTAGCCCAACTTCGACGACAGCAGATTAAATAACATAAGACTGCTTTTTTTTATTGTTTTTCCTTTCATTGCTTATCATTGTTGTTGTTGCTTGTCTATTTTTAATAATATTGCTTAGCTTTTTTTGGTTTTTGTCTATGCTGAAATTAGTTTTTTCTTCCTTTCCCACAAGATAGGCAGGTATCAAGTGCAGTGCATAATTACAACATTTGATATTTACCAAGCCAAATCAAGTTAGCCAGCCAAAAGCAACAACTATCAACACACATCAAGTGTTGATGTGCAAAAGTTCGCAACAAAAGGAATAACAACAAATATAATATAAAAAAGCTTTGACAAAACCAACATCTTTCACATTGTTATTAACGTCATAATCATGGTTTACCAAAGCAATAATTCTCATATAAAATTCAGCTATAATTATGTTCAAATTGACAGAAATGTTTTTTTTTGTTTTTAACAAAAAATAAAAAAAAAACAACAACAAAACAAATAACCAAATAAAGTAAAAAAGAAAATACAAAATATGTTGACAATATTATTACCAGGTTTTACTTTTTATTTTTTTTTTGCCGTTCATTTGTTCTTTTTGCTGAGATGCTGGCCAGGTTACCACCGCACAAGCAAAAACTATGTATGTATGTATGTGCATGATTTTGTTATTTTATTTTTATTTTAAACTTAAAACAATTTTTAAAAGTTTTTATTTTAGAAAATATTTAATTAAATATTTGGTTAGAAAGTAAATCTTTGTGTCCTTCAGAATTTATAATTTTCTCATGCTTCAAGCAAAGCCAACAACAACAACAACGCAATTTTCAGCAAATCTGTCTGAAGATTGTCAACATACACACACACATATACACACTCACTTCTTGTTGGTGTGTTGAGTTTCGGCATGACTTGTTTGTTGAAAAATGCAAAGGTTAATTAAACTAACAGCTGGACTCAAGCTCAGGTTTTTGTTGTCTTCATATACCTTGACTTTGATCGCTTTATTGTGTCTTGCACAAAAAAAAAAAATAAATAAATAAATATAAAACACAGAACACAAATAAAAAGTAACATAAAAATAAAAGTAATATAAATATATAAAAAATAAAATAAAACTGAACACATACTAAATAAAATAATGTGATCAAAAATATCCAAATAGTTTTAATAGAATGAAATTTCGTTAATAAATGATTTCTAAAAAAAAACCAGGGTTTGAATTGCTTGCTGAAAATTAGCAAAAGCAACCATATTTTGACATATCATCAATAGCATGGTCCAAAAATTGCGGATTTAGTTTAACCATGAGAATGTTTTCTAAAGTTTCATGATTAAGACGATTCCGTTGATCAGATAATATCAATTTTAGTGACGAAAAAGCACGCTCGATGGTAACCTTAAATGTAAATGACATTAATTTGATTATTCATATTATGCTAAACGAATATTTTACCTGAGTTGGTGGAATTGCAAAACATGAAAATGTTTGTCTAAAGTATCACGTATTAGACACATAATATATATATATATATATATTTATATATATTAATATATATATATATATATATTATATATGAATTAATAGTTCATAATTAATATATATATATATATCTATCTATATATATATATATATCATATATATCATAAATTTAATAATTAAAATAAACATAAGTTTAGGCATAATCTAATTACAAATAAAATTATATTAATTGCATACAAATTGTACGCACACATCATAATTGACAAAGAAATAATGCGTACACATTCCCTTAAAACAAAAACAAAAAAAGAAATCCATACACATTTGCTAATAGCAAAACACAAGCAACTAACGCATAAGCAAGCACGTTGCATATATTCCAAATGCATAATAGTCAAAAATGTAAAATTGACTATTAGCAAGCAATCAAAATGAAACCAGTTTACGTTTTTTGCTGTTGCTAATGCATATTCTTATTTCATTTTCATATGCAATGCGTTAGCAATTATGCAAGCAATGCAATTAGCAACAGCAATTCAAACCCTGAAAAAAACTATTTAAAATATTTTACTGCAACGCTTACTACAGTTCTCTCTGGTCACTGGTATATAGAAAATCAGTGAAACTGAGCATTTAATACGCTCAACGAGTTTTTTAAACCTTCGGAAAAACAAAACAATTCAGCATTTCCTCTGTGAATGCCCGGCTCTGGCTTCCAGAAGAAATAGGCTTTTTGGGAACTACTTTCTTGACAGTATGTCAGACTGTTCATCGGGAAGGAAAAAAGATTTAATAAATTATCTAAATTCGACGGGATAAATTTAGTTATCTTTTTATATTTTAAGGTTTCTTGCGAGGAATGTGGTACCGAAACAGGACAAAATCACTAATTCAAATTAGCGAAAAGTTGTCTGCTAACACATCACTACAACCAACCATTGCAATTTTTCTTTCCCATACCCCATAGACAATTTTTTTTTTAAATAATGTGACAATATTTTATTTGATCAGTTAATGCTTAAACAAAAAGTACTAATGAATTTTTTTTATCATAAAAACAGTAATACATAAAGGAAAAAGTAAATAAAATAAAATAAAAGGATTAGGAGAAGCAACAAAGTTAGATTTTAACTTAACATCTTCGAGTAGTTATTCTAGGTAAGGTTATAATAGTAATTATAGGGTTTCACTTATCTCTATTTGTTTATTGTGATGTCGCTGATGTTTAATTTTCTACGCGCTGGTTAAAAACGCGATAGAGAATGTCCACATCGTCGTTGGATAGTCACTGATCGTGCTGGCTAGCTGGCGGAGACTACTGGATGCGGCAAAGAACGATTCATCTCTACAATGGACAACAAAGTAAGGTAAGTCGCATAAGACTTTGAACCTTTAATGAAATAAAGTATGTTCTCTAAAATGAGATCTTGCAGTTCATTTAGATGATGAAGAACAAGAAAACAACTGTGAAACAAATAATTCATCATCCTAGCGACTGTAAAAGGAATAACTAAAAAGATTATTTAATTTCCTAGCAGAGCCTTTCCTAGCCCAACGTTTTTTAATCAGAAACTTTCTGACAGTCAGGTAACACAATAGGATAATTCAATAGTAAATTTTTTGTCGAAACTAAAAATTGGGGCAGTGCTTCGCTGTCGTACATCGTTTTTTTCTATGATATTCGGTATAACAAATATATTTTGTGAAGAAACAAGGTAATGCTCCGTTGCTGTACATTGTTTCTTTCTATGATATTCTGCATAAAAAATATATCTTGTAGAGGAACAAGAAAGATTTATAATTAAAATAAAATTATTAAAGTAATAAAGTCAACGTTATTGATAATTTATTTCATAATTCTACAAATTTTTAGTAATATTTCTTTAATATAAAGCTTTTTAGTAAAATACCCATTGACGTCTCCTACATAGTAATATTTTCCTTTATTTCATAAATAATATTTCTACTATCTCCTAATAAAAAAAAAACGTTTTTAACAAGAGCAGTTAACAAATTTATTTACTAGTAAATTGGACTTCTACGCACCTTATGCGTTTAAAGTGTATGTTGTATATTTCAGCATAAGGTGAAGACCAATTCCATGGCATTCAATTTTTTTTAGTGATTCCAGAGAATTTGTTATCAACACGAACCTGACGTTATACAAACACCACAATAGCATAACAACCCCAATAGGCATTGTTATTTCTTTTTTTACAATTAAAAAGATTAGCGGTATTACCACTTGTAAAACCATTTAAAAGTAGAAAAAGGTCGTCGTCGTCATCCGCTCTAACAGCGATCCTTAAAAAGTTTAAAATTGCCAGCAGCGTGTTAATTTGATTAATTGTAAATGTACATATTGAACGACTTGTTTTTTTTTTGTCGTTCATTGGACTTTTGCAGTATTTGCATTGTGCTTCCCTAACAAAGGGACGAATACTTAAAAAATTGAAACAAATTTTTTTTAGGGGTTGTGGTTTCATATTAAACTCGACAGTGGCAGCACAAACAAACCGGCCACATAATTTTAAATCAATTACAATTTTGCGGCGTGATAAATTGTGCGCTCTTCATAAAACTATGTTATAAACACACACTCACACAAAAACGACTAAATGCACTGTTATCATTTGCGTGTGGTGAGTTTGTACACAGGAAAGCAGAACAGTATGGCAAATGCTGCTGTTATTTTCTGAATGTTAGTTGGTTGCATAGCTAAGCATTTTGAAGTGGTGGCAATTTCAAAATTACAATTGAATTTAAATCTTTTTTTTTTTCTACAAAAAAAAACAACAAGTGCAGTTTTAATAGTGATTTTATTTAAGTGGTTAACAATTACCAAGAGGGTTTCAATATCTCGCATAAACGCATAAAAAAGGAAAAAAAAATTGACTAAAATTTAAATATCACATTTCGTAGAGACTGACATTGATCCTGTGATAATCACACTTTGCAATCAAAATTGCTTGTCTCATTTAAATTCTTAGCAAATATTTTTAAAAATTTATTCTACAACAAGTGAAGTTTTCAATAATGAAAGCGTTGCCGCCCGGTTGGATAACTGTCAGTTGAAATGTTGAGTGCCCGACGAGGGTGGTGCTTGTTAGTTATACAATGTATAATTTTATTCCGAAGTTGAACTTATGTTAACATATCCTATGAGACAGACGGATTTTAAATACTCAAGTACTATCAACATAAAATTTTTTATAATAAGTTAAAAAAAGAAATGCAAAATAATTTTCGAACAGATTTTTAAGAATGTAAACAATATTTTTTAGTAGTATTAGGTAACCATATACATTATATTTTACACAAAATGTGTTAATAAATGGGGTTAAGCGAAAGAAAGAGACAATGGGGAAAAGGTGCATTTCATTTTATTACAAGAAATGGTCTTATGAGGCAATAGTTCTTCGAGCATAGTTTTTATAACAAAATAATATTTTGAACAGAAATTGAAAACGGATCTTTACCACAAACGGATCCCCCCTGATTATGCATTTGTATCAGGCCTTTGTTCATTTTATGTCTGATTTATTGTAAACTGATTTAAATTAATACAAACTGTTACAACAAAACCCCAGATGGGGTGGTCATTTACCTAATATAAATACGAAACCTTCTGTAATTTTGTGAGCTCGTTAAGCTGTTTAGCGTAACCTGATGGATAAATCAATTTTTGAACCGATTAAATGATTCAGAGTATTACTTAAATGCCTAAGTAGATCCTTCTAGGATCGCCAGTATAATCTAATATAAAAAATATTGTATATCATGTTTTGAAATGTAATAAAAAAAACCATGTTAAGTTATTGTTGGTGCACAATTAAACTGAATTGTTAACGTTAACACGATATATAGTGGAACGCTCAACGCCTTTACAATAAATACATTGGTAAGCACTTAAACACGTAGAGATTTCGTAATAATAATAACGGGCCTTACCTTAATAATACTTTTCTGCTTCAGAAATACATACGGGTTTCACAGTCTTATTTTAATTAGATATTTCAGCAGATATGATTTATTATGTGTCATACTTAATTGCTTTTCTATCAGACTTGATCCTTTTGTGTAAGACCCAATTTAAGTGTTGGACTTATTGGGTATGTATCAGACCTAATTGATTTTTTTATTAAACTTGTTAGGTATAAGATCAAATTAGTTTGTATCAGATCTTATATTACTATTTACAGGAACAATTACTACTAACAGGAACAATTTATATATATATATATATATCTCCAACACCATACAAAATAAATGTCTACCAAAATTTTGCAATACGACCGTTCTTTTGCCATTTAGTCTACAAGAACGTATCGCCCTTAAGTCTATAAGAACGTATTGCCTTTCACACATATACTACAAATCAAAATACAGACGCATTTAATTAAAGAAAGTGTAAAAGCATAAAGATTTCAAAAAAGTAAGTAATAAAAAAAATTGAACTTTTAAAATATATTACGATTCAATATATTAGTAAGACAAATTTTGACTGAGAAAAAGGTATTCTCTCCACCTTCATAATCCTTGTTGTTTGTTTGATTGGCTTTGGACATCTATGTATCAGTTGTCTCCATACCTTGAAAATCCTTGTCGATTGGGTGGCTTTGGATATCTACGTTTCAGTTGACTCTAAATCCTTGCCGATTGTTTGATTGGCTTTAGATATCTATATATCAGTTGTCTCTACACCTTTAAAATCCTTGCCGACTTTTTGGTGGGCTTCGGATATCTATATATCAGTTGTCTGTGCTATTGATTTGTGTATAGATGAAAATTATCAAGAAAAACCAAAACTAATGTTTGAATTTAATATAATAAATCGAAATGACCAATTAAAACGCCTTTTTCGAAAATAGTGATAGTTCTATTTGTTATATATCAAAACTAAATTAAACATGTCTATATTTGTACACATTCTCAGGTCCAACTTCAAGTTAATGGTTAATCAATATTAAAAGAATAGTTTTAAATGTCTAACTCAAGTAAATATAATCCAAAAACCATAAAAAATTACTAACAAAATGATTTTTATATAAAAATGATAAAAAAAAATGTTATTCACCTAAACCTTAACATAATTCCAACCCCACACTTTTGTCTCTATTGCAAACGAACACAATTCGTTATAAGTTGCCAATAAAATGCATTTCACTTAAAATAAAAAATTAATATAGATATAAAATTTAAACGTATATTTCACGGTAACTTTGAAATTTAACATTTGATTGAGAGTTTTTTACAAAAAAAGTGATATGAACACACACACGTATATATATATATATAAATATATAATTATTTAACAATAGAACCCGATGCCATCCATAGAAGATAGTAGGACACTTGTCCATTAAGTCATGTGCGATGTGCCTACACACAAAGGCACATGTGTCCGAAAAAAAATTTTAGTACAAAAAAAAATTTATTTAAAAAACCATTGTTATTTTTATTGTACAAAGTTTAAAATTCAACCCTACCCTACGTCTGTACTCGTACTACCTCTTCAAACCATTTAGACCGCAGAAATTTTAGTTTCCAAAATTCGACCGCAGAAAATTGCAATTAGTACGGATTATGCTGCCTGTCAAAAGGTCAATTTCATAGGCGTCGCGCGGTGAACATAAAAATCAACATAGACACACAACCACACTTATGGTCGAGGGGTAGCAAAAGCAGATACTAGGCACGGAAACTGACTTGACATGTATGTTTGTTTGATTAACGGTTTTTGACGCCATTTTCGATACATGGTGTGTTTATGTGTGTGTGTGTTTTTGTATTGTTGCTGTTTGTTTTTTTTTTTTTGACAATCATTTTTTGACAATGCGAGTATCAATAAATTGTCAAAAAAATGTCAGTAATTTTTAATGATTCCAATGCTATATATTTTTTTATATTTTTAAAAATATATATCTATATTTGTAACTGATATATATATGCATTTACTTTTTAATTGATTTGCTAGTTTGATTAAAACTTGTGAACATTTTTTATGGAATTGCAAAATGGTTTTCATTTAGTTTTTATTATTTCTAATTTAATTTTATTTATTTTTTTAACATGTGGGCACATTAAACCGTGGTGAATATATTTTACATGCAATAAAACTTGGTGAAGGACGTGAATATGATATTTTGCTAGGGTTATGTGTCGTTTTATGATATTATATGTATTTTTATTAAATAGGAACCATTGCGAATTCTATTATATCAATATAATAGAATTACATATGTCTTTTAGCTTTCAACGGAGTAGAACACTGCAATTAAACAAAGTGTAGTTCCTATTCGTCTTAGGAATTACCTTCATGAGATCAGATCAATAGATCTCTGCGGACTATGCAAAGAACAACAACACTAAACCAAGTCTTTTTTCATTCAACTGATTGCAACTGAATAGGATACGTCGAGACTTTCAAATGTAGAACAACGGAGGCAAAAGCTCCGGAGGCAGAAGAGAATAAATCTTTTCTTTAAATATATAATTTAAAAATATATATTCTTTATGTTTCTCAGCAAACAATAATATATATGTTTTTAAATATATATTTTATTTTAAATTTGAATATATTTAAATATTTTAAATATATATTCAGTAACATGACTCTGTTAGTTTAATATAAGATTTATGAACAAACAAGTTCTTAACTTGTATAGTATTATCTCTTGTGTTCATTATCGGAAAGATTGTCTGTTTAAGACTTTTATGTGACGAATAGTTATATCAGTTTTACACCTTTTCTGGCCACGATCATCGAAGTATGTTATGCCGACAGTTAAATCAAAATAGTTATTTTTATACTCTAACTTTTAATTTAATATTTTTTGGTTTCTGTTAAAAGGAAACATTAATAACATATTTCTTCCCAAAAGATAGACTCAAATTCTGAAAGAAACACCCATCATCGTGACCAAAGTTTAATCGAATTTTGACTTTTGTTCGAAATGTCAAATTTTTTTATTACATTGAAAGCAACATCCATTTCAAATTTGACTTGACCATATTAATTTCTATATAACGTTTTATAAGTCTATAAAATTAATTTGAAATTAAAAGAAAAATAAGCAACTTAAAAAATCTATTTTATTAGACATTTTATTGTTTTTATTCTGAACCAATTTATTTTTTTGGATTCTATTAAGGGAATGAACTTTCGGCAGTGTATTTTTTTCCTAATTCAGTTAAAAAAGTTTAAAGTCCTTCCAGACAAAGACGTCTGAATTATTAAGTCCATCCTAAAGAGCTGTTATAATTCACAGACCCTTTTGCAAAACAGATCTCTTTTTATTCTTCAAGAGAACAAAGAAATATATATCTTCAAAATATGTCCTCACAACAATATTTATTGAAACTGTTATTATAATTAAATTATATTATATTCTTTTTTATATTAATTCTCTCATTTTTATTATTTTTTTTTTAGGTTTTGATTAATATATATTTTTTATTATTAAATTTTTATTCTATTTATTTTTTTTTTTAATATTTGTAAATTCGTTTAATATTTCAATTAAAGAAAATTTGTTAAATTCTTCTTAAAACTAAAATATTATTAAGTTAAATATATACGCAAAAGAGAAATTTCATTTTCACACTCACATATTATATATTCCTTAATACTTATTCTTATTTTAACAAATACTTTTAAAAATTAAAGCTATTAAAATGTTTTCCTTTTATTTATGTTTGAAGAATATATTTCTTATCATAAGGAAAAATCATAAATTGCATGAAACTGCTATAGAATAAAAGTACACTGCAAAAAATATAGTTAACGCATATGTAAAATACAACTGCTGTTGGAATAACTGCTATTAACAACGAGTGTTGCCAACATTATTAATTGAGGATAAAATTGACGATAGCTCGAAAATAGATAATTATGCTGAATTACGAATTAATTCAGTACTAAAGACACTGAAGGTATAGTAGGCTTGGTAGTTGGAATTGAAACGGAAAAGATAACACTCAAATTTGCAGTTGATATATAATAAAAACAGATATATTGAAAACTGAAATTATGTTGGATCCTTCACTGTTCCAATGTCACCATATGTCACCATATAACATAATAATGATATTATAATATTACCACTACTACTATATAACATAATATTGCAGATATTACAACGTATCTATTATTTAAATAATAGTGCATATTGACTGTTATGGCAATGTATCTATTATTCTTTAGATATTCACAAATTAAGCAGTATCTGTATACATTAATTATCTGTAATAATTTTTTTTTTAAACGGATGGTTCACTTTCAAACTAACTACTGTACAAGCATCAACGAATGAGAGAAATAGATAACGTTACTATCGTGGTTCATAAACTTTTGCAAAAAATATTTTAAAATAATCTATTAAAAATTTCTCTTTTTTATTATTTTAAAATACTTATTTTAAAATATGTATAAAAACAACACAAGTATTAAAGAATATATTTATGGAGAAAAAGCTTAATTTGACTTAACTAGTTAGTACTTGTTTTAACGCTGGAGAAGTTGTGAAAGCCTGCATGAAAAAGAAACCATAAAACACTTTCTCTGCGAATACCCGATTTTGGCGTCCAGAAGAATTAGGTTTTTAGGAAGATACTTCTTTGACAGTTAAACAGAGTGTAAAGATGAAACACCTATTAAATTATCTGAATTCGACAGAATGGGTTAAAGCTATGCTCCTCTATATTAGGGGTTCTTGTGCGGATTATAAAACGGCGAAAAATCGCTAATTGAGATACATGGAAGTTACCTAATGTCCTGCCAATGCAACCAATCAACCAATGGAATAGTGTACCCCAGTTCAATTTGGGATACTCTTCCAGAAACGCTTGTATTCAAGTGTAATAAACAGGCTCTATATATTTTCTCAAAATATTGTTAGTTTCTTTGTATTATGCACGTTGCCATTTACTTGTATCCACTACTATGGTTTTTTTACAGTGTACTGTATATGTTACATATATATATATATTTGCAGGCAAGTATAACTTTAACTAAACTTGGTATTTGTGTTTCTTCTCACATGTTTTGTGGGTGTAAATTGTATGTTTGTACTACACATGCATTAGTCTATTTGTTTATATTGTTTGAAAGAGATCTGTATCTTTGAAATTATTATAAAATGCTCTTAAAGAAACTCAACAGCAGTTCACGAAAATTTTTGCCAAAATGTGGCTTATTACTTATAGTTTTATATGAATTTCATGAAATATTCAAGACAACAAAGTGACAAGGATTTATTTGAAATAAAATGAAACAGATTTTAAAATACGTATTTGTTGGGATTATGTGATGTGTCAAAATTTTAAGTAATTAAATTAAAAGCTCAGAGCTTTTAATTAAAATCTGCATTGCAGTATAAAAATGAAGGCAAATAATAACTAACAAAGTCAGAGCATATAATGTAAAATATATTAAAAATATTAGTTAATGTGCTATTAGCTTAATTAATTTTAAATATTCAAATTAATATATATTTTATTTAATTTTCATAAATATGTGACAAAAAAAAACTTAAAATTAAAAGAAGATTAAAGGAAGAATTTGTAAGAAAAAGAAAAACAAATATTTAAAAAATATATATAATACGTATAAATTAATAAGGGAAATATAGAAATGTTTATTTAAAAAAAAATTATATTAATTGTAATAGAATAAGTCAAAAAAAATTTAAAAAGTAAAAAAAAATAATATTCAAGAATTAAAAAAAAAACAACATAAAAATTAAAACACATGCAAAATAAAGGATAAAAAAGAATATGAAATAGAAAACATAAAAATAGATGAAATATTTATTTATTTATTTATTTAATATTTATTTATATAAATTTTTAATAGAATAAATAGAATAAAATATATAATATAAATAGTATTTATATTATATATTTAAATATATATTTATAAAATAAATAGAATAAATAGAATAAATATTTGAAAGACAAAAAAAAAGACACATAAAAAATATAGAATTAAAAAGAATATAAAATAGAAATGAAAAAATAATAAGTAAATAAATAACAAAAAAAAAACAAATATTTAAAAAATATATACAACAAGTATAAATTAATTAGGGAAATATGAAAATGTATATTTAAAAAAAATTATATAAATTTTAATAGCATAAGTAGGAAATAATTTAAAAAAATAAAAATAAATTAAAAAAAAATAATTTTGAAAAAATAAAAAAAAATTAAAAAAAAATAATTTTGAAAAAATAAAAAAAAATTAAAAAAAAGTAATTTTGAAAAAATAAAATGATAAGAAAATAAATAAAAAAGAAAAACAAATATTAAAAAAATGTATATTTAAAAACCATAAAAATTAAAACACATGAAAAATGAAGAAGAAGAGAAGAATATGAAATAAAAAACATAAAAATACATAATATAAAAAAAAATTTATAAATTTTTAATAGAATAATTTAGAATAAATATTTAAAAGATAAAAACAATCGAAGAAGTAGGAAAGAAATCTGAAATAAAATATGAAATGGAAATGAAAAAATAATAGGAAAATAAATAAAATAAAATATAAGAAAATATATAAAGTAAAAAATGAAAAAATAAAAAAAAAAATAATGCAAAAAAACAAAATGAAAATCCTATTAAAGAGTACTTAAAAGCACATAAAGGACAACAATAATTTTCATTGTTAGTTGGTTTAGTACGCCAAAGATTAAAAAACGACAACACACAAAGTAAAATTTGGCCAAAAGCATCGCCAAATAAAATTACTATATGATCAGTCATGTGTGCATAAAGGACAAAAATAAAGAGGAAAAAAATAAAAAAAAATCAAAGAAAATAATTCAAAAAAAAAAAATATAAAAAAAAATATGAAAAAAATAGAAATTAAATACAAAAAAATCTACTACACAAAAATTAAAAGAAAGAAATTAAAAGTTCAAAAAAAAAGAAAATATATAAATAAATAAAAAAAAATAAACAAAATGTGTAAAAAAAAAAATTAAGCAAAAATTTTTTGACCAAAAATCCTGTACCCAGAAAAGTGACAGAAAATTTTTATCAAAGTAAAAAAAAAATAACGAAAACGAAAAAAAATTATAGAAAACATATAACAACCTAAGGCAAGGATATCATATCAAGAAAAAAAAAAAAACTGTATATATGTATATAACCGCAAAAGACAAAACTTGAAAAATTTTTGCCATTATTTTTTGGGTAAGCAATTTCCGCATATCCGCGACAATTTTTACACAGCGAACATTTTTATCACCCCATGGCAGCAGAACGAGTCATACTAACTGCATCCTTTCAGGAGTAACTACTAGTCCATGACATATGCGTTAGAAAACCATTCCTCTAAGTTGTTGGTTGTTTAAAAAATTTAAATTTTTAACAGATTTGCATTTGGAAAATAGTTTTTTTTTTCTGTTTTAGACTTTCCTTGCGAAATACACACAATTACATATGTTAAGGATAAAAACTGGGTTCAATGTTGTTAGGTTTGATTTGTTGCACCCCTCGAAAGTGTGTTGCCCGGAAGGCACGCATTTTGGGTTTAATTGATTTAAGTGAAATTGAATTTGTTGCTGCATGCGACAATTTCAATTTTGCCACTGTCGAACTGTAAAATAATCGTAATCAAAAGTTAATGATGCATTATTAAAACGGATTAAATGCCAAACACTTTGAATTATTTCAATTTGCATGTCCTTATCGCCTTGGGCAAAGTCCTTACTTACAAACTGTGTAGCGACGCTGCTGTACTCGTATGTACTCGTATGTATCCTGATAGCTTTTCAACGCGTTTATACTTCATGCACAGTGTGGTGTTGGTGTCGGAGTCAGATTTGGTGTTATTGGTGCTTAGAAGTCGGGGTAGGTCAACTAAAATGTTGATATCCTTTGCAAGGAAGTGAAGCGCATAAACTGATAAATGTATTTAAGTATGAGGATATATGATATTCTGTATGCAGTACGATTAAATACAAATTCTAGTTTAATTATAGTTTCAAATAAATTTATTTGTTATATCATATTAAATTATTAGCGTAAATTACGAGTATACACATGAGACCACATCGGAAAGGAAATCCTCTTCCCGAAACACACTGAGATACACATGAAAATAACGCTTTAAAATGCATTCTTTTATTGATTAAATTGATAAAATTGTAAATAAATTGGATAAACAAAATTAAATAATAAAAATTCAAAAGTGAATAATAGCCAAATATATCATTGAGAGTTTAAGAATTCTCAAGCTTTCAAGTTAAAAAAAATTATTTAAAAATTTAATTGATCTCATTTTTATTCAAGAAATTGAGAACACCAGAATGATTACATATGGACTATACTAAGAACATTTAAGACTTTACAAAAGATTACGAATGTTTTTAAATATCTAAGTTCTTATGCGGTAACACATTGACCAATAGGCTAAAGTAGAATCTTAGGGTTGCCGGTAAAACTTGACTTAATCCAACCATTATATGCAACCATAATGCGAAAGGCCACGTTAGTTTTATTGAGACCGTAAATAATATATAAGCTAATCTAACCTAAGCTAGCAATTAAAGACCATATCATGCAGACAGTTATATGACGAATGGTCACGACAGTTCTGCGCTCTCTCTCTCATTCATAACCTCAACTAATCTAACCTAACCTAGCAGCTGAATACCATATTATGATGATGATCATATAATCAATGGTCACGTTTTGTTTTATTCAACTAAATCGAGCCTCCTCTTCTTAGTGTAATAGAGCTGAGTTTGCTGGATGGCTAACTTAAAGGATACCATCACTGCGCTACCATTTTTAAAAAATTGGTCTGACT
Organism: Teleopsis dalmanni; assembly: GCF_002237135.1. Taxonomy (NCBI): domain Eukaryota; kingdom Metazoa; phylum Arthropoda; class Insecta; order Diptera; family Diopsidae; genus Teleopsis; species Teleopsis dalmanni. The sequence continues at coordinate 53,081,834 of NC_051848.1, forward strand.
GAGATGACAGCGTCCAGAGACGGCATGGTGAAGTCGAAGCAATGGTAAAGGAAGTAACACAATAATTTTAATATTAGTGAAGTATTTAATAAAGCTTCTTTGTCCCTATACAAAGTAAGTCTAGCTTAACAGCAATGCTAATACTTTATTAGTGAAGTAGGTTAGGACAGATTTATGTGACAGTCGATTTAGTTAACCAACTCATTTAGACCTTGCAAGTCTATTGTGATTCCATTCTGATAATTGTTACTAGATATAATAGATTTGTTCAAATACAAATAGTGGTAAATAAAGTAATACAATATGGTAGTATTAATATTAGTAAAGTAAATTACGTTCGATTTATGTGACAGTCGATTTAATTGACCTGACCAACTCATTTAGACCCTGCAAGTCTATTGTGATTCCATTCTGATAATTGTTACTAAATATAGTAGATTTGTTGAAGTAAAAATAGTGGTAAATGAAGTAATGATGTTAGTATTAGTGGTGTAGAATAAACCACATGATTCCACTTATAATTTTTGTTATTACTTATTTGCTTATTTTTGTTTTAATTTAATTTTATAAAAGCCTATTCATTATTTTGAAATCCTCAGAGTTTATTTTAAAATGGTTTAAAGTTTTTTTAGGGCAAGATCATACTGATAGCAGTATCGTCATAAATAAGGTCTGTGTTCAAAAGTCACTAAGCTGTGATCTAAAGACATTCTTTAACAAAACTTTGCTTGGTGCCTCTGTCTCAGAAAAAGACATTAAATCATTTGTACGATACGCAAAAATGGCTGCTAGAAAATCTAAAGGTCTACTTATTCTTATTATACTATTTATGAGTTGTATGAGACATTTATTATTATGAAAAAGGGATAGTACACTGCAATCTAAAAAATCTATTGTGCGCCTTAATCGGATTAGAGTGTTTCTCCAAGTCCGATTTCTTCAATGAAAGACAGTATACGGCCTTTTTTTCCTAATCTTGAATATCTTCATGTTCGACGAAATATTCTCCTAGGCACTACTCTAGCATATGTGATATGCGGTTTCTCTCTCTCTCTCTCTTCTCCAATAGATTTTATATTTATGCCATACTTTAGTACACGACTAAAGCGTTATCCTTATAAATATGTACGCACCTAACACTCAGCCAGAGTCAGAGAATGGTGAAATATGTATATAAAATGGCAAAGAAAACAAGGGAGATACATTTTACTATATGTATAAAAACCCACTTAACTTTGCCGTAAACTAAAAACTACATCAAAGCAGCAATTTATATTATCCTTCAGTATTATTGTGCACGCGTAATACTCGTCGCGTTGCATTCACTCAAAGATACAGACATGTCATGCTTATTATCCTGCATTAACACCAAAAAGCTGCAATTTATTAACGTATAATTTTTTGTAGCCTTTGTGGCTAGCTTTTTGTAATTATAAAGCAAACCTCTGAAGCATAATTTTATACATTTTTAAACCGTAATAACATCAAGTTGGAACCTGAAGTTAAAAATAAAAAAAAAAACTTTAAAAAATAAAGGAAAAACTGGAGTAGAGTGGAAAATATTTATATGAAAATAAAAAGAAAAGAAAAAAAAAACAACAAAAATTAAAAACAAATGTGAATTGCGTGAAATCAACAAAAGTTTAAATAAAAATGCAAAAAAAAAATACTAAATTAAATCATAATAAAAACCACTTTACTTGATTCTTCGCCCGAGGATAAAAATGTACCACAGCCCGGAAACAGCGAACAGCAATGGCTTCAGCAGCCATTTTTGCTACTGAAAGTGCTGCGAAAATGCAAGTGCAACTCTGTGCTCCGGTGTGTGTGTGTGTTAGTGTGTATGTGTGTGTGTAATTGGAGCATAAGAAGCTTGCACGCACCCACACGCTCAGCTTAAGCTGTTGTGCGCGGAGCTATGTTTATGTATATTTCATTATTTTTATTTTCTGAGAAACATGGCTTCAGTGGAAATAGAAAGCGTTAGTGCACTAGTTTTTGTGTTGAGAAAAGAATTTAATAAAATATTTATTTCCTTCAAAGCGCTTATTTATGCATGCATTACGAAAACAATTTACAAACAGAAACGGAAAAACAGAAGGAAATCATATACCTCTCAGCTGCGTAATACGAATCTTTCTTCGTATATTATTTCTTTCTGATAGAAATTTTTAACACGCCATAGATTTTTTTTTTGTTTTCCTCTAGATTTCATCAGATATTTATTACAATTCTTGAATATTTCCTCATGATTTAATGATTATTTTATGAAGTATGCAAAATAACACGTGAGAAAAATAAAAATAAATATTTTACTTTAACCTGTAGTTAAAATTAAGAATTAAATTATTAAATTATATTAAATACTAATGTTTCTGCATATTTTTCAATATTTTTTTAAACTTAAATGTGGTCTTTAAAGTCGGTTTTGTTTTTCTAAGAATTTTAACTTTTATTTCCAATACGTATTTCGGTAAATTCGCTTTAACCTTCACCAGAATAACTCCTAATATTAAGAACATCTAAACCAAATAATTCAACCGCCACTTCTATATGGATGTGTAGTGTTTGGCAAGGCCTCAAACACCACTCAAACGCTAGCTAAAAATTGTACAAATCCAGGCTCTGAGAAAAATTTTCAAGGTACCATAATACATTAGGACGAAAGATGTCCTCAGCGATTTCAAGATTGATCCGATCAAAAAATACATAAGTGATAGAGCTCTAAAATTATTTACGAAAACTGACAGGCTGACCAACATCGCATTATCGAATCTCAAAATGGTTACAGGATCCTCGGGGCAGTATGCAGATTTGAGGTCAATTTTAGCTTAGTCTGATGAAGTGATAAATAATAATACAGTCAAAGCATAGAGAGGGGTTATGAAGAAACTTCACAGTTAATAGAGAGTAAAAGTGCTCAAGTACACTAACTTAACTAGTCTCAACATAATGATAATAATAAAAAATTTACAAAATATTTATACTTATTACAGTTATTATTATTTTTAATTAGTAGGGTTATTATAGTTATTGTCCTTGAGGGTAACAAGTAAAAATGATGGTCGGTCATTTTCATTTGGTTCAAAGAAAAAAAAATATAAATATAAATTTTAAAATTAACTTTAATTGTGTTTAAATTTCAACAATTTTATACATCATTTGTGAGAGCATTGGAAATATGACAGTAGATATTTGTGGGTATATTTAATTTATATAAATAAACAGGTTATCAGTTCGCAACGGAGCGGAGCACCTCGACCATAGTTGATCTGTTGTGCTGCAACAGACTAACCGAACAGAAGACATTTCACCTTTCAAATGAAATCCAGAATGCCAGCCGTTGAAGAATTCATAATGTCAGAAGTGGAGAGCAATTCTTGACCCAGTGACCTCCTCTTGGCCCAGATCAAGACTGGGTAGTCACAGATAATGTGACAATCTGTTTCTTCGGACATACCCATTTTAATCCAATTTATATATGACACATATATTAAACTACGAAAAGTATTTTGAAACTATATATAAAATATTATAAATATTAATTTTTTATTTAAAATAAAGAAGAAATATTAAAAATATATGCATACTTTAGAATGTACTTTCAAAGGAAAAAACTAAAATAAATTTTTTAATTCTTTTTGGATTATGAGTAAAACAATTGAGTTGACTTTTCTTGCCCGAACGCTTCTAATAATTTTATTTGCGCCACTCTGTCTATTTGCTGAATTTACTCTGTTCAGTATCAGATAAAATCAGTTTGTTTAGGAACTTGAAAGTTTAGCCAAAAATAGTAACCCTATTAGCAAAAAGTTTGTATTGCCAGTGCTCGACATTTTGCGTAAATTTGCAATAGGAAACTTTATTTGGTATTCCCATGCCTGGGCTACGAGAAATTGTAGTGCTCCAAAATCAGCAATGTGTTTGATATCTAATGAAGGAAGTATGAGATGCAATGCGTCATTATAGGAGAGCATTACGATTACCAACCAAAACGTATATTTAAGCTGTCAAAAACGTGCCAGGTTGTACTATTATCCTTGGTAAATTAGCTTTTTTCTGCGTGCTCACTCACTGGCGCTTTGGCGTTTTGGCGTTTTGAATGGCACAAGTAATTTGATACAGTTTGATGAGCAAATTAATTAGCAAAGTGTTTTATGTCATTGCAAATGAAGGCGAAATAAATTCGGTAATGTTAAAAATAAATTAAACTTTTAACATCATCGACTACTTTATATTAATCTTCAAAAAATCGGATCATTTTATAGAAAATGACAGTAAGAGATATTTGTTAAATAAATAGATTGATATGTGTCAACAAATAGTTATTGAATAGTTAAAGTAAAATAATTTTATATATTTTTTTAAACTCATCGATTAACTAAAATATATAATAAACAAAAAAAAGAACGATAAAAGATAATACAAAGGTATAAATGTTATTTATATGAAAAATTTGGATCAGTTCCAGGAGAAAGTAGTTAGAGAAAACAGTAAAAATTTTTAGCTACACCGACTTAAAGGAAATGACTCCATAACGCATTTTATAAACAAAAAAACCAAAAAACTACGCTGTTTGAGGCACAAAATTAGATTGTCTATCGAAAGATAATTGGAGAATACACTCGAATGTGAAATTGGGGTCACATGATAGAGAGAAGGATCAGGAAAGAGTTGGACTAACAAACTTTAAAAAATGTATACACCAATATTAATTGGTGTATAACTGCAGTGTTGTTGGAGAACATTAGTTAGAAATAAAGATGACTGGAATAAGCTTGTGAAAGAGGTTTAGGTGCACAATGAACTGTTAGAAAATGAATAGTGGTTATAAAGGTATATCATATATTATATGATTAACAAATTTCAAATCAAAATAAACTATTAGAAAATGGATAGTGGAGATATAAGTAATTATATCATACATATATTATATGAATAACAGATTTAGAGTCATAATAAACTAATAGAAAATGGATGATGACTCCATTTATATCATACATTATATGAGTATTAGATTTAAATTCATAATGAAGAGTTAAAAAATGGATGATGGAGATGTAAATATTTATAACATATTTTATATGAATATAAGATTTAGATTCATAATGAATAGTTAAAAAGTGTATGATGGAGATATAAGCATTTATGTCAATAATTATATGAATAATAGATTTGGGTTCATAAAGAACTGTTAGTAAATAGAAGACTGAGATATAACTACTTAAATCATATTTTATAAGATAATCAGATTTAGATTCAATATAGATTATCAAAAAATAAAGATGATTTAAGTATTTATATAAAAATTACTTGCTAGAAAAAATATTATTCAACAGGTTAATACGCTTTATGTACTGTTAAACTTGGCTTGTTGAAGATAAGTTTGTATCAAGAGTGCTTAAAGCATATATTAGAAAAGTTATTGAATTTCAGTATACATATTTGCTGATAAGACTTTAAACTTTAGTAGTTTTTCAAAAATATAACAACTCTGTTACTTAAAGTTACACTAATTTCAAGCACAGTAATAAATTACTTAACTTGTCCTTTGTGTGGTGAAAAATACTTAACTCACCACAAAAAAAAGTTTTCAAACTAAAATATCATAATTCATAACTTTTGTTTTCTGTTGATTTTTAAATTAAATTTTTAACTCAGTTTAAATACACTAAAATTCCAAAGTCACATAAAACAATAAAAATATATCATAAGAAAATATTTTCAGTAACGTAAGAAAATAGTCAAAAAAGTAACCCAAAAACAAAAAAAAAAAAAACAAAAAAAGCGACAAGTGTCATACTTCACTGTCAAGCTGTAAAGTGTCTGCATGGTTTCAATACCTAAGGCAGCAAAAGGAGTACGAAGTCAAACAAAAGGATTTATGTATGCATAAGTACATCGACTGACTATTCGTATAGATGTTGTCTTTGGGGCATAAAACGCTTACACACCCACAATTCTTAATTACACTTAAACGAGCTTTAAGGAAGAACAGAAATTATAAGCAACGGACAGTAGGCGATAGACGATAGGCGATGGCAATGAGAAAATGTTACGAACAAAAACGTAATAAAATCTTGAAAAATTTCTTCTTTGAAGCGTCTGGGTTGGTGTTTTCATAAGTTTCTTCATAGTGTCAACATTGTCTTTTCCAGCAGCACAATTAGCTTTACGTTTAAGTGTTAATGAGACGGGTGTTGAACCGTTCTTAAGGTGGCTGACCGACTTAATTTGCCGCAAAACATTTCAAAGAATGCAGCAAGAATCATTATAATTATATTAAGACAATACATTAAGTTTGAAAGCACTAAAGTTAAAGTAGCGTAAGGACTTGAGTGAACAATGAATGCACTAGCAGAAAAAGGAAATAAAAACACACTTTCCTTGATAGTAGTTTTTGAACAATGACAATGAATTACTTTGGAAAAAGAAATTTAGAACATAGGTTGACAATTAAAGTCATAGCTTAAAATACTTATAATGTAAAACTCATATTAAATAGTAATAAAATAAATTTAATTAATAGTCTTGATACATAAATAATTATAAAAAGGTTTGTTCGAAAAGTAATAGATCTACAATAACAAAAATTTATTTTATATTATTTTTAATTAGTTGAACTTTTGGCTCGAGTATTGCCAAATACCCATCATTAGTGGTCTTAGATATAATTTCTGTATTTAATTTCTGTATATGTAAATAAGTTTTTGGGACTGCAAATAGCAGGAATCGAACACGTGTTCTGCTAATTTTGAAGCTCAGAGTCAGTGCACCAAAACCGTACTTGACTTTTAATTCGCACATTTTTCCGGAGTTTTGTGAATTTGCTGTGAAAATTTTTTTTTTTATTAACAAATTCGCTTACTGTGTTTATATTAGAACGAAATTATAAACCAGCTTTAGAATGATTGAATTAATTAATTATATTTAGTTTTTTTATTTTAATTCTGTATTATGTATATGTGAAAATTAAATTTGAAATTTCTAGAAAAATATACTCCTTACCCACTTTTTTATAGATTGCATTTGATTACTACAATATGGAAAGACGATTTATCAAACTAACAAAAATCTATTCAGATTTTATTGTGCTTTGCTTTTTCACTAATTTTTACATAAAGTATTAATACTATTGTATTATTAACAAATTCAAATCTACAATCAAAGAGGGTAAGTTATTCCCTCCCTTGCTTCCTCACTCTACTTAAACAAACCACAAATAAAAAAAATAAACTTATTATAGCCTTTTTTATGATATAAGTAGCCGCATAAAAAGTGATTAATTCTTCTTAAATACACAACATAAATTTAGAATAATGCGAGGCACTTCAATTGATTACGAAAATTGCCCAAAAATGTCCCTTTTTGTTGGGTGCAAATGTGCAGACTTAAAAAAATATTATTTTAACCCAAAACAAGCATGCAAAATAAATTAGTCAAACAGAAAAATACTTAAAAAATACATAGGCCAAATATCAATAACAATTAAATTCGAGTAGGCATATCAATAAATCAAATATGCAAATAAGGCGTTATGCCTCTTCGCTCATAATCTGTCAGTTCGCCTCATTGAAATTAAAAGGTCCTGGCTTATTGTTATTGTGTTATTGTGCAAGAAAGACTGCGGTAGCGTGTCAATTTGCCAATTGACATGGGCGATCCATCAAAAAATCTGTGCAACACCTAAAACGTACATAAAAATCCACCACAAATGTACTTTGCCTACTTCGCTGGGCAAAACAGACATGTGTCCTACTACTACTAACTGCTTTGCATAATTTTCCCTATTCCCATACTCAATAGTGAGTAAGTAAACACTGAATTACAAAATTTTGTCACATGTCTCAATAGAAATTGCATATCTAAATATTTTTTTATGATTTTAATATTTTTGCAATAATAACAAATCATAAAAAATGCAAATTCACCAATAAAAAAACAATCAACAAATGCAAATGTGCAAATTATTTTTCACGGTTAATCAATTGATTAACGCGAAACTGATTTGAGCACACAGGATTGCAAAAACAAGAAAAAAACAACAACAACAACACCAATAACAATATTCTAATACAAATATAATGTAAAAATTAAGTAAGAATAAAATTTTAACAGGCATGAAAAGAGCAATTTATGTACATCTATGCAATGTGGTGAAAAAGCATTTAACAGTGTACAACACACACTGAATACACTAACAAAAACAGTAGCTGCACAGCAGCAGCTAAAACAGTAGAGGAGAACTTACAGTAAATTTTGTTTGACAAATTGAACTTGGGAATACCGCAAAAATTATGTGCAAAATAATTTTATGCAAATTTTGTCATGAAAGCAAAAACAAAATGTAAATATAAAAATATGCATAATCAACTTTAACAAAAATGTAGGAATCTAATTAAGGTTTTAGTATCCCACACTAAAGCAGAAACTGCACACACACACACTGTCGGAGTAGCTGCTGCGATGTAGCATGTGCAGGACCCAGCGGGACTTTCAGCGCTGAGGGAATCGATTCCCTCAGCGCTGAATGGTAATGCCTAGCGCTGATTATTCAAATGAAACTCCTAATTACTTTAACACGTGCATGTCATTGCGGGCAAGCGCTGAAATGTTCGATTACCTTTTCAAATTTGTAATGCAACATTTCAGCGCTGACATGCTCGCTTACCTTTTCGAATTTGTAATGCAACATATCAGCGCTGACATGTTCGCTTACTTTTTCGAATTTGTAATGCAACATATCAGCGCTGACATGTTAGCTTACTTTTTGGAATTTGTAATGCAACATATCAGCGCTGATATGTTAGCTTACCTTTTAATTTTACCTATGCTATTGATTTTTAAATAAAATACTATAAATTTTTTTTGGATAAATAATATTTTATATTTATGTTTCATAAAATCAAAATATTAATATTTACATAAAAAAATATAACATACTTATATATATGAATATTTTTCTGTGAAATTGTTACTAAAACCTTGAAGAGATTTCCAGACTCAACTCGATCACTTGTTCCGGTTTACCATCTGTACTTAAAGCATCTGTAAATACAAAAATATGTTATTGTATACGCTAAAGTTAATTATGTACAATATACCATACCAAAAAGTGCTGCTGTCACATTCTCTAACGCTCTTAAGGACTTCTTGTCTTGGGTACCATTCTCCAAAATTCCACGGAATCTTTCGCGTAATTGGTTGTTTTTTAATAACGCGTCTCATTGATGCAGTCTATAAATAACGTAATAGATGAAAAGAAATATATGAATTAGTAAAATTTTTACATGTGAATATATTAATAAGTTGAAATTGAAAGTAAGAAACATATATAATTTAACTTACAACTACTTCAACGGCAGTGATTTCTTCATTAAATTGAATTAAATCCTCCTCAGTTTGAATTGTAAAATTTTCCAATTGAAACAGCTGACTACATTTTACCCCTTGCTTTAGAATGACTGCATTCGCAGCACATTGGTAAATTAATCGTTCTTGACGCAGTAGCATCTACATAATACAAAACAAAAATTTCAATTATCATTTTAAATATATTTACTTGATTTTGCATATACTTACAGTGAGTTTATGATAAATTCACAAATTTTATTTATATTTTTAGATTTTATTTTAATTTTAAAAATTAAAAATTGTTTACTGCACGCACTTCACTAAAATCAAAAATAGACTAAATGTATACAATGCAGGCAAAACAAGAAATTCTTAATACTCCTTTGCTTTTCTTCTTCATTCTTTTATAATTTCAACCCCGAAATTGCCTATGTCGAAAACAAATGTCGAAAACAAAGAAAAATAAAAACGAAGAGCTATTACCTCTTCGCTTACTTTTTCAGCGCTGGCATAATGGTGCCGCTGGGGACAAGCAAATCCTGCTGGATATACATTTTATGCGCTGTTTACATGTGCCACTAAAAAAGTTTAATGAAATTTTTCCTTATAAAAAGTCCACTGAACATGCAATATTAAAACAATAATAATCTGATTAAAGTTAATTTCAGCATAGTAGATTTGGGGGGTGATGCAAATGTGTTGTGGTAAAATTGCATTTTGCACTTAACAATACTATATTATTATATTTAAGCTTAATAATATTTCAATGCAATCAGGTGCAGCATTTTTTAATATGATATTTGAAAAAAAAACCACTGTTTAACACAGTTTTTAACAAATGGTGTGGAGTGACCGAAACTAAATACATTTTTTAATATATATTATAATGTTGAGGCTAGTTGAGTCAGTGCATTTGAGCACTTTTACTTTCTATTAACTGCAAGGTTTCTTCATAACCCCTCTCTACCCCTTGACTAGACTATTATTACTCACTTCATCAGACTAAGCAATAATTGACCTCAGATCTGCGTACCTCCCCGAGAAGCCTGTAACCATTCTGAGATTAGATAAAGCTGTGTTGGTAAGCTTGTCAGTTTTCGTAAATAATTTCAGGGCTCTATCCTCTATGTCACCTTTATTTATTATAACTTTCAATAAATACTAAGAAGTAACCGCAGCTATCGAAGAAAGGACAACAGAATATGTGTCTATGTTCAGGCTTGGCCAGAACTAGGCTTCCATTAAGTAAAAGCTGTAGGTATGTTAATTTCTACTTCTGTTCACCTTATACGCAACAGTTAGGTGTTTTATAGTTTCTGACTGTCGATTATTTCCTTAAATCTACTTTTAATATTTATTTCCTCAAGTAGGAATATATTGTCTGTCGGAGTGAACATTCTATGAAATTCTTAAGACTTTATTCAATATAAACACATTTCGAAGATTTCTGTCTTCTACTTATCACATTTTTTAACTGTCGTACTTTGGATTATATAGATAGTTATTGAGAATGCTAAAATATTTGCTAAGTGAAATTTCGCAGATTTTCTTTCTTTTTAACAATCGAACTTTGGGCTATATAGGTAGTTATTAAGAACGCAAAAATATTTACTAAATGATATTACGCAAATTACCGGATGATTCCAAAATATTGGCAGTTTTGTGGTAACAACTGTATAGGTAGCTATTGCAAATACCAAACGATATAGATTTCCAACATTCCAATACACGTTCAGTTTTTTCGGAACTGTTGTCTGTGTTTTTAGGACGTGTGCGAGTTAGGCTAAGTTGCGTTCTAAATGAGGGAAATTCTAAGATGAGCCGATAATGTAGTGATGTATCGATACGTGTTGATAAATGGCTAAATGTGTGCAGTGCAAAAAATCCCAAAAAATCTCCCATTTGGTTTAGCATCAACTTAGCCTAACTCGCACACGACCTTAATACAACTTAAGGCAATTCTAAATTATTATTGGGGAATTATTATAAGTTGACTTATTAAATTTTCAATAAGAGTAAGAAATAATAATCTCATGTCATGATTTATTTCTTAGTAACTCAATATTTAAGATAAAATTCATCGTAATGCGCAAATCGCAGACAAACAGATTTTTTGCGCTTAGTTTATTTAAATAGATTATTGTGGGTATTTTAAAATTATAAAAATCAATCTACACATGCACTTGTGTCAACCGAGAGTGTAACGAACTGAACTGGTTTCAATTTAAATGTAATTTAGTGAAAAGATACAATTTTTTAAAGAACGTAAGGCTATTTAAGATAATCAACTATACAATTAAGCACTTAAAGCTTTATACCAGACTTGCAACTATGTAAGTGGAAGAGTTTTAAAAGTTCATGTTATACTTTATTACTTCATTACTGCATCATAAAATTAAAAAATTTTTATTTACCTAAATATCTGAAATATCTGAATAGTTTCTACAACTATAGAATATGGTTTTTTAAATATGCATAACAATATGCATAGCAATATATAAATAACGCAGCCTAAGCTAACTTTAGATAGTTATTTTGTATTGGTGCTACCTATTAGGGTTGACTAATCATCTCTGTCTGTCTAGATTTACAATATAAATTAGTTAATGTTAACTTTAACTAAATTTAACTTAAAACTATAAAGCTAGTGTCATAAAAAAGCGATCAAAATTTTGATAACCAGGTAAGAAGAAATATATACAGTCAAACTTTTATAACTAGAAATTCTATAATTCGAATTTTCTATAACTCGAACCTAATAGGGTACAACATAGTTTAGAGAGCAAGTTACATACAATTCTTTAACTCGATGTCCCCATAAGTCGAACCTTTTCTTTCCAAAATGATAGTTCGACATCTATCTCTTTCTTATAATACACAATTACAACTTAATTCCATAATGATTATTGTTATTGTTACATTGTAAAAACCAGTCGGGAATGAAAGAATGTTATACAACAAATTGAAGTCCCTTATGAATTTTTTCACCACAGAACTACAAATTTCAACTATTCCAATTTCTGGCAAGCAATCAAAAACTTTTACCAGAGAATTGGACTAATTTTTCTATACACCTGTGCAGCTTGAATGAGTTAAAACACCATATTATTCATATCGATGGGTTTGTTGCTGATGCACCTGTGCAGTTTATTGGGTTAAAATACCATTTGTTTGCTCTCACTGCATGACTCCACTGAACCAAAGTGATTAGGTTATATTGTATTTATTCAAACAAATCGTGCGAAATCACTGTCAACACGTAAATATAGAACTCTACGCGGAGATGTAGTCAAATAGTGGTCGATATGTAACATACCCACTAATAGATGCCACTAAGTCACAGCGTGTATTTTATTATTACAATTAACTAGCCTTTAGGGAACTGCAACATAAAATGAGCAATACTATGATAAAGTGGAACCAACTGTAGGACATCGAACAAAATCGTACATATGGTGCAAGGATCTTACAAGTGGAAAATAACAGTAAACAGTAAATGGAACAGTAAATGAAAATTCGCGAAAAAAGGAAAACCTAACAGCAAAACAACAACAACAATAAGGACCAATTAAGGAAACTTTTTGTGTACGATAAACAAGCGTTGTTGTTGTGCAGAATTGGTGACTTCGATGCACGTAAACAATTGTACACCACACCATGTTTCCGTGTACCAGCAATAACAAAAAGTACTTGCAACTTTATGTTGCATGCTTTGGGTATATATATATATATATTTTTTTTTTTTTTCGTTTTTCACTTTTGTAACAATTTTTGTTTTTGTAAAATTGCTCATAAATTTTAACATAAATTTGAATGTGGTTTGCCGCTTATGACACCAAAGCCAACACCAAATAAAATGCATGCAGTATTCAAATAAAAATTAAAAGAAATAAATAAAAAGTAATAAAATGCAACATAAATGAGTAAAGTGGTTGCTACCACCACAACAGTTGTGGTTGTTCACGATTATGGTGAGTTTGCTGCTATTGCCACTGATGACGACGACAACGACGACGATGATGATGATGACGATGATGATGATGTTTATCTTGGCTTGGTTTGTTGCAAGTATGCAACCCTCATAATTGATTCGATGCATAAATATATGCACGTATGGCAACACTTTGATTTCTGTGGTTAAGTTGTTAAAATGGTTGTTATAGGTACACGCATAGAGTAAGCATTTGAGACAGACCCGTCGCACCATCTCTCTAACTGTCTGCGTATCCTATTATGACAAGAACACATTCGTTGTTGTCTGTGGTTGTTTTTCAATTTGTTGATTCGTTAAACTCAATTGAGAGGTGTTAGTCAAATACATATAAAAAATTGAACTGAAACCCATAAAAACAGTTACACAAAAATTAAACCACTAAAGCCTTATATGCTTGTTCTAACGAGCAGAACACCAATTATACCCATAAATTATAATATTTTTGATCAGATCGGTTTTGTACAGGCATATTTCTGCTCTCCAAATATTTTTCCTAACAAAGTAGTTAGTTGGAATGGAAGCAAAGTGCCGCAATTATTTTGCCCTTTTTTTTATTTTAATTAAATAAAAATGCATAATGTAATTTTTTTTTATAGGGTAAATGGCTAGAGGAGACAAAATACATACAGATATTAACCCCCTATGTTAAGTGATATGAAAAAAAATCACTGTTACCTACAGACTATACAACCCACATAAAACAATTACAGCACTTTTTTTAGAGATATAAAAAATTATGTTAAACTTTCATTAAAATAAACCCATCTATTACTTAAGTTTTGTTCTTAAGTTTTTTTATTTAATAAGTTCTAAACTCAGTAAGAAATAAACCCATTTATTACTTAAGTTTTGTTCTAAGTTCTTTTGTTTAATAAGTTCAAAAATCAGTACGAAAATAAACCCATCTATTACTTAAGTTTTGTTCTTAAGTGCTTTTATTTAATAACATAAGTTCTGGATTTTAAAAGAACCAGGATTATTTGATATTTTTAAAAATTTTAATACCAATTATTAGTGAGGAGTGAGGATTTGTTTCAATTGTAAACAATATCGTAACAGTGGGTAATGGTTAAGGCCCTTAGAACAAAAGCAAAATTATACAGATGATGTTTCTTAAAACCACATAAAATAAATAAAAAATAATTTTAATTATGAATTTGACAGGCACGAGTTCTAAGCCTGGCACTTGCAGTCCAAACAAATTATATACGGACTATAAACTAATTAAATAAAATTCTATTATTTCCAAAGACCACTGATGATGAGTACTTGGCAATACTCGAAACAGCGTTGTATGGTCACCCAATTTCAATAACTTAAATAAAATGTTTGTCCTTGTCTTTTCTTTGCTATTCGAATCCGTCTAAATTTTAATTGTGGTTTATTTAGAAATCGAAGTATAGTTCAGGTTTTCTAAGATAAGAATGGATTTTTTTCTGTGCAAGTTTTGTTAAGAGTGCTTAGGTACAAAGCTATTGGCACTTTTCCGGAGATTTAGGCCCTTGGTAGATGTAAGTGAGAACAGCGGCGTCTAACAGGCGTTTGTGGGATATGAACTTATAGCATAATTTGCACCTAGCTAATCCATTTTTATGTATTGAATATTGATGTGTAGTTTTAATGTGACCAAGCCTTAGTCTTATGCTAAACTTTAATTCCTATATAAATTTAAAATAAATGTTTGCAAAAATCTTTGCAATAAATTATCATATAATAACTATAGAATTAGTTATAGGAATTAATGACTCCGAAAATTGTACCTCTCTTTTGATGTTTACAGGCTTATTGTCTTTTTAACAAACGCTCTTAAGCTTTAAAGGATTTAAAGCGCTTTAAAATTCTTTAACGGTATGGGTTTTATTCTCTGAGAGTTTATTTTCAAATCTTGTGGAGGTTAACTTGGTAACTGGCAACACTGGGATATGTATAATGTAGCTATAATTAAATTCATAAGAATCAGTTTAGACAGTTATATGGCGAGAAGTATTATTACGGACTTTTCTGGTGGTTTACATTAAAGGTTCTAATTGAAGATTAAATAATAATTAAAAAATGTTTCTATTAAAACAATGTTTTAAGAAGCTGTTATTTCATCTCTGATCCATAACCAAAATATCAACTGTCTGTTAAATTTATAAACTTATGAGTTAATAAATAGGAGACAAACATTAACATAACATATTATACAAATTTAAATATTTTTAAATTGGAATGGTTGCGAGCTCAGTTATTTTACTATATGATTTATATTGTCAAAAACTTATGTGTGAAGCGTAATAATAAAAAAAACTGTTCATTTTTATTTTATCTACTTATTTTCTATATAAATATCGCCGACGTTTCGAAGTTTATTTGACTTCTTTCTCAACGCGGAGTATTATTCCAACTGATGAGGAAAACTTACAGAAGGTTATTTATTTTAATATTTTTATTTATATTTTCGTGTTTTTCTGACATTGTGAAGAATACATAAAAATATTAAAAAAGTTATAAAAAATAATGTCTATTGCATAAAATTAGACATGACGAAATCGGCACAATAACCCTAAATAATTGATTCTAAATTTGAAGACATATAACCGAACTACAGTCTCTAAACATAATTATATATAATTTTTCGAATACTGATTGACAGAAGTTGAAGATTATATAAAAAAAGGTATATGTGTTGCGCACGTTCCAATGCCTAAGAGGAATTTCAGAATTTTTTTTTTGTTTTTTTTTTGTGACGAAAGACAAACAAAAGCGCAAATGTAAAAGGATCGGGTCTTTTAGCCAGAACTGTCTTATAAAAGCGCAACATGTTAGCTTAATTAGCGATTTCTTATGTATTTTTCGTACTCTTGATGACTAAAACGGTTTCGGATTTTTTTTTTTTTTTTGTCGATCGAGGTGGATTTTGCAGTTGCGCATTTGACGTTGACTTCAATGAGGCGCAGGTTGCCAATTTGATTTTTTGACTTAACAAAAGGCATGAAATTAAATAAAGCAAGCCAAAAATAATAAAAAAAAAAAGAAACAAATAAAAATTGAAGAAAATAATATAAATATAAAAATGTAAATAAAAATAAAACTATGAATACAAAACCAAATGCGGTAACAAATTGAATTTCCTGCAAATGGACTGGGCCAGGAGCCACTAAATTTGTATGCGACTTTTGTGCTCGGCTTGATTGTCATTATACACTTGGCTGCGTTTTTTCGGTTAACAAAATTTACAGATTATATGTTGCACATGCTCGGTGGATCAATGGACATCGTGGTCAGCCTTTAGTCATCCTGCATAATTCGAATACGAAATGAAGTAAGAAAAAAACGCATTGAATTGTGTGGCATGGCGACAACGGCGGCGGCGTGAAGCTTGAACACGTGTCTGCATTTTAAATGGTATTTTTTTTTCATTGGAAATATATATATGCTTTGTATATGTAATAATTTCGAAACATCTGAACTTGAAAAGAAACGAGTTAAATTTTTACTTAGTAAAATACCACCTGCTCCCTGAAATTAACTCGTTTGACGGAGGATACAAGGAATAAAAAATGCAGTACGAATAAAAAACAAAAGATTTTAATTATACAGTAGTCATGTAGAGTTACAAACTACAGGCGTCTATAAATACTTTTCAAAATACTTGTATATGCGTATGACATAAAATCCTTTGAAATATACAAAAAGATTTTTCAAAAATTCTTAATAGTATATATACATACATTATATATATATATAGATGTATATGCCTGCATATACGTATACATAGACTGTTGAAATATAGATTCTTTAAATATTTTAAAGAGATTTCTGCTCTTTATAATTGTATCTTTATAAACTATGTTATTTCTTGAATTCTAAAAGTTAAGCAATTATTAGTTAGAGAAATAGATTTTGAAATGATTGAGAACTATATCACCACATCATTGCAACCTTTGAGGATTATTGTGACAAACCCACTTTAGTTCCATAGGCGCATATTATTTAAAAATGCTATTATGTCCTTTCTAGAGCTATTACCTATTTCCGTTATAGGTGAATAGACACAGTGACACAGAATGTTTCCTCTTCTACGTGACAAAGTCTGCAGCTATAGTCCTAAAACCAATTGTTAAGTATATGATCTATGGATGGTGAGCGATTATAACAAGAATAGTTAGATGTAGCCATCAAATTCAGAAGGTACTACCGCATTAATCGACTTGTAGCGATGAATGTACGTTAACTATTCCGGTGTTATTGCATTTTTAATATGTTTGTTTATAATGTTAAATATGTCATTCTTTTTTGAATATGTATTGAATTATTGCCTAAATTACAGGCTTTAATATATATATGTATTAAAGGTCTTTAATAGAAATTGTGTTCAATACAAAGGAAAACTAATGGTGACAAAGACAGTGTGATTGCCTTTGAATCCCAAGTAATTTGTAAATTTACTGTCTATACATATCAAAATTTGTCTTTCATGCCTTTTGCGTGATCTGTAGCAACTGTGATGACTAGAGCCTCTAAAGTAAAGATAATCTGTGTCTTATATCATTGGTTATCTTATACATTGTCGGTGTGAAATCGTGTTGCTAACTGAAACCTATGTAACCTATGTTACATGTAATATGAAACCTATCAGCTCCATATAACCTTATTGGTTTAGTAAACAAAGTTATAGATTTTTTTTTTAAATTTATTAGTATCGAACAAATTTTTTTTTTTTTGTAATTTCATTTTCATTTTATAAATCATTATAATTTATTTTGTGTTATGTTACAACTTTTCTGATTATTTTTATGTATTTTTTTAATATTTATTAAATTTCATCTACTTCGCACGTTCATTTTACATGGCTTTTTGAAGAAGACCGCGAGCAAGATTATTATCGAATAAAATTCACTTCCTCTTGCTCCTCGAAAAATCTTAAACAAATAAAATCCAAAATCACTGATAAAGCAGGCATGTACGCGTATCTATAAATGCCAACATATGTATGTGTGGATGTATCTATGGATGTATGGATGTATCTATAGATGTGTGGATGTATCTATGGATGTATGGATGTATCTATCGACGTAACATGTGAAGCACATAACGAAAATTCAAAAAAAGAAACAAAATTAAAATGCAAAGTACAAAACTACAAAGCAACAGGAAATAGGGATTGACTTTTTGACGAGACCCTGCGATATGCGCTACTTTGTTTTGTTGCAAGTGCAAATGGCAATGCTAAGGACCATGAAACCCAAATACACTACATATACGAAAAAAACTGAATGGTAGTAAATTTCTCGTTGCATTGTCAAACAAATTGTAGGGGACATTACTTAGTTACTCTGTTACCGAAGAAATTGAAATTTAATAGGTATTTTATTTCTTCTTCTTATTTGAGAGGACTTAGCACAGAAAAATATAAATGACCTCTTTTTACCAAAGCATCATATGTAATACTTCCAAAAGATTAAAAAATAAAGACAAATTATTTTTATGAACATTTTAAAGTTTTCAGGTCGTACTGTAAAAATAATAAATATTTAGATAAAACAAAGTCTGTTTGTTAAGAGAAATAAAAATTAAAAATTAATCATAAGATCCTACATAATCAGAATGAGATATATGTATATACTATTACAAATGACAATAGTACAAATATGAGCTATAAAATCTATTGAGCTATACGCGGAGAGTCTCCTTAGCTAACCCGGATAAATTAAGCCTACTAATAAACACAACTTAAAACTACTACTGATACAACAATATCTCTTGGTTTAAGCTTCCATACAATAAAAGTCGTATGAAGTTACTGAGACCATTTCTTGACAATCGCAGGACTCGAACATAAAAGATGAGTAGACATTTGTCTCTGCATATCACAGAATCTGCGCATTTTAGTTAACTTTAATCCCTTCTTATAAATGTAGTAATCAACCAAAATATTTCCAAACCATAAACTAAACTGACCTCAGACTATTAGAACTATTGGCATTCGTTTGTTTGTATTTACTTAGAATTTATCAATTTAAAGCCAATGTTTATAAGTATTGTTTGAGAACTAGATTTCTTTCAAACTATTTTGGGTTCTATAAAGAGTGTAAGACATCCCTCTTTTTAAGCATTTTAGCTGTTTCGTGTGCTACAAATATTTTTTGGCTATATTTACAGTTGAGTTGTGACTTCATTCGTACCAAACAGTGAGAATAAGGTAAGATGAAATGCTTTAAAAATATTTTTCAAAACTATGGTAAACTAAATATTTTTTCAAATAATAAAGACAAACTTTTATATCATAAAATACTGAATTTAACCAATTGTGGACTTAAGAGGTAATTTATTTTCTTAGTCCTTTTTCGTGGAGAAAAATATGCAAAATGGTAAATAAGTATTTTAGCTATAACTATCCAATAGTAGTAATTCTCTCCTTTTTAATAATGACGATTTTTTCTTTTGGATAATTCTCTTTTTTTTACCAATTATCATAAAGGATCAGTGCTGCAACGATTCTCTATCAAACATTATCCATCGAATCTTGCATTCCCATTATTTTCTAATCAATTAACAATTAATCAATCAATCTTTTTTTTTTGGGTTACATTAGTTTTTTCCACGAAGGGCATTCCGACAAAAGCTTCTTTCACTGCTTTATCACTAGACACTCATACACTCATTGTGGTCCAACCAATTCAAAAAATTCAACTTTATTTAATTTTCTTTAATTTTAAATAGTTATCGTCGTACAACATTAATACTGTCTCTTTGGTTGTAAATTTTATTAACAGTCCTTAAATACTATTTTTCTGAAATCTTGGCATGTAAATATAAAAGATATCTATGTTCTGAAATATAGAAAGCACAGTTGTCTAGAAGAACTACAACAGTTTCGATAGAGCTTCGAGTAAAATTGAGACAAACTTTAAGAAACGACTGTATACTGACGGCACATTCAAATACTATAATAAAATTAAGGCTTAAGCTTGGAAATTATAATTTATTTTTACCAAATAAATAAATAAATGAAGGAAACGCATTAGCAAAAGATAGGAAAAATCTCTACACAAAGATTTTCTTTAACAAAAACAAGTTTCACCATTTCAGAAAGGACTAAAGCATTTGCCATCACAGAAAACTATAGTATTACCATAGATATACGTATAATTATTCTTTAAAAGCAGCAGACAATTGAAAGGTAGATATTACCTATAGCGACATACATATATGGGAAGTTTCGTATATAGATTTTTGGAACATCTTCAAAGTTCAGCTCGTGCGATATCAAGCAGACATTTAAAATGCGGACACTTTGGAATCTCTCTTATATTTCCGTTCGAAATTATTAAGAATACGTCTAAAATATTTAGAAGCCCTATAAATTGGAAGATTTGAAGATATATGAGGAATAAAACTTGAAATAATTTTTGAATTCTTTTAAAATAGGTTGACATGCCTACCACAAGTCTACATTGAAGACTGGTACCTTTGAAGTCTATGGGCAGTTTTCAGTTATACAGATATTAGAAGCTAGTGTTATACTTCCATAGCTGGAAGTACAATTTTACAAAAAAAGGTTCGACTTATGAAGACATTGAGTTAAAGAATTTTTTTGTAAGTGTATGTAATTTGCTCTCTAAACCCTGTTGCACTCTATGCAAGTTATGCAAGTTTGACTGTATTTGAAATGTAAAATGCTTTAACCTATTCAGCTTAAATTCACTGGATCTTCTGTTTTTGGCGTTAGAATTCATTTTAATAAAATAAAACTGCTTCCAATTTTATAAGTGTTATTATTATTATGGCATGTTCTGTACAATATTTGATTGTATAAATTTAGCCTATTCACAAAGAGTTGGTACAAAACTTTTCCAATTTTGTCTATTTCGAGCGATATACCTCAGTTCACCTAAGGATTTCTTTGTTCCATTGTTTATAGTTCTACGCCTAGGATTGCGTGATCGTCCTTGGGTTTTACTACCTTGGGAATTTCAAGTTAATACCGCATGTGTATTTATAAGTGTTAATTTATAAAGACTTTTTGTAAGACTTTTTATAAATTGCAATATAGATATAGCCTTATAAGTTTGAAATTGTAGAGAACAAGCCTTTGTTTTTAAAATTATATTGAATTTAGGATTTAAAGTAAATTTGCTTAATCTGATACAATTTCGAGAAGAATTACCAACAAAGTTTAATAAATTTTAAACTTTGTATATTCAATTTAAGTTAATTGTGCATTCGTACAGCAACCACAGCTTTTAACAATTGCAGGCACTCATCTCTTAAACGACAGTAACCACAATTGTGGGTTTGATACAAATTTCATCCAAATTGCAATTTCAGTTTCATATCCCAAAAAAAAATTTATTCGTTGCCGTGGTTATGGCTTAAGTAAAACATGCTTCACTTTAAAGGAAGCTTCACATGCTGCATGGCTACACATGTGAATAAATACATATTTGCAGAATGGAAATTTTATTCTTTCGCTCATACATCCTGAATAAAGAAGTATACAAGTAGCTGCTAAGCAGACCTAAAAAAGGATGAAGACAGGTGGTGGTCCAGCGCATCAAATGTCAAAAAGTCTTGCGTATGTACTCTTAGCGTTTTGAGTGTTCAACAACGTTTTAGCCTTTGAGCTCGTAGCCTTTTATGCATTTGTTCGTGGGGGAACTGTTTTTTTTATTGCAGAATTTATCTTTGTTTTTATGCTACTCAATTTGATGTGAAAAAGCGAATTTATGCCAGCAACTCTATTTACCTTTAAATGTTGGCTTTGTATCCTTTAACCCTAACAGCAAACTTCATATCCACAATGACTTAAAGCCAGCAACTCACTGCTGTAAGTAAGTTGCCACTGATGTATAAGGATTGAGGTTGAGAAAGAATTTTATTTGCAGTGAAAAGTGTTGCCGAGCACTTCCTTTATGTACGAACTCGCTGTCCTGGTGAGATTTCTGCTTATAAATATTGTGTTTCTTTCGCTCCTTGTACTCCACATCCCCTCATCAACTGTTTCGAACTAAACAAATAAACTTTGGCGTATTTGTTCAGGTTAAATTTTAAACAAAAGCAATTTTTGTCTACTGTAATTTATGCCTCATTTGGAAAATTTGCAAATGCTGACAAGCTTCCATGCTTCCATACTTTCATACTTCCACACTTCAATGTGGCAAGATACATTTATAAATATGTAATGTTTAACATACAAACGAACAATAGACATGTATATTGTTTGTTTATATTGTTAAGATGCTTTCTGCATAAATTACACATAATTTACTAGACGCATAACCCGCCCACATCTAAACTGTTTAACCGTTTACACTTGAAATTTTTATGATTTTTACTTCAGAAAACAAAACTTCACGTTGTATTCGTTTTTATCCTGAAACATTCTGAGCAGAGTTTTTTTTTTCACTCCGGTCCTAATGACTTCTTTAACTTTTAGTACAGAAATTTATGACATTAACGCATATGTGAAGGATTTCATTATTTTAATGTCGAAAGTTATTACAATTACTCTAATGAGATTACATTTCAGATTTTTACAATAAATTTTCTTTATACATTTAAACTGGCATTGAGAATTCAATGGTATATCATTTTAAATGATTTGAATTGTGATTAACATATATACAATATAAATGGAAAGAGATATGGCCCTGGCTATATGGTACTTATCGCTACTTTCTTCAACTTGCCAATAACAGATGAAAAACACTTAAAGGATCTACGAAGATCACGGTGATCCGCTCTGTTGGTTTCTATTTTGTTCTATATATAAATGTAAGAGGAGTATAGTACTGAATAAAAATACATATAAGCAATGCTTGATTTTATGAATTTTTTTAATGATTTAAATTGTTAACCGTTTATTTATTTTTGTCGAAGACAACTTTGAACGTATGTATTTATTTCAGCAGCCCTTCAATCTATACAGTGATTTGCATTGGCCCGCGATCGCATCTGGTTTGGACAGCTCTGATTTACAACACTGAATTGATTTGGCTGCAATTAACCGCGAAAGAAATACTTTTTGATATTATCCCGATCACACAAAATACTTCGACCTACATACCATAAGCAATTCTGGCTGATTAATGTAAAAAATGTTTTAAAAATTATTTCCCAAACTTTGTTGACTTGGAAGATTGTGCTAAATAAATAATTTTTTTTTTGTTGAGACCAGTTGATGTAATAAAAGCCAATTTCAGTCTGGGGAATTACTCTAGTGTGTTCATGTTGAACAAACAACATAATCTGTATTTCAATCTGGGGAATTACTCTAGTGTGTTCATGTTGAATAAATATATTAGTCTGTATTTTTTTTTGTTGAGACTATTTCAATTCGGGGAATTACTCTTTCAAAGCATCAATTACTTTCAAAGCATCAATGGCATTTAAGAATTTATCTCTTAATTGCAAATTTGCAAACAATTAAGTAATATCATCATTACATGCATTTTTTAAAAATGTAATAAATTCTGTAAACTTTTTATTGTAACTTAAATAACAAGTTTATGTTAATTGCTGTATTTTATTTATTTTTTTAAATTGCTGTTTTATCATTCTTTCGATTTTTAATTGCTACTTTTCAGTCAGAGGCACCGAGAGCAGGTTTAAGCACCAATCTAAAAGGACTCGCTTTTTTATGCACACTTCAACACAAAATTTGATACTTCAGTTTGTCTTTCATATAATGTATTCAGTCAGTTACAAAAGGCAAGTAATAACCCTTCATTCAACAACCCTTTCACCTCATCAGTTTAGAAGTTGCCACTAGTGTGGATGCTGTTGATGATGCTTTGCAATTAAATGAACATATTTTTATGTTTATTGTAATTTCTATGCCGTTTTTATTTTATTTATACGAAAACTAAACGAAAAAGGTCGTTACATACCACATAAATCTTTGCTAATAATAATTTAATGTAATCATTTGCACCCCGTCTAAACGTACACAAACACAGAGATCCTTAACCAAAAAAAAAAAAGGATAGGCGGCTCGACTTAACCGCCTAAGCATCCTCCACAGAGCACGCACTAAACTATAAACAAGAATGTACAGGCATAGCTGCTGATTGCTGTAAATACTGACCTTTCATCTTATTCGGTTCAGAGTGTTTAGTCATTGTTGACGCAGTGCCGTTTCAGTTTCAATTGTTGGCCTATCGTTGCTATCCTTGCCATCCTTGCCATCCTTGCCTGTTGAGATCTTTTTAATCGCGCACTTAACCTCGTTGGTTTAATTGTGGAAAAAGGGTTCGTTAAAACTGTGTTGGAAAAATGGACTTTTTTACCCTTTTTTGTGGCCATTTAATTTGTTCCTTTCTGGCTTTATCCGCATCATTCACATTTTGTTGTTACTTGATAAATTCTTTTGCAATTTGTTGTATTTGTCATTGAAATTGTTGCGGCTACTTAACGCAACATAAAACTTTCTTTTCACATTAACTTTTATTTAATTTTCATCCTTTTTTGTTTGCCAAACATAGATTGTTTGATATTTATGAGGATTAAACTTACTACTTTCTCCGCAGTGTTTCGAGGTGGATTTGTGGTTATGACACAAATTTATTTTTCGTTGTTATTATGTATTTTATTTATTATTGTTGCAGTCGGTACTGTTCTTATATTATTTCCTAAGGGTTAAATTTGCACTAACAATAGCTGCCAACAAAAAACTAATAGAGAAAGTTAGTTTCTAGTTAAGAGTGGCTTATTTTTTTTTTGTTGGTCTGACGAGTAGCTCAGGATTTGCTCTGCCAGGATTTGCCAGAATGTATAGCAAAATTGTTGCATAAGGAGTGCACTTCAGGCGTAAACAAATAATAAAAAAAAAGAAAGTTTCACCTACGGCGATGAGTGTTATTTTCACTTGCAAGCATTTTACATTATGCACTACTTTATTTCAGTGCGTCCTAGAGATTGATTGCTAGAAATCAACTGCAGGAATTATAAAATCTTGAAATACCATATTTGGTATTTATGTTAGAAGTACCAAATATTTATGTTAGAAATACCAAATATGGTTAAATAATTCTATTAAAGTCACTTAATAACGAATAAGATATTTTCGGAAAACCAATTTAATTTTTTGATTGACCATATATACGATTTCGAATGTTTTCAAACATCTATCAGCAGTGATCTTCAGAAATATTTTATAATTATAGCCTAGATACTCTTTACTCAGGAAATCTACTATAAAGCTAATTTCATTTAAAAGCGCAAATTTAAAGCGCAAACTCACATTTAAGAGACCCCTGAAGCATACTAGATTTGATTCCAACATTGGAATTTCAGCAGTTTATTTCTGATCTTTAGCAAGAAATTATCTTACTATTTTATAGAGAGATTTCGGAAACTGTGAACCACTACAACAAAAAATACAATTAATTAAAATAATATAAAAGGAACATTTGTTGCTATAGTTCACACCTTTTCGAAATCTCTCTACCAAATGTAATAGTTTCTATAAAATAAATGGTTACTTCCATCATAAACTGACGTTAAATTACAATTTACTATTTTATATGTGTGTGTGTGTGAAATCGAAAACATAAACCACAGCTATACGTAAATACCATTAACTACTATTATATGTTAGTTGTCGTTGTTGACCGAATTATAAATAATAAAAATTAAAGTTCAAGTTAACGTCACAGAAATAATTGTAAATAACGTGTACGATCCAAAAATTTACACAAAAAAAAAATTTACTGAAAAAATTTTCAATATTTATTAGGTGAAAAATAATAATGTTAAAAGAAAGTATTATTTGTTACTATTAAAATCGTTTTTGTCTCAGCAGTACCGCCGTAAGTATATCAAAAAATTCCTATAAATTTGTATACCATACACAATGCTAACTCAAATACATGCGCTTCTAATGAATTACCAAAATAAATTGTTTATAATCGTAACTGATGTCTACAGATGTTGTGAAATAGATATTGAAAACTTAAGAGTATACTTTCTGTAAATGCTATATATTGCTGAAATTGATGTCTGCTGATTCTATGAAATAGACATTAGCTTAAGAGCATAATATCCGCAAATGTCCTACTCTTCATAAAAAAAACACTTCAACATTTAGGTGGAGATGTTGTATTTCCACAAAGATCTTCTAACAACAAACTATGTTACAGACTGTGCTAAAAGTATATATTATATATTTTTTATAGTATCGAATATTAATAATAATAATACTGCGTGATCTATTATTCTAAGGCAACTGACAAGCATTTGTATGACGCCGAACACGCACCAAATGCAATAAAAATACAAGTGGAAGACACAATACACAACATAAAGGGTTGCAAATTTTGTGTAATTGTGCAATTGTTTGTTTGTAAATTAATTTTCCTTTTGGTTTGCAACTTTTGTAGTAGCAAACTAACCCAACAAAGTTGTTACTCATGCAAACTGTGCACTATCAAGATTAGAAGTTCAGAAAAAAAATGTAAGTGTAGTTGCACTTAGCTATATATATATATTTATCCGTAAGCACATGTACGCTCTAACACAATGCATGGATGTATCTATACAAATGTATCTGGAGGCTAAATAAATTGCAATTCTGCTGTTTTTAGATTTTGCAACAATTGTCAACGATAGAAACTTTGTGTGCGCAATTTTTTGCAAGGATATTTTTTAAGTGCATTTCGGTTGCACTTGAATTACTTCAACTTAATCAAATCAACATTTAAGTTCGTTTTTATAGCCGCAAGACGTCCTGAAGGGTGGAGTGGAGTTTGTCAATACAAAACAAACAACGCGGCAACAAAATATTGGCAAGTTTCAGCGAAAAAGGGTTTTCGGTGATACTGCTCTAGTTTTATGAATTGCATGCTGTTTGTTGCAGTTAGAAAAAAAGTTATGCATGAAAAGGATTTTTTATTTTTGCCAGGATATGTTTATTTTACATTTTTTCCCAAATGCATGCGATGTATTACACATATTGAAGCAAAAAAAAAAAAAAAATAACTTTTATTTTCATAAATCTGTTCTGTTTATCCTTTTTTTATGATTTTTTTTTTTTTTGGATTTCCAGTATCTTTTGCTTTAGCAGAATTTTATATTAAATATTTTCTTTAGACATTTGCTCCATTTTTATATTTTAACGTTTATATCATATATATACTCGTATATAAAGAAGTATACTTTAGTTAGCCTCTTGAATAAATATTGTTCTACTGTGAGTACTGTAAGGTTTGTTAGAGTTTGTTAGAGTTTGTGCTTTGGCAAAGCTGCTTATCAGCTTCTTATCTGAAATTTATTAACCCAAAGATCTCACAGTAATGTGAAACTTTTTATTAAAGCAAAAATATAAAACTACAGTCAAACGAGAAGTTTGTGTCTGAGATAAATGAGTATGAGTTTTGAATGGCAAAGGTGTTGATGTTTGGTCATTCTAGTTAATAAAGGAGATATGTGTGCTACAAAATATTTTTGTAGGCTATAGAGAACAAAATAACACCACTGAAGTACTTATAATATCAGAAAATTTTTTAAAACCAAGCAATATTACAATAAATAGTTGAAATGAAGTCTGCATAATGCAACAACATCTATTACGAGAACCATTTTAAGAACCACTTTCATAATCTTCTCAATTATATTTTTTGTTAGCAAATATCTAATGAAAATATTTAACAATATTACAATAAAGAGTTGAAATTAAGTCTATGGAATGCAACGACATCTATTACGAGAACCATTTTAAGAACCACTTTCATAATCTTCTCAATTATATTTTTTGTTAGCAAATGTCTAATTTAACAATATTACAATAAAGAGTTGAAATTAATTCATTGAGAACACGAACCCAATCTATTATTGATACCAATCTACATAGTTACAATCTATTATTGATACCAAAAATCACATATTATTATTATTTATTATTAAATCAAAAAAACTAATACAGCACTTATAAAATTTTACTTAAATATAAATCGACAACAAAAAATTGTGACTATTATTAACATTATTTTTAGCTTTTATTTAATTTCTCAATATACATAAATCCTTCAAATATTAGCCTTTTATAACATAAAACCCTTTTCATAAATTTGTACAAGTTATTAGTAATACTACCATTTTAAAAGTGACTTTTCAAAAAAAAAAACAAATTTTTCTATATCTATATATCAAACAAGGAGGAGAAGGAGGAGACGAGGAGGCCATCCGAAAATGACTTGGAGAAGATCCACACTAAACGAATTTAACATTAGTATTAACGTAGGGTCCAACAGAAACAATTACAGTAGCATCAATGAACTACGAGACGTCGCGTTACAAAGAAGTCAATGGAAATTACTTGTAGATAGCTTATACCCAGTATAAAGGCAGTGCGAAATGATTATAATATCAAATTTTTTTAATCTTTAGTTATCTGATAGAAACTTTATATAAGTTCAATATCAAACAGAATAGATTAATTTATACGAGTTCTAAACTGAATCACAAGTAAATATTATATTAATATAAGCAAGCAACTCATTTAATATATTGATAGCATATATGTAATTATTTATTATTAAACTTAATACGAATTATAAATTTTTATCAAAACTTTACAATCTTCTATTGTTATACAAATAATATACTGCAACAGATGTAAGTCGCGAGTAGCCTCCGCTAGTCAGCCTGATCAGTAGCTTGCACCGAGCGCCCACAAATTGTTGGTGACCTGGTTCTGTCATTGAAGATACAGATATTCTCTACCGCGTTTTACACCTACGGCTAACGAATGAAACACCTTTCTAACCGGAATACTTTCTTCCATTTGCACGACACGACCAAACCAGCGAAACCGCTGAATTTTTATGCGTTTAACTATGCCAATGTCACGGTATAGGTCATACAGCTCATTATTCCATCCAATTCGATATTCGTTGTAAATGCGTGAGGGACTATGGATCTTCCGAAGAATCTTTCTCTGGAATGTTCCTAACACCTTCTCAACACTGTTGATAATTGTCTAAGCTTCTGCATCACATAGCAGGACAGGCATGAAAACAGACTGGTAGACCGTGATTTTTGTTTGTCGAGAGAAGACTTTATTTCTCAATTGCCTACTTAGCCTGAAGTAACATCTGTTAGCAAGAGTGATGCTTCGTTGAATCGCTAGGCTGATGTAATTTTTGGTGTTTACGCTGATTCTCAAATAAACAAAGTCTTTCACATCTCTTAACTTATAATTGTCAACAGTAACGTGTGGGTGCCAAGAAAAACTTCTCACATATATGTCAAATTGTTAGATAACATTGTAAATGATCAAGAACTAATTACAGTAATAGCTCCGGATCATAACAAACAAAGAAAAAATTTTTTTTGAATTAAGAAATCGCTTGTCATATGTGTATATATTATATATAGTCGTATATAAATACGACTAAGTTACCTTTAATAACTTTGTAATTTGAATGTAGTGTATCGATATATGTTACTACTATTTAATCGTTTATATATTTACATGCCAATATGAAAGACTTAGAGAAAGCATATTTCAAACAATGTGTGACATAAATGCAAAAGTAGTTATGTCGATTTTGACACGACTGGTTCACTTCACATCCAATATTCACGTTTACGATTCATATTATTGTATATCTAACGTTTGTGAGTTTGTGCGAAAGGATTTTCCAAAACGCCATTAAAGTAAATATTTCCGGATTTTATTTAAAGCATCTTTTATTTGTGCTCTTACGTATAAATTCCTCGACACTAGCCTTACTTTGGGTCGACTCCCCACAGAAGTTTATTGCTGTTGTTGTCGCATATCCTTTGAGTATTTTCTCATCTTCAGCTTACTGTTGATAATATACTTTAAACTACCGTACTTAAGTATTTGATTATATGCTTTTCATAATACTCAAATATACACATTTTCACATTTTTAAAAATATATATTTCTTCCTTGTGAATAAATTTTATTTTTTTTGGGTTTTTTTCCAATAATTTTAAATACTGCGCATTCTGTGGAAAAGCATTAATGTTTGCTCATGACGTTGACACGTTAAATATAAAAAAGGATAAAAATGGGAAAGCTGAAAACAATATAATAAAATGGTCAAAATGACACGTAAACGAGTACAAATACTTTCCATCAGAGCTTACAAATGAATTGATATTAAAAAGGATTCGCAGTATAAATAATTGGCGGTTTTCCTGGCATTCAACGTCGACTTCATGGAATTCTTTTCATTGTATTGGCAATAAAATAGTCGTTATAGTCACTACTTAAGCACTCAAGTGGAATCTTATGAGTATATGTAGACGAGATGAACATTTTCCTTCATCTTTAAAGGAGGTTTTAAATAATTGTGCAATACTCTTTGGGAATTGGGAATGAATTAATTAAGATTGTCGGAAAATGAATGGAAGAGAAATTTAATTTTTATCAACATTTCTTTATTTTATCTAAATGTAGCAAATAATCCATTTTAGTTTAATGACAGATGAGGAGAAAGTAGATTGAAAATAAAAGATATATCATATAATTTTTTTATATATAAAATAATTTAATATATTAACGTAAGCAATAGAAATAAAAATCTCTTTTAGAACGAAAAAAGAAAGAAAGAGAAATTATTTCGTTAAAGCTGAAACTCCTTTTACCAGGCATCCTACTCCTTTTACCGAGTCCTACTCTGTGCAACAATATTCCTTAAGAAAATAAAGCAAACTATACCATAATACTTTGGTTAGTATGACTTAAAAAATAAAAAAGTAAAAAAAAACTTGGAACTAGAGCAAAACTTGAAAGTTTCTGCAGCCTTGGCTACTTGTGGAAAAACACAATTACTCATTGCTTCTAATTTGACAGACACCGAGTTCTTAGCCTGACACTTATAGTCCAAACAAATTATATACGAACTATAAACTAATAAAGAAATTCGGATATATGCTAAGACTACTGATGATAAGTACTTAGCAATACTCGAAACAGCGTTGTATGGTGAGCCAAACTTCAACAAATTAACTAAACATTTTGTTGTTGTCTTTTTATTTCTATTTGAACCCTTCTAACTATCACTATTTGTTAAGTTAATTGCAGAAACTTATAACAGAAAAACTATAAAGTTTATACAAAAACCTATTATTCTTATTAAATTGAAAATCATACTACTTCTCATAATTAACTATTGTTCACCGTTTTAAGACCGTATTCCTAGCAACCAACTTGCGCAGAATAGGATTAAAGACAACATGTAACTATCAGTAAGAAACTCTGCTAAATAGGATTAAAAACAGCCTGCAGAGTTGAAGTAGTTTAACCTATCTTTTGTCCTTACCGGTGAGCAGTCCATACAAACTTTCCTCAAAATTTTAAAAGAACTTTTAGGCTCTCTAAACGCCTATTCCTTGTAATAATAACAAAAGCGGGACAAACACAGAGAAAGCACATGATTATTTCTGCAACTTTTAACATGACTTTTAATCCCTTTTAGCCTATTGCGTATTGAAATACCCAAGAAATTATAGACACCTAAACTATTCTAACGCGAACTAAATAAAAGATATCACGATAAATTTTTTTATACATAAAGAGGAAAAATGAACCTTTAGTTTTTTCAACCTGAATCACAATTTTTTTTATCGGAAAATGCTTGGGAAAAGTGCTGCCAAATATTGGGAAATTAGAATTGAGCTATCCTTACTCCTATTAGAGAGTTTATATGTGTTCTCTAAATATGTCAAATTGATAGAAAAATCGGTTATTTAAATACCCATGCTATATCTCAGGAATATTTCAAGGTAACAAAAAAATTTTTGTTTCTTTCAACTTCTATGATCTCTAATAGATATACATTAAAATATTCTCTAAAACAGACTAGCGGATCTATAGACAGACTTTAATGAGTTAAAGAAAATGCGCAATTTTTCTGTTTGAATTCCTATATAACATATATAGATTGTTCCAGAAACTTTTGGCATGACTATTTAAACGTATGCATAAGTTCTCCGTTTGGATTCCTATATATTACGATTATACCCAAAACTTTTACTATGACATTAAAAGAAATGCATAACTTCTGCGTTTGGATTCCTATATATAATGATTGTTCCAAAAATTTTTGTAATAACTACTAAAAGAAATATACAATTTCTTTGTGTGAATTCGTATGTACCTATAGCCTAACAGAACTGCAGTTAATCTTAACAGTATGAATATGGTCCCTCTTAATGAGTTATGAGTTTCTTGATCCAATTATGCTGTGAAAATCCGCACTGTGATATATCCATTTATAGTTCCATTTTTGAAACTGCACTGATTTTTTGTTCCATGTCCAGTGACACTACTGCTCATACTCAATACTCGTATTCACATTCATAAAAGAACAACCAGACATTGTTTTTCTTTCAGATAACCAATCAATTTTGTTTTAAGTGACACGCATGCGTGCGTATCCGCTACTACTTGAAAATATTAAAATAATTTATTAAGTTTTTGTTTTTTTGTGACAAAAATGTACTTAAAAAAAAAAAAAGAAATGTTTGTTGTACGAGGAACTTGAGCTACTGGTACTTAAAATATTGTATATATTTTATGAGCAACTAAAAGATTAATTTATCTCTTATTTTATGAAGGGAGGAATGTATTGTATTGTGTATTATGGATTTTAGTTTTTTAAGCAATTTAACGCATATGAGCAACTGAAATTTAAAGTTGCTACTTCAGCACTTAAAAGATATACACGAGGAAGATACAAATGCTCTGAAGAAGACAGCGTCCGGAATTTTTTAAGCAATTCAAGTGCCCTGCACATGTGCAACATTCCTTTTTTCCTCATATCAAAAATAAATATACATTGTATATAATATACAGATATATAGTATATACATATGTTTGCAGTAAAAAAGTAAGTATTAAAAATATCCAGTTTGGTACTGAAAGTGAAAAAATGACACAGGATAAAACATGTGACAAGAGGATGTACTCTGCTTGGATATTACTAACTACAGCTGTTTGGAATACACATCGTGTTGTGCTAAAATTTCCTTCCTTGCATTGATGTTCATATGTCGCCTTCGGTATTCACCCACAGAGTTTTTGACGATCACAGCAGCAAAATAAAATTCCGATAAATGCAAATACACAAGTGTAAATGACTTTATAAAGCAATTCAATTAAAATTAATTTAATTAAAAGCAATAGTAAAATTAAAATAAATTAACCGACACAAAGAAGTGCCATAAACAGTTTAATTAATTTCAGAAACGCTGCCGCTGCCACTGCCACTGCCACTGTCACTGCCCCGTAATCACAGCTGTCAATTGAACAGAACACTGTATTCAAGAAGTTTAATGGCTTAATTAACTTAGTTAAATTTAGTATAAACTGATAGCGACATGGAATGCGTTACGCGGGTGGTATACTAAGTTTGATGACAATTATGACATTAAATATTATACATAGAGATAACATACATAATTTTATTTATGTTTTTGGAATATTGATTTTCATGCAAAAACGAAAGTTAAACTAAACATAATCCTAATAGAATAATTTGTAGAAAATACAGAAGTATTGACTCTGAAAGTGCTGACTCTAAAAGTACTGACTCTAAAAGTACTGACTCTGAAAGTATTGACTCTATTTGGAAGGGAGTCATCCAACCGCTAGCATATGCAGATGATGATGATATAATCAGTAGATCAGCAAAGACCTCCTGGGAATGTATATTCTTATGGAAGAGGCAATAAAATTGTGCAAAGTAGGTTTTCTACTACTTTTTATAGACGCAACAGGGCTTAGAGATCTACTCTAAATACAGAAGGGATACAAAAGACCCGATGGTCGCAGTGCCACATCCATTAACAATAATAAAACAACCATTAAATTGACCAATAAATGTACTGGCATTTCACACAAAGTTGTAGGATGTTTTGATGGGGACTATTAATAAATGAGATTATAATGCTATTTACAAACTAGTAATACTAGTAAAGACAAGGATTTGAATTGTTTACACCAATTAAGATTCACCCATATACAAACTTAGTTGTTGTCAGAACACCAGCTAAGGGCGCAATATGGTATACTCGTATATAGACTAATATTTGTTAATATGAATAAAAAATTTATACAAGGTATCTAGGAATTGCTGCTATTAAGAATAAAATTAATAAAAGTAATGCCAAATACTTATTTGGTTGATTAATTAATCACCTAATAACTAATTGGCCATAAGTCTTTTGGATGATATTCACGAGTGCACTTGCCTAAAAAGCTACTAGCTAGAAAAATACCAGGTACTACGAAATATAAGTAACTTATAACTTAAAACTCGTTACTCGTTGTTGTTGTAGTTGTAATTGTAACGATACTGTTGCTGGCATTTGCTATCGACATGATCGATTAAAACTGCTACATCTATTATATGTGGGTCTTTTATTTAAAGTATCACATTTTCCCTTTCGAATTCGTAATACATGAGCTTATAAATTGAATTAGCATTTGGAAGAAGGTAGAAGGATATAGATATAGATATAGATATAGATATAGATATAGATATAGATATAGATATAGATATAGATATAGATATAGATACAGATATAGATATAGATATAGATATAGATATAGATATAGATATAGATATAGATATAGATATAGATATAGATATAGATATAGAT
Source organism: Teleopsis dalmanni (assembly GCF_002237135.1). Lineage (NCBI taxonomy): Eukaryota > Metazoa > Arthropoda > Insecta > Diptera > Diopsidae > Teleopsis > Teleopsis dalmanni. Next base: position 53,116,803 of record NC_051848.1, read on the forward strand.
ATAGATATAGATATGGATATAGATATAGATATAGATATAGATATAGATATAGATATAAGATATAGATATAGATATAGATATAGATATAGATATAGATATAGATATAGATATAGATATAGATATAGATATAGATATAGATATGATTATATAGATATAGATATAGATATAGATATAGATATAGATATAGATATAGATATAGATATAGATATAGATATAGATATAGATATAGATATAGATATAGATATAAATATAGATATAGATATAGATATAGATATAGATATAGATATAGATATAGATATAGATATAGATATAGATATAGATATAGATATAGATATAGATACAGATATAGGTGTGGATATGGATACAATCTATACAATCAGCAAGAATATGTGCAATTTGTTGCATGAAGTTGATATGTGTGTGACTGCTGTTGCTATTGATACTAAAGTTATTTAATTTTATTTGTAAATGAAAATAATATATAATATTAGTATGCGTTTGAGTTAAATTTTAACTTCAAATTTTTTAATTAAATTATTTTCCCAAATATTTGAAGTAATAATTGGAAATAATATATTTAAACAACCAAAAATATAAAATAATATTTATATTATACATAAAGTTAAACTAATTCAATTAAATACTTTATTAAACTAAAATTTATTTTAAATATATAATTTAACTAATAACTGTGAATTGAATACTTCATTAAATATTAAATTTTTATGAAAAATTGAAAACAATTTTCTCTCCCCCATCATCACCAAAGCCAACAAATTGAGTCTGAAACCCTGCGTTTGTAAGCTACGAACTTGGCATTCCTCGTATCGCTGCAATTTAATTGAAATGCATTGCAGCAGGCATTGACGTTGCCAGGCAATCAAAAGTGCATTAATGTTGAATTGCAATAAATAAAAAAGAATTTGCAACACTTGAAAATACTTCACATTAAAATTTTATATTAAAAACTATAAAATCAAAAAATAATAAAGTAAATAAAACTTCGATAAGGAAAAAAAATTTTATAAACCATGAAAATAATTTCGCGTGAAAAATTATTAAATGTATCACACATTAACTGAACAAAAGGGAAGTTATAGAAATTAAATTCACCCAACAACCACATCTATCCATCGAGTAACAGTTCGAAAAAGTATAGGATTCACGAATTATTTACGAATTTAACGCTTAATCTCAATTAAAAAGAATTTTTCGTATGTTAAATATTATACAGTATAGTTTCTGGGGTATTTTCTTACATACTACATATGGAATTGTCGAATGGTCATACATTTTAGGAGTATGTACTTTATTTTTGATAGGACTTGAACTCGAAACAATTGTTATAACGTACACGAAGGCTATCATAGTGGGACTTACATTTATTATATGTGCACTTACAGCACCAAAATAGGTTGAAAAGGTTGATTACTTTCTCTATTTTGTGCGTTATTGCAGCACTTATGCATTTATTCAGGTCCATACTTCTTTTCTTGCTTTTCCTTAAAATCAAAAGGCATTCACGTAACAAGATTTATGTAATATTAAAGCAGAAATATAAAAATATTACCGAAAATACCCGAAAAACAATATGGTTCTACCTTAAAGCATCTATTTTAAATTTATATTTTATTTAACATAATTAAATGGAGTTTAAAAGCGTTATGATATGAAAGAGACTCATTGCACCAAGCGGAAAATTTATTGAAATTCTTACAGGAATCTGACAAAGTACTGTAGTTAGAATCTAAATAAAATTATCCTATCATCTATTTTAATGCAAAAATTGAAGATAGATTTGAAATATAGTATTATATACATACAATCAAACTTCCATAACTCATGCTTCTATAACTCAAACTAAATAGTGCAACAGGGTTTAGAAAGCAAATTACACATAATTACATAAAAATTCTTTAACTCGAAGTCCCCATAAGTCAAACCTTTTCTTTGCAAAATTGTACTTCGATTTATGAAAGTTTGACTGTATGTATCATAAAAAACAAATTTTTACTTCCGACCAAAATAATTATAATTAAAAATAAAGAATATTTTATGGAGTTCAAAGCTGGAAATTGGGCTGTCATTTAATTCTAAACCCAGTTTGTGAATTTTTTATAATAACTACCAAAGTTCAAGCATTTTTTCAGTAATCACGACTTAAAATTCACCTAGTAATATTGCAAAGAATGTTAAAGATATTGTGAGACTATTTTATTTATTAGAAATCCGTCCTTGTTATCGAAACAAAAAAAAAACAGTAGTCATAACCTTACTAGCTAATGAAGGCTATAACACAGTCTACATCTTTTTTAGAGCACTTTGGAACACCTAAAAACTCTATAAAAACTTTAAAAAATATTTAACCGATTGTTGATTCAAGATGGAGAGATTGAACACTCATCTAGCAATGTATAGGTTTGTTCAAGAACTTTGTCCTTTGAAACTGTTTCATAGCCGTTAAGATATATAATATACATATGTACAGATTTCAAAACTATTGAAAAAATTATGAAATTTTTGAGAAAAAATAAATATTTAAAAGGATTAATTTGAATATATCTGAAGCAAATCTAAGAAAGCAGAAAAAAGCAATTAAAAATCAGTATATAAACTAGCATTGGAGTATAATCATCTGACTCTAAATCTAAACCAATTAATCTCGATCATTTGCCATTCAAATTAAAAGAAAAAAACTAAAAAAAGCATTTTAAAACTACTCATTTTTAAAATCTTGGAACATATGTTCCAATAAAAATGTACCTCTTTACACATTTTTTTTTTCGTACCTTTCGGAATTCATTAAAGTTATTAGGTTTGCGTTCCGGATTTGTTGGCACTGTTCTACTTAAGATTTGGTACAATTTTTTTAACTGACATAAAAAAACATTAATACAGAGTCAAAAAATAAAAAGATTAAGCCACAAAACATTGGCTAAAAAGAGGAAAGGCCTGAAAATCCAAAGAGCAGCTGAAGATTGCGCTCAAGAAAGTGTTGTTAAGGTGAACGGAACGTGACGCACTATAGAGAAACAGGAATAGGCCGCAAGCAAGCAGCAGGCACAAAAGTTGATACAAAACCAAAAAATTAAAACTGGATAAAAAAAAATCAACTATATAAAAAAAATATCCGAAAAAAAAATTTTTTTTTAATATCTGTTTTAAAGAGACCAAGGAACAGATGTTACACCGGCAATCTGCGCTCAATATGTACAAGCTTAAAGACGGAGTTAAAGAAAATTTCGTAAAAGTAAAAACTTCAATAATAAAAAAAAACAATGTATGGACCGAAGGGACAACACACAAAAAATTTGGATTTAAATTTCTCCTACAACAAAAAAAAAAAAAAAAAAGAAAACAAAATCAAGTCCTTTATTTGCTCTTCTTTATTACGCACAAATGTATACGAAAAAGGATCAGTGCTTTCATCAAGTCAGGTCATTGTCATATGAAGGTAAATAATTTATCTATAAATCTATAAACACATAATATATATATATATACATATAGTATATATAAATTTGTGGGATGCATATCCTGCGCAACATCTACAAAAATGCCAGGAGAGAGATACATTGGAAATTATAATTTTCTACCTAGGATTCCACACAAATATATTTTATGCGTGCTTAATTCCATTTGTTTTATATGATAAGTGCGTAAATTCCGTAAGTCCTTACAAATAAAACGGTATAACAAATAGTTATGTACTCCATAGTATACTCGTATGAATATGTGTGCTGTGATATTTTTAGTATTGCCTAAATACACGTGTACCTATTAGGGTATTTCTACACCTACACAAATGAAATATATACAGGCTGTCAATGAGTTTCTCAGTCAGGTGATGGTTACTTTATCGTTTCACTATCCTTCAAGCAAAATAAAAAAAAATTGCTATGCTATGATCAGCAAAACAATCGTAGGAACATCATTACAGAAGTATATAGTAAGATATATATATGCACATCACCATCACTTTTATAATGTCATTATGTTCATAGCATAAACATCATTATGTCGTACATTTAGAATGTCATTATGTTCATCATCATTATAGCTAAAATTAATCCTAGACGAAACCGTACATCATCGTATTGCCATTATGATTCAAATGCACATGTTTGATATGTGTCGGATATATCTTGGTATCACAACTTCTTTTGCTAACCCAAATCTTTTCTTTATTAATTTTTTATTTCACCAGTTTTTTGTGTTTTTTTTTTTTGTAAGCTGTAAATCACAGCAACAATTCTTCAAATAGGCAATCCAACAGGCAGATGTTTTCCATGATGAGTTTCCATTATTTATGCATGCTTCATATCCATGTATTGTTTATGTGCATGCACTAAAGGACGAAAGGACTCGAATAAAAACAAGTTATATTTGTGTGTAATTGTATATCTTTGTTTTTCTTATATTTTTGTTTTTTTTTTTTCATATTCAATATGAAAATAGTAAAAGGTACCTATTTAAATAGCTGAGGCAGGATGTAACTATGTACCAACAACTCCAACATGAGCAACAACAAAAGGCGAGCAAATACAGATTTCATATGGAGAGGACATTTGCCCTAAGTGTTGTTCGCTACTACCTATAGGAATAATATCCATATAGCAGCAGCAGCATCAAAACATCTTGTGCAGCAGGTTCTTCCCTTCAGCACTATTTACTTTTGTTGTAATTGTATAGCATCCTACCTGCTGAAGCACTTAGCTGGTTATGACAACAGCTATCAAATAGCACTACGCTTGCGAGTATATACTAGCGAGTACCTTCAAATATTTTAATATGAACATTTATATGCACATATATGTATATTTATTTATATAGATATATATGTTAATATGTTGATATATGTATATAAAATTACTGAAATAATCTTTCCGATTATAGCATTTAGAAGCATAAAGTGAATACTAAAAAAAAAAATTAACGGCACGTTAGCAAATGTAATTGAATTAGCAATGCTTGTATGTAAAATTATTTGCTAAAATCGGAAACAAAACATTGCACACAGAAATGTAACTAGTATTATTAACTAGTATTAGTTTGTTAAATGAAAGAATAATAAATTAACGTGAAGTACCAAATGAATGATTAAAAGACCGATTACCATGTATCTATCTCTTATATGTTTTCTCTATGATATAGTAATTAATATTGTAACTAGTTATTTTAAATAAATAAAAAAATAACTAGTATTATTAGCTAAAATTAGTTTGTTAGGTGAAAGAATAAACTAACGAGAAGTGACAAATGAATGACGAAAAGACCGATTACCATGTATCTATCTCTTATATGTTTTCTCTATGATATAGTAATAAATATTGTAACTAGTTATTTTAAATAAATAAAAAAATAACTAGTATTATTAGCTAATATTAGTTTGTTAGATGAAAGAATAAACTAACGAGAAGTGCCAAATGAATGACGAAAAGACCGATTACCATGTATCTATCTCTTATATGTTTTCTCTAGGATATGGTAATAAATATTGTAACTAGTTATTTTAAATAAATAAAAAAAAATAAGTAAATGTTTATAATTGGAAAGTATTCAAAACATGGTAGATTTTATCTACATCGAAAATTATGTAAATTTTGTTATAAACATTTTTGAGAATTTAAGAGAAGTGTTTGCAATTATATTCCTGAGATATAGCCATCAAGTTTTTTGTAAGGCATGTTTTTAGACTAGGTTTTAGTGAAATCTGAACACATATCCTATGTAACATAGTTCTAGAACATAAACATCATACTATCAGACTGGTCATTTGTATATATGACTATTCATTAATATCGGTAATAAAACATAACACAAAGAAAATTAACTAGTGACCTAGTCGTAAAGAATAACTAGCAAGAAAATATTGAATTATTATTCTATATTATGATATAAATTCATGAATATCTAACCTAACACATTCTCGCATAACGAAAAGTATCCGTCCAAGTTTAATAAGTGAAAAGTAGAAAAAGTCAAATTTAGCAAAATTGAAAAACTAAACAAAAAATTATTTGTTTCAGGCAACACAGATCCATACACTGCCTACTTCAACATTAAAAGAAAATATATACACACATACATATATTCTTTATTGCTTTCCAATGTACAGATATCAAATTATTAACACAATCCACAATTTTGCTTAACTGGTGGTTTCCTGGAAATCCTCATACATTTTAATGGCAAATCTGAACACGAACAACGCATTTTTCCTACCTGTTGCACGTGCTAGCAAAACTCCTAACCTTGGTCGGAAAATTTTTCAAATCAACTGTACTGCCTATAATCCTACTGTTTAGGGGTTTGTGAGCACTACGTACACAGATACATTTATATCTGACTGACTGTATGAATGACAAATGATGAATGAATGTATTTATAATATTATTAAGAAAACTGTATAAATAAAAATCATTGAATATGTTAAAATCAAATGTGTTAGCTTGTATCTTATTATCGTATGCAAAAATTAACCTATCGAAAGAAAAAAAAATTAAACAGATAAATCTATCTATAGGTGGCAAATAAATTCCTTGGGCTTGTGTTAAGGATAAGTATGTACTTTTTAAATTGAGTATGAAATAATTTTTAAGTGGTTACGTGTTTGTGGTTTCGTTTGCTAAATGTATCTGTAGCGATTATTAAAAATTATTAACTTTATTTGGAGAAAGCACATCAGACTCACAGTGAAGCAAGTACATGCCAAGCACGCAAATATTTATGCCATAAATACCGACTTCCTTTTAAATCTCCTGGCTGCACCATGCTTCGTTGACTAATGTAGCTTCCTTCATTCGGTTAAAGCCGCATGGATAAAACGCATTTTTCAAAATGAAATAATAGCGTACAAATGACGAAACAAGCACATCTCTTAATGCCATTCCATTTGATTTTTTTTTTTATTTTTATTTTAGTCTTCACATTTAAGTTATACAAAATAACGGTTTTCATGCAGTTTTTTGGAAGATATGTGCTTTAAAGTTAAGTATTTTTCTGGAACAAATTATTTTATCTTAGTGGATCGTAGCGTTTAGCAGCCCAGGTTTACGATTCCGTAAGGCAAAATAAGTAAAAGTTAAAATAAATAAAAGTTAAAATAAATAAAAATTAAAACAAATAAAAATTAAAATAAATAAAAATTAAAAAAAAATAAAAGTCAAAATAAATAAAAGTTAAAATAAATAAAATTAAAATAAATAAAAGTAAAAGTAAATAAAAGATAAAATAAATAAAAGTTGAAGTAATTAAAAGCTTAAATAAATAAAAGTTAAAATAAATAAAAGTTAAAGTAAATAAAAGATAAAATAAATAAAAGTTGAAGTAATTAAAAGCTTAAATAAATAAAAGTTAAAATAAATAAAAGTTAAAAAATAAAATTAAATAAATAAAAGTTAAAGTAAATAAAATTAAATTAAATAGAATTAAAAAAAAATAAAAGTTAAATAAATACAACTAAAATAAATAAATGTTGAAATAATAAACGTTAAAATAAATAAAAGTTAAAATATATAAAAGTTAAAAAATTAAAGTTAATAATAAAAGTTAAAATAAATAAAATTAAACAAATAAAAATTAAATAAATAGAAAAAAAAAAAAAAAAGTTAAAATTAAATAAAAGTTAAAAAATAAATTAAAATAATAAGTTAAAGTTAAAGTAAATAAAAGTTAAATAATTAAAGTTAAAATAATAAAAGTTAAAACAAAAAAATTGAAAAAAATTAAAAATAAATAGAAATTAAAAAAATAAAAGTCAAAATAAATAAAAGTTAAAAAATAAAATTAAAATAAATAAAAGTTAAAGTAAATAAAAGATAAAATAAATAAAAGTTGAAGTAATTAAAAGCTTACATAAATAAATAAAATAAATAAAAGTTAAAAAAAATAAAATTAAAATAAATAAAAGTTAAAGTAAATAAAAATTAAAAAGTAAATAAAAGTTAAAATAATTAAAAGTTAAAATAAATAAAAGTTAAAATAAATAAAAATTGAAACAAATAAAAATTAAAATAAATAGAAATTAAAAAAAATAAAAGTTAAAATAATCAAAGTTAAAATAAATAAAAGTTAAAGTTAAAGTTTGTTTTTTTCTTATCTTTTTTTATTTTCTATTATATCATTTTTTTTTTGCTTTATTCCTATACTTATATTTTATATATACAGTCAAACTGCCATAAATCGAAGTACCATTTTGCAAAGAAAAGTTTCGATTTATGGAGACTTGGAGTTAAAGATTTTTTTTTTGTAATTGTCCATATGTAATTTGCTCTCTAAACCCTGCTACACTCTATTTACTACGAGTTATAGACAATTTGAGTTATAGAAGTTTCAGTTATGGATGTTTAACTGTATTTTAAAATTTAGTACTATAACATATTATATTTAAAGTATTAGAAATTTCAAATTTATACCTCTGCTGATAAATTTGTGGACAATGTGGTGGTGGACAATGAAACCCTGTTGCAACTCACAAACCAAGAAAACATAAATATACAAATAAAACGACGGAAATACAACTGGGTCGGGCACACATTAAGGAAACCCTATGAAGAGGTCTGCCATGCTGCCCTGCAATGGAATCCACAAAGCAATAACAGACCCGGCAGGTCTCGCACCACATGGAGAACAACAATCCGCCAGGAAACTAATAAATCATTCAACGAATTGAGACATAGTCTATGTTCCTGATGGAATACGGCTCATATTATTATTTATAAATTTGTACATTTCTTCAAAGTCCACTGGAAACCTTGCTAGTCATAACCGAATGGTTTGGAAGGACGCCCCAATTTAATATGCGATCTGATACGCTCGCTCTTCATCACTTGCTGAGCATAAAGTGGCACAATTCAGTTTTATTTGTATTTTTTTTTTTTAAATATTTTGGAACCACGAAAATGGAGCAAGTGTAGTGACGAAATAAAAAAGGAGTAATGCATAAATGCAAGTATAAAGGAGAGCGAAAGAAGTGTCTGCAAATTGTTTATGTGAAATTTTGGAAGTGCAGAAGATGTTTGGCACATGTGGCGTGCCAAATAGTTGACTTTAATTTTTTTTTTATTTTTGACATTTCATTTCTTTTATCTTTTCATTTTAAGTTTTTTAATTCCGTTGATGAAAGTTTCTTTAAATGATTTACTTTTGATACTTGCAATGTTTTTAACACCAAAGCATACAAGTTGCACTTGAGAGCAGCACTTAGACGTTTACCTAAAAAAAAATATGTCATGTAAAGCAAAATGCAGTTGGAAAAGACAATCGTATTAAAGGATTGTCATATTAGGTCTTTTGATTTTATTAAAATATTTAAGTGGGTCTGTAAGTAGAATTTTGGGAACTTACTCAAATAATAATTAAATAATATTTTATTAAATAAATAAATAATAATAATTAAGATGCAAAATATCTGTCTATGTATGTACAAATGTACGAATATACACACTCATATAAAAATCAAATTTCGTATTTGTTTACTGTTTAGTTTTCGAGAAACTATGTGTGGACCCGATAAGTGGTCCAATATGGCAATAAATACTAATATATGTTATATATATACTCGTATTCAGTATCACTTAAGCATGTAAAGATAGGTAATATCAACGACTTTCTTAATCGTTCTTTCTTCTTAATTTTTAACGACTTAAATAATCACAAAAGAAAATTAATTTTGTTCTTAACTTACCCATACAAAAATGCTGCACCTGCAATACCCCCACCACACTGAGCGGTGATGTACATTGCAGCTCGTATAGGAGATATAGCGCGTATAACACAAGATGCTAATGTTACTGCAGGATTGATATGAGCACCTGTTAGAGACAAAAAAATATGAAAAATAAAAACAGCAAAATAACAAAATATTTATTTTACAAAAATTTATATTATAAGAAATATGTTTATTTTAAAACTTTAACAGATGAAACAGATAAACTTAAAAGATTTAGATTGCCACTTATAGACACTAGAACCATCAGATTTTTTTTACGACAATTATACCTTATATCTAATCGAAGTCATTTTGTATGAAAAATACAATTAAAAATATATCTCCATAATTTCTCGCAACTCCTCCCACAAAATAAATGATTAGGGACTTAATCTTACTACCGAAGCTATATTTCTTTTTAATACCATAAATCCCATCACAGATCTTGAGGAATCAGATCCGATAAATTGTCAGCGTGGCATATTTCACATTGTACCTGCCAAAAATATAGGCAGTTGATGTATATTCTAAACGCTTGGAATAAATGATTTCCAAGTTAGTGCTGTAACCACTATTTCAATTATGCAGCAACAGAAATATTTACTACGAGAGTGAGAGAGACATTTACCAGATATTTATTAATTATTATAAACACAAATTACACACAATGATATCTGTATATGTATTTAGTTAAAAAGTACAATTTAATAAGAAATATACAATACGGCTTTAGCACAGGAAATATGTCTAAAGAAAAAACACACACTTACGATAAGTTGTAATAAATTTTAAGAAGCCTAGCTATTTTACCTTCACATTCACTATAGTGGATTTAACTACTGTTCTATTTTAAAAAGAAATGCATATATTAAGTTCTAGTAACCTTGCGTTTTATTCTATTTATGCTTTATTCCACAATGAAGATTTCCTCTTCACTTTGGTGGATTCAACTACTATTTAAAAAGGAACCCAGATTCAGTTATGGTGGCCTTACGGGAAAAATCTGAATTATGCACTAAGTTTTTAAATCAATACGAATTTTTTGCTGATAAAATTTACCGCTCATATTAAATCCAATATGCTTGTTGTATGAAACGAATACATTGCGTAATACACGTCACTCTCTTATGATGCCAGTATATCCTATGCTGCCTAAAAGGATGTAGTATCTATTCTCTTATTGCACTGATGAAAGTAGTTTTGTATACAGATACAGAATATATAGGAATAGGTATTTACCTATTTTATTGTTGTTGCTACTATCCCACAGCGCACGTTGGGGGTTTTGCGTATGTGTTTATTAGAATATTTAGAGTTAGAATTTATTTCTAGCTAACACAAAATATGCATTTAATAAACTTGCAAAAATAGTTTTATAAATTCCAATTAAAATTTGCTGGAACACTAGAAGCCAAACATTCCAACAACAATTAATAAAATGTGTATAAATACAAAAAAAATAAATCCTATGTATGTATGTTAAAGTAAAAAATTCAATTAAAATAAAAATGTGAAATTGCAGACATTGTTTTGTATCTTTTCATCTTTAGCTTTCAATTACAGATACATACAAACAACACATATTCAAATTATTATAAATATTTTTAAGATTACAGAGAAATATAAAAAGAAAATTAAAACAATTTTATAAATGTATATATTTTTCATTAAATCCAAAACACATGTTTCAAACAAAACAAGCAAATTTAATTGACATAAATGTCAACAAATCGGTATATATAATATACATCATGTCCCCCCACCAATTAATGTATACCAAAACACTGAGACAAAAAAAAGACTGAAAAATTAAAAGAATCCCCAAACAAACCAATATTCATCACTACTGAAAAATAAGAAAATCCACACTGTAAGAGTTCCCCTTAGTTCCCACGCACATATTTTTAAATTTACATCTGCATACAAATCGAACTCCAAAATAGAGAGGGGGCGCACAATCGAATTGGAAAAATACTCCCATACTTCTTTTGCTGCTGGTTTTAGTCGTACTTGTGCGAGACATCACACTTACACCCTAGGCCCAAGTACCATGCATTCGACAAACAAATGAACTTCAGCATTTAATTTGCTGATGTCTTTTACTGCAATCTTCTTAAGCCCACGCTTGATTTACAATTAGTGAAAAGACATAGTAATTGGATTCGTTTATATTGTTAAGATACAAATTTGTCAAATACAATGCACTAATGCGTTCTTTATGCTTTGATAAACAATAAATATTTTTCTAGATAAAACTTTAAACAACTCTTAAGTTTCTCATAATTAGTTTGAAAAACTTCAATACAACGGAGCCATAGAATACAAAACATAATTGTTTTCATAATTCTTAACGCAGCCTACACAACATCCACTTGAATTATGTGATAGAGTTTAATAGAGAATTATTTTACTATTTTTTTATATATGTATAATGTTTTGAAAATTTCTCTTGAGGCGCATGGCCAACGGGGTAACTTGAGGAAATGACATTTCCTAAACTAAATTAAAGGACAATAATTATATACATATGTATGTATATGTCTATTCAGTACAAAAGTATAATCGATCCAACAGCAAAATAGTTAAATCCGATTTCACAATGTATTTCATTGTTGCGTCACTCGCCAACTTTACTGGACTTCACTATAACAGAGCATAAATTCAAATTCCTATACATTGTCCTATTATGCTAGGTATAGAGAAGTACTTTTCAACGGGTCTAATTACATTTATTGCTATTTTGTTTTATTTTTATAATCGTTAGTATGTTGTTGTATCCATGTATTTTTTCTTGTCCATGATTACAGAAGACCCAGACAATACATGAAAGAGGCAAATTGAAACAGCGTTACAACTTTATGTGAAGAACAGAAAAAAAGTTAAGCGTTTGGCAGTTCATAGAGTTCAACAAAAATTCTTAACTACGGTTACATGTTACATATAGGATATAAGACATATAATATATGTATAGTCATAAACAAACAAAGCAATCTAAAACTTGTTGGTTAAATGTACTTCTCGAAAAAATGTACCAACATAGTAACATTGTCTCTCAATCTCTCTCTCTCTCTACGTTCACATTAAATTAAGATAGTGCAGTACTCATAAGCACGGTTGCCACTTGAAAATTTATTTCTGTAAATTGATTTCTTGATAAATTGATTTAAAAAGGTACCATTTCTGTAAAAAAAGGTCCAAAATTTCCAAATATAGTGTTAATGTCAATTACATTAGCGTTACTTATAGTTACCACGACCCCCTAAAATATATTAAAACAACTAACTATAGTTTGAAATTGTTAAAAATATTGCCTAAATTAGTTACATACATAAATAAAATGAATTCAAGGATATCTTTAGTCCCTATTTCAAACTTTATTATCATAATACCGAATTACACCACCCCACCATTAATTTTTCATACACTTAGAATAATCTGTATTATTTGTATAAATCTATTATTTTATTTGTCTAAGAACTTATGCACATACCAGATATGTATAGGAAGCATTGGGTTAGTGTAGCCATTGCCAAGCCAGATGCCAATGCCGTTGCTAATAGCACTGAAGAAACACTGGCACCCACTCCGGCGCCAGCAGCCGCTCCGCAAACGATGAAGACGTAAAAAAATGAAGCCAAGCATTCACTTATGATGGATCTGCAAAAAGAAATGATGAAAATATGCATAAGTAAATATGTATGTGTTAAAAATAAAAATAAAAATATTTATTTATTTTTTATGTTATTTTTTTTTTTGTTTTGTAACAAACATAATTCGAAAAACAAAGAGGATTTTGAGTTTTGGCGCGAAATGGGTAAGTTGAAGGCATTTATTGGATGATGCAAATATTTTGGATACTCATTGGATTTTAATAATGATTTATGAACAGTTGAAAAATTTCTTTGGCTCCTTTTGAAGTACTTTGCAAAATATAACAGTTTAATTTTTGATTTATAAATGAATGTACATACATGTATGTTATGTATGTATATACATACGTGCATTAAAATATGTTTATAAAATATTTATAAAAATATGTTAAAAATTTTTTAGATATTTTTTGGTTTATTTCAAATAAACAAATTAAATTACAAGTTTTTTTCTTTCTGCAATTTTGTGCAAAAATTTGCAATATTTATTTTTATTAACATATTTGCATAATTCTACTTGCACGTATGTATGTACATATCTATGTAAACGCTAATTGTATACACTTAATATAATCAAATGCAAATCAAAAACAATAATAATAACAACAACAATGAGCAATAAGGATTATTATTATTTTTTTTGTTGTTGTTAAGCATAAAAAACGCAGCTGCGTGGCGACAATATTGGTAAGTATGTAGGATCTTATATGTGTATGTATGTATGTATGAATATAATTGGCATAATCACACATACACATTACCCAATGCAAACATAAACAATAAGTGCATGTGTTTGATTTAATGTGTAAGGTAGTAGTAGTAGAAGGGCCTTCTTAAAAACTGTAAGGCACCAACAACAATTCAAACAGCAACAATTGTTACACACTCAAGACAAGAAATGTAAATAAGAATAGTGACTAAGGGAAAAAAACAAATTATTTCTTTCTTCTTATCTTTCTTTTGAATGATAAAAAACAGTAAAAAAATAAAAGGAAAATAAAAAAGAATTGAAAAATTAGTAGCAGCTGCAACTGAATGTGACCAACCGAAACTGACCTCTGGACAAATGTTGTTTTTTTTTTTGGTTTTTCTTTATTTTTGGACTGTTTTGTTTTACTGATTTTTTTCTTCATTTTATTTTGTTTTTTGCTTTTGTACAGTTTTGGGAAGAGCATTTAACACTGTCAGAACGTGCTACTTCACACCCCACTCAAGAATACTACACTTGCTCAACACATGCAAAATGCAATCTCTGATTGGTCATTTATCAACATTTCAGAATAATTGCAAATGTGCTTTTGAAGACGAACTACTCACAAACAACAAAAACCAAAACTATGAATAATAATGTTAAATATGTATGTAAATTTGTCAAAACGCGCGTGTGTGTATGTATGTGTGCGTTGATGCATATAATGTATGCCAACAGTTGTGTGAATATTTAATTTGGCAGTTAACAAAAAATAAGTTGATGGATCACAAATTTGATTTTAAAGAGTTTTTGCTATCAAAACACCATGGCGTACATACCTCCCACCTCTATCTCTCTCTCTCTCCGCAGGAATGTTAAGGAGACGTTGAGCTAAAAGTCAATATATTAATGTCTCATTACTGTCGTCTGTTTGTCAAAGAAAATAAGAATTAAGTGCTCATTAAAATGTGTGGGCTAAAATATAATAAATGAAAAAATGGGAAGAGAATTTTTTTTTATTCTTATATCGATGAGAGTATTGATGATAAGTATCAAGAATTATAGAAATTAGACTATATGTATGTATCTCAGGGTATATTTGGTTAATATGGCTGGTCTAGTGCTCTCTTCTGATACCAGGTGGAGCAAGACCTTTATAAAAAAAATTTCATTCTATACAAAATGGAAAAATAACTTGGTCTCTATATTGATAAGTGCACCAAGACTATCTCTAATCTAAGAGAGGGAGATACCATATTTTTTCTAACTAAAAAAGTTTCTACTTATGTATTACTAACGTTCTAAGAATGGACAATATCACAATCGTGATATAGTAAATCTAACATAGTGCTCTATTTTTTAATAATTGAATTAAAAATATTAATAATAACTAACAATATCCACTGAATCAAGAGCCCACATACATCGTTTATTTATACGAAAACTGTAAAAGGTACCGTAACAAAATTTGGCTGATTCAAAACCACAGACCTCGTTCAGTTCCAAAACCAAAAGGTTCCAAAACTAAACTGTGACCAGTTTTGTCGCAGCGAAAACTAAACCCAAATTGTTATATTTTTTTTTATTAAACCGAAATGAATTTATATACCTAATAGTATCTACTAATTAAAGAGTCTAGAGATTGTGTAGTTCAATGAAAAACGTTTAGGGTACCTAAACTAAACTGGACTAAAAAATTTGTATGCTACACTCTTTTAAGAAAACAACCACTGCCCTCATTGACGTAAAGATATTAGCCTTATTGTCGTTTTGTTGACAGGTCATAGCCAGTTAAGGAGCCATGCTACATTCAATCTCCCGTTTAATAATTCCTGCTGCAGTTGTAGAGACAACGATGAAAGTGTCTCATATTTGCTTTGTTAATGCTCAGTGCGTACGTAGCGTCGATGTATTATTTTAAGGATTTTCTATTTTGATGATCTTGGTCAACTTTCTTTATAAAAAGCTTTTAACTTTGCCAATGATTCAAGGTGGTTTTTAAGTCTCTAAGTTTTTTTACGGTAACATAATGGGCCAATACGCCTAAATAGATCTATAAGATCTTCGGTATAACCGAGCCTAACTTATAATGATTGCAATTTACGGAAGTAGTGGGAAAATATTTTTTCATGTGCCTTTTAAGCAAACCTTTAGGAAAATTATTTGGAGTCGAGTTTATGAACCTAAAGTTGTCTATTTTGAATAAATTGCGTCGAAATGAAAAAAAAAAACTGATTCGAAGTTTGTGTTTTAATGAAACATAAATGAAGTAAATATTGGCATAGTATTTAGAAACTTATATAAAAGGACCTCAGCATATCTGACACCACACTGATATCTTGGGAAAAATTTTGTTTTGCGAACTTAAGAGATTATTTGAAGTAGAGTTCATGAATGTAAACCCCTTGTTTTTAATCAACAATTGAACCGTAATAAAGAAAATATAATTCGAAGTTTTGGTTGTAATGAAAGATGTACAGAAGTGAGTTTTCCGAACTCAAGAAAAAGTGCATTACCATGTTTCAGTTCATACTGGAGTGAAAAATGGAATTTTGCGAATTTATTAAACAAATCAATAGGATTAAAGAGCTAATGCCTGTGTTTCGATAGATAGATAACACTAAACAAATTATAGTAAAGTTATAGTTATGGTGTAAATAAATAATGTTGTTTAGAAGTAATTAAAGGCCACCATTTTTGCTAAATGTCTAGACTCTGTCCGACCTTACTGAGTCGAATTCAAGCAGTGATTTAAGCACTTTATTTTCCGTAATTAATTCAGTTTTTAAATTGCTAATTTTTTCTTCACTGGTGGTATCAAATAAATTAAAATTAATTGAGTTGTGCTATGGAAATAAATCACAGATCAAAAAACTATTAATGTCATTAATGGACGTTCGTCTGTTCACAACAATTACATTTTTTGCTTACGAGAATAACCAAAAATAAAGCTTTAATCAGCGTTTTCCATTGATAAACAAATCTCGACAGAATACGAGCGGGCACAAAAGATGGGACGATGGGACAATGGGACGACGATGTGATGTATCTGTGCCTTTACTATACGCATAAGCGCTGTACTCTATGGATGGAAATGGAACCTTTTGCCTTAAATATTTTTCAAATTTAAAGTAAACAATCGAATTCATGTTAATTATGTTTTTATTTAATACAATATTTACTCCGGTTCTTGAAAAAAAAATTTATGAAATGAACTCACTTTAGCTGGGAATGCTTTTGCGGCGTGACAAATGTACATATAGCACAAAACAACAGAACTGTATGTATGTATGTCGGTATACCTATATAATATGTGAGTAAATATTGGCATAGTATTTACGAGCATAAGTAAAAAGCACGTCAGCGTATCTCAGACCACACTGAGAGCGAAAAAATAAACAGAAACAAAAGTATAAACACCGTTTTAATTGAAATCTATTTTTAAAGATGTGCTTCAAATATCAACTTCAAATATTTCTAAGAAACACTTGCAAAAATATATATATATTTTTTTTTTACACAAAACAGTTGCTAAAATGCTAAAATGCTGAGATTGAAATGATTGAAAGCTTTCAATCGAAATTCTAATTGTGATTAATGCAACTGAAGCAAGGTCCTACGGTCCTACTGCAGATACAGATAGGAGATACAATGTAATTAGGCTGTTAATAAAGGCAAATTGTAACTTTGATTTCGTTTCAATATAAAGTAATTAAGTAATTTTATTATACCCAAAGCAAAATGACAATAAAAACAGGACACCACAATTAACCTTTGCAAAGGACGAAAACAGAAATATTTTCATAAATTTGAAATTTGATGAATTTAAAATTTTATTGCCATTTATTTAACCATTTTGTGAAAAAATAACAGTTCTCCCCTTGTTAAACCACAAGGTTAGAACTTCTTAATTTAAAATAATATACTCGGAAAAATAAGAAAATTAATAAGAGCAATTGCAATTCTGTTTAATTCAAGTTAGTATTAAATTTCACTTCGTCAGTTATTACTTAAACTATTTTTCTTAGAAACTAGCAAATATTTTTATAAGAAATTCATTCCCTCTTTTAATACTGAAATAAAATCGTTAGCATTCGAATTGTTTGCGTGGGTGTATGAAGTATCTGTGAAAGGCAAACTTTTAATTATAATCAAGTAAAGTTTAGCAAAGCGAAATGTCAAAAAAATCAAAACATATCAGATATATTTACAGATACGTGAATATTTTGCTTTATTCCACTTAGAGTGAAGAAACTTCGATATGCTGAGCTTCTACTGCAAATGATGAGGTATCGCATCGACAACAGGATTAGATGGAATTAAAATTTTAAACTTAAATTCATTTTATTGAAAATTAATTGAAATACGAGTTACGTGTTATTAAAATACACATTTATAATATCTCAGAAGTCAAATTTAATTAAATAAATGCATCTTAGTATAAGTAAGGATAATATTTCAATAGTATTTATCAAACTGTACTAGGTCAGATAATTAAATAAACTATGAAATATGAGCATAATTATAAAATTCCTAATTTAATTAGAAATGATTATAAAAATTTCGAAAAAATCATGTTTAAATAATAACACAGAATTACTGTTACTGGTACTCTGCCACTATTCATAAAGTCAGGGAGTAAATGAAATAATTAGTAATAAAAGAAGGATCTTACACCAAAAGACCACAAGGTGGACATTGAGTAAGTTTGAATAAATACTGGTACCAAAAATATTGGTACCTTAAATCTAAGTGCATAAAGTCGGAAAGTAAAAGAAATAATTAGTAATAAAAGTAAGATCTGATACCATAAAACCACAAGGTGAATATTAAAAAGTTTGAATAAATACTAATACTCTGCCACTATTCATAAAGTCAGGGAGTAAAAGAAATAATTAGTAATAAAAGAAGGATCTTACACCAAAAGACCACAAGGTGCACATTGAGTAAGTTTGAATAAATACTGGTACCAAAAATATTGGTGCCTTAAACCTAAGTGCATAAAGTCGGAAAGTAAAAGAAATAATTAGTAATAAAAGAAAGATCTGATACCATAAAACCACAAGGTGAATATTAAAAAGTTTGAATAAATACTAATACTCTGCCACTATTCATAAAGTCAGGGAGTAAAAGATATAATTAGTAATAAGAGAAGGATATTACACCAAAAGACCACAAGGTGCACATTGAGTAAGTTTGAATAAATACTGGTACCAAAAATATTGGTACCTTAAACCTAAGTGCATAAAGTCGGAAAGTAAAATTAGTAATTTTAGTGATAAAATTACTAATAAATTAGTAATTAGTAATAAAAGAAAGATCTGATACCATAACACCACAAGGTGGATATTGAAAAAGTTTGAGTAAATACTGGTACTCTGCCACTATTCAAAAACTTTGGAAGTAAAAGAAATAATTAGTAATAAAAGAAAGATCTGACACCACAAGACTACAAGGTGGACATTAAAAAAGTTTGAATAAATACAGGTACTCTGCCAGTATTCATAAAGTCAGGGAGTAAAAGAAATAATTAGTAATAAAAGAAAGATCTGATACCATAACACCACAAGGTGGATATTGAAAAAGTTTGAGTAAATACTGGTACTCTGCCACTATTCAAAAACTTTGGAAGTAAAAGAAATAATTAGTAATAAAAGAAAGATCTGACACCACAAGACTACAAGGTGGACATTAAAAAAGTTTGAATAAATACAGGTACTCTGCCAGTATTCATAAAGTCAGGGAGTAAAAGAAATAATTAGAAATGAAATGAAAATCTAACACCACAATATCACAAGGTGGACATTGAGTAAATTTAAATAAATACAGGTACTCTGCCACTATCCATAAAGTCAGGGAGTAAAAGAAATAATTAAATACGCCAAACATGCTATAAAAATATATTTTTAATTCTTATTAATATTTTTAAATTCTATAAATTTTTTTTTTTTCTTAATTTTATTTTCTTATATTGCGATCTGTCAATTCAGAGTAGACAATAAACAATATTTAAAAGTGACTAAATACTTAAAAGTCCATTTTGAGCTTGAATGGACTGATCTCAGTAGTACATCCGTCTGTTGAAGTCGGACACATTAAAGTTCCAATGGCGTTTGTTTGCGGAGGCGTGTGAACGTTCTTCCTTCTGCTATAATTCTGCTCATAAAGTGTTTGGGATGATGTAACATACGTTTTTTGTCATTAATTGAATTTTTATAATGTTTCAGATATCCTTATTTGTTTATGTTTCGCTGATTTTCGAAGCATTTTTTCTTTGGATTTTATTGAACTCCGAATATAAATAATCGAATACGAATGTCAAGACTTATTATTGAAACGATATCGGATCATAGCAGCAATGCAAAAAGGTTTTCATATCACAAGAGCTTAAAGTAAACCTAAACCCTCAGATTATGAGATCTGCTCTTAATTTTTGAGTTTTATCTATTTGTATTTGTGGACGTAAGCAAGGTGAACATATATTCTCATGCTTCTCTCCCTAAAAGTGTGCCATAAGTATGTTGGCTTATATAGAATGCAAATATCAAGAAATCATATAATCCGAACATTGAACAGAATTTTCGTTTCATCTAGAGATAATAATATCTGTTTGTGTTTCTGTAAAGAACTATCTATTTTTGTCTTTGCAAAAATATAGATTTAATCCTTTTTAATAAATAAATAAATAAAGAATTCATTAAAATCAGTTAAGAAAGAGAAACTCTATTTCATTCACCTTAAAAAATTAGGTAGTAAAAATAGCATTTGATTTCATAATATTTACATACAAATTAATATATCTTAAAAATATATATGTATATTCCAATTTTCTTTAAGGATAAAGAAAGCATCAAACATTAAGGAATGATTACTTCAGCGTCAAACACAACAACGGAGTTATTTATTTCTTTAAGAAAAACCTTGTCTATCCATTGAATTCAATAGTCACTTTCAGAAAAATATTATTAATTTCTCAAGGGAATATTTATTCATTTTTGAGTTGAAATATTTATAAGATTAAAAAAATCCAACATAAAAGTTTATGAAATATTTATTTTATGAAATCTACATTTACTCATATTTGATAAGTTTTTTTATTTCGTCTTCGTGATTTATTTATTTTAAATTATTTAAGAGACTTATTTAAAAATTTGTATTTAACATAAGTAATAATTATAGTGTCTTCGAAACTAGAAGCAACTTTAATTATAGCTTCAATTTTAAAATATTAATTTATAAATAATAATAACTTTAAAACTATGAAAAACTATTGCATATATTACATGAATTGCGTCAGTTAGCTAATGAACGCTGACTCTGAGCTTCAAATTTAGCTGGGCTGGATTCTTTGTACTTACAGTCTCAAAAATTTTTTTACGAATAATTAAATACAAAAATTATTTCCAAGTCCACTGATGATGGGTATTTGGCAATACTCGAAACAGCTGTATGGTCAGCCAAAATTTTAATTAAGAAAAATAAAATAAAATGAATTTTTGTTGTTGTAGTTCGCTACATTTCGAAAAACCTCTTTATGAAATACACATTAATTAATAAAACGGCTTAGCAGTTATTTTATTTTGTATAGGTAATTGGGTAAATTAAAACTTTAATCTTAGAATACCAACTTGACTTCACATAACTTCTACTTTACCATTAACTCTCATTGAATCATACGGCCTTCGCAACTATTCAAAATCTTATCATGTTCGGTGCTGTTGTATATATATATATATCATTTCATGTACCATATAGGTTACAGCCGCAAGTTCTCTTTCGAATGTTCTTCTCCAGATTTTGGATGTTGTTTGTGGTTTTTAGGTTAATTTGAGAGCTTGAAGGGTGATAGTTCATCATTTGAGATATGTTCTGAGCAAACTATTTTCAAAATACATTAAATTCACTTGTTTATGAATATTATATTGTTACTTAGATTAATTTTAATTTTGTACATCTCGCACTCATAGAAGAGCACTGCTTTCATCTTGAATATCCCATAACAGATAACTACTGACTTATAATAAATATTTATCAACAGCCAAAGATATTGGTATAAGCTTCAGTCACATCAATAAATAATACAATTTGTTAAAGCATCTCATATATATGAAAGATACCGTTCTGCATGTGAAGAAACTAATATTATTGCTACTTATATACTTATTAAGGATTTATAGGATTTTAATAAATTTTAAAGTTTATATATTTATTTATTGCTACAAATGTTTAAATAAAAAATCATTTAGATAACTATATGTTTTTTTAAAATCTTTGCATAGCTAAATTAAAAACTGCTAACATTTTAAATTTTCATAATATATACAATTCTTTCAGTGTTTTGCTACCTGTAGTTTCTCAACTTTTCTAAAATTGCATTTTGATGCACAAAAAAAAGATGTGGTGATTTATCGGAATACTTTGAACAGGTAGAAATGTTTAGAATTTCAGATTTTACTTTCAACAGGATATAAAGACAAACAGATACATTTGTAAGAAAGTTATATCCAGTTATAAATTTATTTCTTATTCATTTTTGTCATAATATTTTTATAACTACGCACTGGACCATAAATTTCTTTGATCCTTTGATCCAAAGAAAAAATAAATCTATTCCAATAATTATTATTAATTGTTACAACAAAAAAAAACGTTGCTATACTGGAAAAACATTACAGAGCACCCATATTTAAAAAACCTTTAAACTACAAATTCTCCCGAAACTCTAAACATTAACAAAAATCTTTAAAGTTTTTGCCAAAAAAATTTTGGAATGGTTTAGACATTAGTTATTTAATTTATTGCATATTTAAAGAGACTACATAAACAATATCGTATAATAATATTATAATGTGTATTTGTAATATTAACAGAGATAAATGGTATCGAAAAAAGGTGTAACCAAATAAATTCTTTATACTTCATAAACAATTATTTTAAATACTTCAGTTCGTATATCCTCAGTTTCTTAAGTATACTTTGATTTGATAAATGATACTTTTTTTAATTGGAAAAAAATCATTATTTTTTGTCCAGGAAAGGTGTAAGTACCAGGAAGTAAGCTTTAAGATTAATTTTTCATTTTTTTTTCCTTTTTAAAATTGAATATATATAGTAGGCTTATTGGTACGTAGGCTTCCAGAGTGAAATATCCTAATCTGGATAAACCTAGGCATTTGTAGACGAAATCTACGACAATTTAGAAAAGAGCGTTTATCTGCCACTGATCTATCCAAGATGCCACAAGTTTAGATACTTTGAGTCTAGCCCTACTTAAGAAAATTGTATTCTTTTCCAGATTATAGCTTTTCCATATTATTTTAAAGTTGGTACAGAATATAAAATATGCAAAAATATTAAACTGCAATAAACATAGAAAAACCCAAATTTAGGAAATGAAAATCTTACTTTTGACTTATATTTTATATAGCTAAAGTATATTGGTGTTTAGCTATATAGGTGATATATATAGATGACTATAGAATGTAGTCGAAATATTGGTTTGGTAAAAATAGTCGAAAAAAATATTACAAAAAAGTTACTTTTATAAAAAAAAGTTATTTTTATAAAAAAATTTATTTTTATAAAAAAAAATGATTTTATTTTCATAAAAAAAAGTTATTTTTATAAATAAAACTTTATTTTTATAAAAGTTATTTCATTCTTACAAAAAGTAACTTCATTTTTTTAAAAAAATATTTTTACTTTTTCTAAATAAAATAACTTTATTCTTTTTAAATGAAATTACTTTATTCTTTAGAAATAAAATAATTTTATTTTTATAAAATATAAAAAAATTATTTTATTCCATAATTTGATTTTTACTTGATTTTTATAAAAAATAAATTATTTTATTTTAATACAAGAAAAATAATTTCATTATCAAAAATTAAAAAAATATTGGTAAATATAATTTGGTAAAGAAAAGATATTTTAATAAAGAAAATAAGTTAATTTTTACCTAACCTTTTTAATTTTAATTAAAATTAACTTAATTTTTACAATAAAAAATAAGTTTATTTTTAGGAAAAAAAAATTTATTTATTTATTTTAATAAAAAAATAACTAATAACATTTTTTTTATTAAATAAGTACTATTCGTTTATTTCTATTATTTATTTTGTTGTTACATTAGCCTTTAAAAAAAAACAATAAAATAAATAATAAAAATAAATTGCTTTTTACAAAAATTAACCACTTTATTTACTAAAAAAAAACAATTTTATATTTAAAAATTTATATAGGTTTAAGTCAACAAAATATTAATATACTATATTCATAAAACATTCAATATATTATAAATTAAATAGGAACTAAGTATATATATACATATATAAGGACCTAAATATATTAAAATAAGCGCCTAATATATATACCATTTCACAAAACTTTAAAGGGCTTTGTGTAATCAATAATGAAAATGGTACAATAGGACTCTTCTGGCCGCAGTAATTTTATAAATGAAAAATAAATATATATATCATATATAGGAATTAAATGGATTTGCAGGCGATACCAATCCTAATATTTACCCTCTCCAAGTAGAGAGTCTCTACTCGCAACACTTTTTAAGCGAGTCATAGCTATACATACTCCAATTCCAAGTCCTATTCACTTCAAGCTACTTCCTTTCCAAACTATATCCTTATTAAATCGTATGTGGATATGTTTGCAAATTAGTCAGAGGCATATCAAAGTTTTTATAAATAAGTGTAGTCCGTCAGGCACAATTTTAATATTTATGGGCTAGAAGTAAAACTCCAGCAAATATACAAATTGGTGAATACAAAGTCAGGTAACAGAAATTAAGATGGATCAAAAATACTATAACTAAATCAAACAGTTTTTTCACAAATAGAATCCGTAGGACAACCGTCAAGCAGAAACCCCATATTCTAATAAGTTAGAGAAACATATTCATCGCTAGTTTGGCTACTACGCAATATATATAGAGTGCTGCGATATAGTTCTCAAGAAAAGAATTAATATTAAAAAATATATATATAATTTTATTTTAATTAATTGAATAAATAATTATAATAAATTATTATTACGACCAATACTCAATAAGTTTTTTTGTTAATACTGGACTTAGGTAGTCAATTTAACACATAAAAATAAAAAATGTTGTTTTTTTTTAAATAAAAAATTACATTTATAAGTTTATATTAAATATTTGATTGTATTTTAATTTTATTAAAAAATTATTTATATGACAAATATTTCGGTATAATTCGTAGACCATCTTCAGTGTAGAATAATGTATAAAATAAATATATTCATTTATTTATATAATAATATTTATATAATATAATACAAATATATATTTGATTGAAGAAAGCATTAGAGAATATTTTTATATATTATCATGAAATTCACAATTATGTTAGCACGAAAATCCCAATAAGTTAAAATCTATTTCGACCTAAAAAATTTTCTATTATGATTCGAAATAAGATTTAAAAACACTTTCACTCTTGATTCCATATCAGAACTTATGATTGAATAGAAGACTCACTCAACTCAAGGAACTCATCGTTCCTAACTTACCTCCAAAACTCCAAGGTTCTTAATTCGGCATGCATACTGCGTTTTGGCTGGAGTGTGCTCGAAAGACGATTATTAATGGCATTGCCATGGGAGTCCTTACGCATCGCTTCGAGTCTTTCGAAAAGTGTTACGATGTGGAAGTCAATGTTGTTATCCAACGGTATTGTGTGTAAACTTTCGTCAGCCATGTTATTTGATTTAAATTCTTTTATTGATTAAAAAATTCACTTTGATCTTAATTGTTGTTGTTTATGTTTATGTTTATATTTCGATTCAAATATAAATTTATTTCAGTTATTTTAATGTATATATTATTTTTGTTGTGTTAAAACCACATATTTTAAATGCACTTTCGAATGTTTTAAATTATTTATATTTTTATTGTTGCAATACGGTTGGGTCTTGCGAAAATGATCGGTAGGGGCGATAAATTAAATTAAATTGAATTTAATTGATGATCTTTTTATGTACGCGTTTAACTGCCTGCCGTGGTCACTACGAAAAAATGTTAAAATTGCGCTAAAACTTATAAAATTTAACCGCGGTTTTTTAAATTCTTTACTAAAACACTGTTATTATTATTGTTGTTTTTTTTCATATTTTGGAAATGTTAAATTTTTTCTAACATTTGAGCATAAATTTACTTTTATTTTAAGTTTAATGCACCATTGTTTGTAAATAAAATTTAAAAACAAAACGCGTAAACACTAAAATAACGTACACAAATGAAACGCACACAAATTTTGAACTCCTATCAGACCTTAACACCGTTCTAACACGACCGTCCTCAACAGAGAAATGCGAGCGAATGAATATCAGACAATTGCCAAATTTTCTACAAGTAGAAGTATAACACAAAATGTGCAGCGACGAACGCATACACAGCAACATATGAACAACATCAACACAACAGAATCGTACAATAAAATTCACCACTGTGCAATGTAAACCACTGAAGTGCAAATACACGAAGTAAACACACGAAAATAAAAACACCAACGCAATGAAATCACCAGTTCAGTACATGTTTACAGACACCACAAACGCATCACAACAAAGCACAGCAGAGAATGAAGTGATGAAAACAAAAAGCAATAAGAAATCAAAGGAAAACATTTTCAAAATATTAACAACACAAACATCCCCCATTCGCATTTACGGATATGGTTAACATAAATATTTTGAAACCTGCTGCTGCCGTTAATTTTATACTGCTATCGTTGCTGTTAAGTTTACAGTTGTGGTGAATTATTCTACATAAACAAATAATAGTTCAAAATTTTTATTAGAGGCTGCAGCAGATATAGGAATTAAATAATATATGTTGTAAAAATATTTTATACACATTTAATACAATTTATTTATTCAACATACATATGTGGGCGCACTGTTAAAAATATAACTCTTAACTGTTAGTAATAAATATGTTGAAAAATATCAATTCAATTAGCATTTCAAAGAAAAAAGAGTTGCAAATATCAACAAGTAATAGTAAAATCTATGGGCTATATTTAGATCTTAAGTTTCTGTTGATTTAGGTTGGCACTTACTTGTTTTTTTTTAAGAATTAAAAAGAAATAATAAATTGCAAGTTATCATTATCATGAAACGCTATCACACATTGGTATATTGCAAACTTTGCAGAACAGTACAATTAGTTGCCAGAATATCCATATTCAAGGTGATTCTAATCTACTGCAATTTCTTAGAACACATTTAATTTTTTCATTTGAAATTGACTATTATTGAATCAAGAAAAAAAAAAGGGAAAACAAATTCTTTGAAATCATTTTGAATTAACGATATAATTGCGCACTAAAACTCTTAGTGGAACTCAAGACGACAAATGAAACAAAAACGCAGTCTACACAAATATGAAAATGCAAACCCCTCTCATTCATTCACGAAGAAAAGTTTTCTTCAGCACATCTACAATCTTATATATTATTTTTTCTGCTAATCTATGTTTGCAAAACGATCCATATCCAGAAGTTAATCCCACGGCAACCAGCTGAAAGCCCGATCTGGAGACAGTGAAGACCACGGTGTAGTCAAAAAACATTGGCTCTCTGTCATTGTTTGTTGATGTGTGCTTTATGTACCGATGCAAAATCCTATTGAAACAATAATTACTTATGATTTTCTACTCATATATGACATAATCACACTGTTTTCTTAGGGACTATAATTTTTTTCAAAAAACTCGGACATAAATGATTTGGTAATATATGACCAAGTGCTATCACCGGTTTTTAAATTGAAATAAGTATATAGTTGCAGATATTTATATTTAAAACTTAGAGAATAGTTGAAATTAATATATTGTATTACAATCAAATTTGCTTTATTCAATCTGAGATTTCTTTAAAACACTGAAATAAGTTGACAATATTTTATTTCTTTGATGGTGTGGAGATGGAATGATTTAAATAATGTCAAACCGACCGTCGTCAAAATGATGTTGTCGGGCATATTAATATGTAGTATGCGGACTAAAACACCGCTTTTGAGCGTTGAAATTTCAACTTTTTTACCACAGTTTTCGGTGTTTACTCTAGTCATTAGTCTAATTAACATACTTCCTTTTTCTTTCTAAATCTAATTTATTCGCTTTAAGGACTTCAATCAGATATGACTCTATCGTTCGCTAGTTCTCTGGGTTCGATCTCAACTTTCGCTTTCAACTATATTCTCAGGACTTAGTGGTCCAATCCGAACATTTATTTATCTAAGCAATATTGCACCGTATTAATTTAGTTTACTAATTACACAAGCCTTGCAAAATATTTCTGTCCTCTTTCCTCTGGAATAAATATAATAAACAAAACAATTAAAGGTTTGAAATGAAAAGTTTCTTCCATACTCCAAAGTCAACTAGGCAAAATTATTTAGTTATTGAATTAGGCCCACTAAAACAAAATCAGTTAATTTCATATTCAAATTAAGGAGAAAATGTTATTCATTTTCAAAAATTAACGGAATCTACTTACCACAATGCAACGAAATGAAATTACCAGAAATGCAACTCAATACAAAATGGACCTGGAAGACATGGAATATAGTTGTGGGATATTGAAACAACATTTAACAATCAAATTCTGTAAAACTTCTAATAAAAACCTTAGAGATATTAACTAAGAGTTCACAGGAACTAATAAATACTAATAAGGTATTCCAAAGCAGCTGAAGAGAAATTCAGGCACAGATCGTCTCTGCTAATCATTTTTGAAAAATGGAACCATCTATAAGTGGTTATATCATACGTTGGTGATAACTGGACTAAATTTTTGTAAGTTGTAAAATATTTTTGTAATAGGTATATTTTTTATATGACAATATTTAAGTTCAGATTATATCGCCGATATTATCAAAGATACTGAGCAGACAGGACCCCAGAATAATTTAACAACTCCAGATAAAATAGATAAAGTCTATGATCTAATGATGCAAGATCTCTGAATATGAATGCGAAATATTGATGATAAAGTAATATTATATGAAAAATTTGTATATGAAAGAAACGCAAGATAGATGTCGCGTTTTCTCTCAGTGGATCAAAAACTTGTCTGTGTAAATTTGAATAAACTGCTTTAAGTTTCGAAGTGATCACTGCAACTAATGAATATTTTGAGGACCTAAAACAATCTTATTTTTGCGAAACAATAAATAATTATAATATAAATGTTGTTGCAGAAAATGTATACAGCAAAAAATTTAACTTTTATTGATTAATGAATTATCAAACAGTCCTTATATATGTTATATATATCAGATAAGTTAAAAACTTATTTATGTATTTTTTGTAATTAAATACAGATTGATTAAAATTGAAAATAATGTACCAGAAAGAAAAATATACCCTTTAAAGTTTAGTACGTTTACTCTATCGCAATTAATTTAACATATATACAACAATAAGAACCATTTCTCATAGGTGTACCAATGTCGAATAGACATCCCCTCCTGCTTTATTGCGTCACGAAAACGTTATATTGTTTTTACCCTACTTTAATTGTAAAAGGATAACATAGATACATTAAGACTGAAAAGTTTTCGGAAATTCTCATTTAAAATTCGCGCGCTGTATATTTTTCGATATTTTAAGTTTATGTAGTTTGGCAGCACTGTCCTTAATTACTATGCCAAAAATGAGCGCGATCTGTCAGACAGTTCGTTTACGGCAGCTTGTGAAACCAGTTCACCTCAGTAGTGCGTTGCGAAATGTCTTCGACGGTCTTACGACCGTCCTGAAAGGCTTTGTACCACTCATAAACTTGAGTTTTCGATAAAACTGATTCCCCATAAGCCTTTTGTAGCATTCGCAACGATTCTGCACACGAAATTCGTTCGAAACACAAAATTTGATGCAAACTCTTTGTTCAATATTTTTTTCCATTGTTTTTTTCGCAACGCACTACTGAGGTGAACTGGTTTCAACAGCTGCCGAAAACGAACTGTCTGACAGATCGCGCTCATTTTTGGCATAGTAATTAAGGACAGTGCTGCCAAACTACATAAACTTAAAATATCGAAAAATATACAGCGCGCGAATTTTAAATGAGAATTTCCGAAAACTTTTCGGTCTTAATGTATATATATGTTATGTATGACAACGAAATACATATGAAAATGTCGATAAGACTTTAAAATTCCTACACTCTCCATGTCAAACGGATGTACCCATTAAGCGATTTATAATAAAGAAAATTTCTGATTATATTCTTCAATAAGAATCGTCTTCTAGTTATAATAAAAAAGGGGCTACAGTACTTAAATCACTGCTTAAAAAAACAATAAAATTTTTGGTTATTATCTTTAAAACCATACACAATATCCTTACGCAATGGAAGTGCATTATGATCTCAATACCTGATTATCCAGAAAATTACATTTTGTTGTATAAACGTATATGTATATATGCTTTTTGGTACCGTTCTCAAACATATTGGGCGAAATTGTTAAATGTAAAAAAAATTCAATTAATCAATGTATGAATCCCTCAAAGTTAATAAACCAACTACACATTAAGATAAAATGTGTAGCATTCCCCGATTTGGGGAACCAATGTTTAAACATAGAAAAGCAATTAATATTAAAAACGAGGAAAATGTGTACTTACTTGGTTGTATTTCATGCGTTAATATTGCGTACCGATAGGAACTATGGAAAATAGCAAGCTACTCAAATCCAAAAATACTAGTGAAAGGTTATTTATCCCCATTATTTTTGTAACCAATAAAGCAATACGTAAAGACCTTATTGATAAGAATGAAATTAATATAACTATAGTATGGTATTACGGCACAGAAGAACAACTATGGACGCGATACCCTACTCCGTTGGGAGCTGGTACCCTGTTTATTTCTATTTCTAGCATGGTATTAAAATTAAGTAATCATTTTAATATCTTGACCATAAGTCTATTTAATAATATTGAGAAATATACACGTCTAACAACGTACCAAGTACTAGAATTACCCTATCGAAAATCCAATTAATAGTTTTTTATTTTAAATTATAGTAGGAAACGAGAGCGCAGAAGGCCGATTTTTGTACAGTTTTTTAACAGACAAATAGAAAGTAGGCTCATACTTCCTCTGCAGCCAGGTCAAGGGTTATATAACCAACTTACTCTAAATCTAAAACCTTTGACTTGGTACACAGAAACAAAAAATATGGCACTGGTCCATACGACGGCATGGGTTTCAGCTCCTACGCAACAATCTCTTATGTAATACATGCCTACCGGTGTTCAAAGAAAAGACACGAGAACAACTTTTGTGTCTATGTCATGGCTTGTCCAGAACCGAGCTTAAACTTTTGGGTGTCCCCTTCTTTAATATATTCGCCTATATTTCTAGCATATATTTTCTTTAAAAATAATGGTTTTTTATACCATTATTCTATCCAGCATTATGAGGATTTCTGAAATCAAAACGAAGAATAACAATTTATACAATTTATAACAAAATAATATACAATTTTGTATGTAAGTTCTGAATCGGTGAATTTTGTATTACTCTTTATCAAGGTTAGTTGTATACATTTGTTTATAATTTTAGTATAGGTTAGTAGTAAATATATGTTATGAAATCTACTTTTTATTATAGTACTATTTTTGAACAGTAGTGACTTACAACAACAGAATTCATTTTTTTTAATTTTAATTACTTGAAATTTTGGCTGACCATACCGCTGTTTCGAGTATTGCCAAATACCTGTCATCGGTGGTCTTGGAAATAATTATTGTCGTGAATAATTTTTTGAGCCTGCAAGTACCAGGAATCGAACTCGTGTCCTGCCAAATTTATAGGTTTATGTAATAGATTGTAAATAAATAGATTAAATTAAAAAATATTATTTATATAATTGATGAAGGCAAGAACATTAAAGAAAATTTTGACCGAAAACTACGCTCTGAGTCTGGGTGTCCATATATACTTGTATACTTTTTTTCTCAAAATTTAAATATAAATATACTGATGAGGTTTAATTATTATAAGTGCAAACATAATAAAACGCCATTCATTTCAA
Source organism: Teleopsis dalmanni (assembly GCF_002237135.1). Lineage (NCBI taxonomy): Eukaryota > Metazoa > Arthropoda > Insecta > Diptera > Diopsidae > Teleopsis > Teleopsis dalmanni. The sequence continues at coordinate 53,148,937 of NC_051848.1, forward strand.
AGCAATTAAGTTCCTTGACCAATTTCAAAATGTCCATAGCAATATTATCATCAATAGGTATCAGACATACGAGTATACGCAAGCCTACACAAATTAAGGAAAATGTTTTTATTTTCGAACTTATTTTCATAGTTGAACTTTTATAATTGCTCTTCCATATGGACATACAAATTGTTACAATTTGCCCACGACTCTAAATTACCTTAAAATCGCATAATATTCGCATTTGCATCTCTCCAGATATTGGCACCCATTCGCTATGGCATGCAGCAACCATGCCATTCAGGTTATTTCTGCTGATTCACACCTTTGTTTTTAATTACAAAAGCGATAAAAATCGTAAGCTTTTTATGAGAAAACGCCAGATGCGTGAACAATGTGTCGAATCAACACTGCGCATGCCAAACTGAAACCCAACACGGCTGAGCACACATTTTAACTCTTTCACAGATTCACTAATTCCCACCTTAGTTGGGAGTGCGCATGACGACCTTGCAGGTCAAACTCGCAATGCGATGCCAAAGCAACTTGTCATATGACGGGCAGACTAGAAACAAGTGTTCTCGTTCTCGATGCGGCACCGAAACCCGTGAGCTAATGATACTGCATACGATTTGCATATGCCACCCAGCAGACGATGCATGAGCCACACAAAAGTTAACACGGAAAATCGAAAGGGTTGAAACGGAACCAAGGAGTATTTGGGCATTTAAGTCCGTTCATGCGATACCGCCTATCCATGTACGTACATACGACCGCTGCGTATGCGTCGTGGGCACTTGAAATTATGTTTGATTTATTTAAACATTGACTTACGTATGTTAATTTTTTTTTAAATATATCCTTTTTTTCATTTTTCACAATTAGGCAAAGGGTTAGAAGGGTTACAATTGAAAAATGATGAACAAGTATTTTTTTTTCGATATGCATATATCATGCGAGTATCATATGAATGTCCTTTGTACATCACAGTTTTGTTTGCTTTTAGTTTTATTTGCTTGTAACGATTTTTTATGGGCCTTATTTGTGAAAGTGGTTTGGAGGGGGTTGTTGTGGTCTATTTAAACAAAAAGTTAATTGCTAGAAAATAATATTTATATATTGGTTATATATACGTTTAAGATGAAATTTATGTTACAGTTAAAGTTCACGTCTGTAGAAATGTAAAATATATCATTGTATGTATAATAAAGATCAGAGGGATATCACTGACTGAACTCTTGTACAAATGTCTCAAGTCAAACTTATAATTACTGAAGTTATATATAAATACTAATTTTTTTTTGTGTAGTATAAATATTAATATAAATATTTAATTAATTTATAGATATTTATTCACTTTATAGAGACGAGGCCTGAACGCTAGCTAATGATGAAAATTATCAATGAATAACCAACATAGTGACTCTACCTAGAAATATTCACGATTAAGTTCCAGAGTATCCTACTAGGTATCATCGGAACTGGTATGGGAGTGCATTGATAAGCTGAACATACTTGGCTGGAACAATCAGGTGCACCTAATATGGATTCCGGAACATGCTGGTATCCAAGGCAATGAAATGGCAGACACACTTGCAAAAAGAAGCGAAACCTCAAGAATGATAGGCCCAGAACCATTCTATGGTCTAGGCAAAAGAACTCTATCTATAAGAACTAATAAGAAAGAGAACTCTATTGGGAAAGGTTACCAGGATTCTCACAATCTTAAATTCTGTTAGGGACTTACAACCTCAAACGCTTCAAAATTGTATAGCACAATCAAAAAACAAGCTAAGAATTATTACGAGATTATTGACCGGTCACTGTAGATTGCATAATCACCTAACGAAGTAAAGAACTCAATCCAACTAAGACTGCAGATACTGTAAGAGAAGAGGGAGAAACTGCATGCCATGTGCTTGTTATGAGGAATAACGCACCAAATAAACGTAAACAACGAGATAAGAAGAAAGAAGTATGATTGGATTGGGCACATAACTACGTAAGCCTTATGAAGGTATCGCGCATGCTACATTTACTTGGAATCCCCGGGGGACTAGGCGCAGAGACAGACCAGCAATGATCTGGAGACGGACAGTTCAACAGGAGACGGGCAAATCGTTTAACGAGTTGAGAGCAATAGCATAAAATAGAAACCAGTGGAAAACTTTAGTAGATTCCTTAAGTTCCTAATGAAGTATGGAAATAATAATAATATGTCATTATTATACCTTTATAATTATTATTTAACTTTATTTATATCTACCATTATAGTATTAAAAATATCGAATTTTAATATTTTTAATCATTTAATTAATGCTTTTATTTATCAAGAAATATATCAATTTAATATATAGTTATATGTATAAGAAAAGAAAAATATCAGCAAAAGAAATGATGAATTAAAATTTATATATTATTATTATTTAATTAATTTATACAGAGATATATATGTGTATCTTTTATTTTAAAATCAAAAAATTTAAAATAAAAAAATAGACAATAATTGGAAATAATTTCATTAATTATGAATGATATTACGTTAAATTTTAACATAATACTATATATATGGTCGGTATTAATTTATAAATAATTTTATTGATTATGGTTTGTACAAAGTTTCATTCTAAAATATTGCCAAATATATAAATCATTTAATTAATTAATCATTTATATATATATATATAAATATATAATTTATATATGAGTACATCAATTATTGTATTATTATTAATACACGTTTGAATTTTCGACGGGTTTTAGGTCGTGTTTTTAAAAAAATTACATTTTTATATAATAACTTATATTTTATATTAAATAAATATATATATATAACAATTGTTATATTTTTTATTTTATCTTTAGTTTGTCTTTATATAATATAAGTAATTTTATAAAAATATAATCTTTTTAAAAACACGCCCGGCAAAAATTTAAACACATAAGTATTGAGGTCGATACTAATATCAGCATTTTATTATTAATATTAATATAATATATTAATTTAATATATAAAATTACGTACATATACTTAAAGAAACAAAAATTTATTATTAAATTAAAAACTATAATTTTGTAAATTTTTTAATTTAATTATTTTACTATTAGAAAAAATTTCTTCACAAAAATATATTAAATTAATTTAAAAGTTTTATTATAAAATTTTAAATATAAAAATTAATATTAATTTATTAAATATTTTATTAGTTATGAATTACATAAAATTAAAATTAATTTTAAATTTTGTGGCATAAATTTAAATTTTTTATTTTTAATAATATATATTTATCACAAGATAAATTTTTTATTTTTATTTACATAAAACAATCTTATATTCAATCATATTTACAGAAAGATATTATCAATTTGTGTTTATGTGTAAATTTAAATTTTTTATTTTCAATAAAATATATTTATAATAATATAAATTTTTTATTAATATCTATATAAAACAATTTTGTATTTAAACATTTTTACAGAAAGATATCAATTTATGTGTATGTGTGTATTATCATATTACAATATTTTAAATAACTCAATATTTTTATTATAAATATATATATTAATTTTATAAATAATTTTAATTATATAATTATTTATTATTCAACTTATCAATTCTTTTTATTAATATATTCAATATTAAAAAAATATATTTATATTAATTATTATTTATAAATTGTTATTATTTATAATAATATAATAATTGTTTATATTATTATTTATAAATATATTTATATTAATATATTTAATTTAATAAATAATTATAGATGTGTGTGTGTGTGTGTTGTTTAATTTATTATATAATTAATTTATTTATATCATATATCTAACACTAATGAACCTGCTATGCATGATATATACAAATATGTCTTGTAAACTGTCATATATTAATTAACAAAATGCCTATATAACAGGTCCCATTACTTAGCATTATACGAGTAGTAGTTGTATAAGAGAGTGAATTACTTCGAATTGCTCTATTAGATGACTTGGTAGCTGATGTGGAATTTGCCTTCTTTCCTTTTTGAATAAGAATCCGGCGATCGCTCCATACTGCTCTGAATAAGTGAATAAGCATTAATTTAATTAACGACTTTAATCATCGCGTTATAGTACAGTATATTCTTTAATGTTCGGTTTTTATCTTAACGTCAGGAATATACATATTGCATATACATATATATGGATATTAGAATGGTCATATGTATGTACTAAACCTAGTATCCTTGCGAATTGGTATTTTTTTCAAATGTTTGTTTTATGCTAACAGTCAGTATTTAAACAAAAAACAGCTTCATTATACTCGTACATGAAAGCGATAGAATTAAATTATTAAAGTGCTGTAATGCAACGCTTTAAAGCAATATCAAAGTAATTTCATTTTAATAATACGAATATATCAACTATATAAGAGTTTTAGTAACTGAGAAATAAATGAACTTTACTTACTGTTTGATATAACTTATTCGCTTAAAGTGGTAATATGATACAATGGCATTCCGTAAAATCTCGATAGCTTCTTAATTTTATAATTTATTTGTAAGGATATATTATAATTTATATTAAAATATCAATAACTCAGTAAACCGTTACCTATATACATTGGTTTTTATCGAAATCCGTACATATGTTAGGTTAGGTTATACGGGCGATCCCTAGTGGATCCACTTAGACCTATTGGCCCATTGTGCTATCGTAAAAAATCCATACATAATAATGACTGATTAATAGTGGTTTTTAGAGAGCAGTATTTTGCGATCTAGAATAAACTTATCAAAGGATATAATTCAACTATCCAAACAATATCAGATGTTTTGAATACTATTTTTATTTTTTACACTTTCTATGAAAGATATGTGTTTAACTAGAAGTTAGGATTATGTTTATGAAGTAAGCTAACACCTATATAATACACAAACTAAGCTTTTATTAGAGAAAAAATCCAAAGTGTGCTCTCGTATTTCATATTTAATATTAGAGTAGCTGCATTAAAAAATTGATAGGCTTGTGGGTATAGTGGGAAACAGCTAAACCATTTTGGGCTATAATGCGAAGATTTTCACAATAATTTTGGTTTTACTTACCTTTTCATCTTTGTCACCAAAGCTATACAACATCTATATTACTTTTCATTACTTCAGTGAAACACTGGAACTCTGTATCAAGCGCAACCAGAAATACAAATAATTCAGTATCCTTTAAGAAGTTAGTTATTCAAGAACTAAGATTTTTTAGGGCCTATTGAATGAAAATTAAAATTCGTAACCTTATTCCATATCATATTCGTAAATTGAAAGTATCTAGGTGTTTCAGGTACGCAGATGTTTGCTTATCTGTATAAGATCGAAATTCTTTAAAAGAATCTGCGAGTTTACTCATCACCTTCTTCATCTACTAAAGTATGTTTAAAACTCAAAAGCTCTAAATGATCTAAATAACTTGAGATAAGTCGAGATTTTTCATTAGCTAAATGCACATTTTTCAAATAAATGACACGCATATACAGATTGCTGACAATCTTAAATACATTGAAGTTTTCTTCCAAGTACTGTTAATCATGTCAAGTATACTATTTAAAATGTTACAATCAGACATATTGATCTTAAAAACGTGCTACCCGGAAACAACGGTAAAATTAGTTTGTTATAAGTAACTCACCTTTGCCTTGTCGCCTTCTGCCTTTCTATCCTAGTCACAAGTTAGCTGTAATCAGATAGAATTGATCTGAACCTTTGAAAGAAGAGTTATATGCAATTATTTTAAATATTAACGCAAACATAGTGAAAAGCACCGCCCAAACTTTATTGCTAATGAAACTTAGGTACTCATGACGACGGCTACTTAGTCTCTACACCGCGATATACTTATTAATATTCTGTATAGTTACAATACCCCATAACTCCTTTTCCGCTATATCTATAAAGCCTGTAACCGAGTCTATCCGCAATTTAATTCCCACTCTACTCCTTTTACCAGACAGAAATTGTTATCTCAACTTTCACATTTCCTTAACTTTTTGGCTTAAATGAATTCAGTTTTCTAAACGTTTAGTGTATTGACCACTCCATTCTGACTTTTATCTCTGGAATGAAAAGACTTTTTTCATTGAACCGTCATGAATCACGGACTAGAATCTTTTTTATAATTCATTTCTTAGAAGTAGTATTACCTACTGTAAGAAAAAAGTGGTCCACCATAATGATATAGATTATTGAAATACTTCCTGGGTCTACAAAATCTAGTATGGGTAAGCTGCATAGAATTATTAGAGAGAGACTTTGTACCGTTTGGTGTAATTATCAATGAATGATATATTAAGAATGTTTTAGACCAAATTTACTATTTGAATGAAATATTTTGAGCATTATTTTTATTTTTTATAAAATAAAAATAAAAACCTAGTATGTTAAAACCTATGTTATATGGTATATAAACATACTAGGTTTGCCTATCACACTGAATATCATGGAGTTTAATTTTGTATATAAATTTAAAAACGGAATACACAGAAACGTTTGATTGCGACTCTAGAAGCATACAAAATATATATTTAGTATATATGTATTTACATATATTACCTATATATGTTAAAGACAATATTAAATTGTGACGAAAAAATGTATATCTATATTTTAATACATAAATGTATACGTACGACATGTATGTGTTTGTATAATGTGTGGATAGTTTTCGTTAGTTCACTAACTCTACTGTCTAGCCATCTAGTAGGCTGGTTCGATTTTATTCAAACTATTATGGAATTATATTTATTTTATAGAGAGTACAGGTCCTTTATTTCTGCGCAATTTCTTCAAAATAATGATAAGTTAAGCACTGATAATAAGTCTGTCAGATAATACTTCATTAAGGTTGCTTAATGTTTTACAAATGATCATGCAAAGCCTTTAATCCGAGCAGCATTGATATATACATACTTGACATATGTATGATATAAAAAAATATTCCAAAATTATGTTTACTGAACCATTCGGCTAACTTTTTTTGAGTTCCTATTTCAATAAAAAAGAATTGTTCCGTTTGGAATAAAGAAGTCTCTTTCAAGTACCGATTCTAATCTTGGAAGCAAACATCAAGTGCACTATTTGTGAGATATTTTTTCAAACGCTGAAAAAACTAATGGAAAGATTTATAATGTAGTTCCTGAGCAATTTCTATGAAATCCAATATGGCTAGAGTCATATCTAATTATAATAATAATATATTATTTACAAAAATTGAATAAAAAATGATTTGACCCATTTTCTTGAATTATGCTAGTTTTCTTTCCATTTCGAATTTTACACCCATATTTTTGCTTTTGATATTCTTAAAACCAGCCGAATTCGGACAGACATATAGTAATGTATTCTACCAAAAATATTCCACAAAGAACTCACTGAAAAACATCAGACTGTTCTCAGGTGAATAACAAATTTAAATCATTTTTTTAATTATTTCATTATTATTAAATTATTATTATTATAATCAGCATCATCTATTATTACTAATAGATTATGCTATATATTTTAACCTAAGCGTGTGTTACGTGTGCTGATCATGAACAATAGGGAAATACTATTTTATATAAATTAAATTTCAATAGATATTTATGCACATCTCGACGTGACTCCAATCTCTTTTGTAATCCAGTTAATGGGAAGTTCATATATTTTTCCGAAAAAAGGAAGAAGAGTTTTAACTTCTGCTGTTATTCTCTTGTGCAACTCAAGAATATAGCAGTATGATTGAATGAGATTGTGATTAGTTATTTCCATCAGTATTTCTCAACCCAAAACCTACTACGGTACCAAAAAAGAACACCATGACTTGTGCTAGCACCGATACCAATTGCCATAATAAATATATATATATAATATCGTTAAAGACTAAAAGAGAACGTTTTACAGATCAGTGGTGCTACTGGCATAAACTGATAATGGTCCACGCACCACGAACTGAAAAACCTTGGTATATACAAGCCTTAATTGATTTATTTTAGCATACCTTTCTGCATCAGTAATTTGGAATAAATAATTGGAATATTGGAATATGTTCTGTAATGTGCAATGTCATATGTTTAGCAAGTAAACTAATTATAAAAACTATATCTGACCATAACTAATTGTAAGCCTTACATTTACAACGTAATTGTAATCCGTTCTCAACCGTCGTATAACCTGTGAATTTAATGGGGCTACTGTGAATTTAATAGGCTATAATATATAAGAGAACCATAAAGTATGACCGGCTCTGGCCCTCTTTTTTTAGGGGTAATGTCTATTACTGCACATGAATTATTTTCTTCTATTCTTTTGTTATTACATTTATTTTTTCCTTAACTTTATTCTTACTATTTTACTATATTCTAATTTTCTTCGGTTTTTTTAAACACTCATTCTAAAGACGTGTAACCAACAGAGATAATTTTAATAATATATTTTAGTGAATATCTTTTTTATCTCTACCGAATCCATAATTATATGTGATATTATAATTCTGTAATCTATCACATCAGTTCATTGTATAAAGCTAGCTACAATCTACAGATTATATTGAAATATTAACTAAGGAATCGATTTAGACTATTAAATTAACTTAGATTAAAGGATTTCAACCAATTAAGAATATCCAATAATCTTAAAAACCGGACAAAATAATAGTATTCTATTGAGTAACAGATTTCATAGTGTAAATTTCTTTCATTTCAGTCTTAAACCTATTTATGCGAACTCTTAGAAAGCTTTTTCAATACCGACAAACAGTGAACCAGCCAGCCATTTTAAAGTTCAGATATTGAAGTAAACTTCCAACCGCTGGTAAAAAACATGTGGTTTTCAAAGATACTGTCTAAAACATGACATGCTATGTTAATCTATTTCCGGACGAACATTTTTGCAAAAAGGCTTAACCTTAAACAATTTTCTTGAAATCTGCATTTCTAGCACGAATTCATTTAATGTATATAACATATATTATCGCTTGTATATGTAGGCTTATTAATATAAAAATAATATACATAAATATATAAATCTATATAAAAAGTTATATATAGAGATAAAACGTTAAAGGAACGTACAATATTAAATGTTGGATAATTTCTGTGAAAAACATATATATATATATATCATAGGCCCAATTATAACTGTGATCTTAAGGCACATCCACAGCAAAACGAACGCTTACGAATATTTGCAGGTAATCGTACTTGCAAAAGTTCGTTCGTTCGCTTTGGTGTGGATGCACCTTTAGACACTTTCTTAGGTCTCAAGTTTACAGCAAGTTTAATATACATTGCTCAAGCACTGTTAGTTATAAAATAGATCTGAATAAAGCATACTGTTCGTATTCCTTATAGTAGTACAAGTCGTTGAGTATTCATAACTTCTACCATGATTTCCTAAGCGTCAGTCTTTCGTCAGATATTCTTAATGTGTTTCTAAGGTACCTGATATAACTGGTTCATTCAGTCGATATATCGCTTTGTCCCTATAAATATCATTTGGCACACATTATGCTTTTAATTGGAGCGAATGATTTATATCTGTTACAACCATATCGCATAGCTTTTTTAATCACAAAAGCAGATTTCTTTCTTGACAGATTTCATATAAGGATTCTTATAGTTTTATCTTTACTTTACATAAATAGTTTGTCTTACAAGTCTTTAGTGGAATTCCAACTCTAAACTGCCAAACAGCTTTAATTTAGAGTCCTTCAGTTCATTATGTATCTTTGCCTTTCATTATAATGCCCAACATCATAATTATTTAGGGTTTTTAGTTAAATGCTTCTAGGGTAACTATTGTGATAATACGCGGACAATAACTAAATTCTAAGTAAGCTAAAAGTCGAGCATTTTTAACTAGTACTAAGGTTAGAGTTGAACGTATACGTGCTAATAACCAATAAATTCCTAAGACTAAAAAATTTTATTCCACGGAGTCTATTTTTATGTTACTTCATAGATTCATCAAGAATATAAATATGCTTTGGTTTAGATGTGAAGTTTCTTTTTTTGAATCAATAAAAATACACTAGAACCGCTTCTAGAAATTCTGTATATTAATTATTATTTATTTACGCTCGTCCATTACTCATACCATACCTTAAGCCTCGAAGTTCCTAAATTCTCTGGTATTCAGATCCACCTTAAATTTTTTTTATTTTTACTTGTCCTTTCACTGGTTACAAAGACAAAAACAACAATAAATGTACTTGCTACCCTAGATATTGTTAGTTGGTACTTCAGTTGTTCAAAAAAATCGACTTAAGAGAACGCGTAGTATACGAAACTATACATGAGATCACTCTAGAACTTGAAGTTTCTTTTAGTATATTTAATAACATAGTCAATACTAAAAAGACAACCAACTATCTCGTAAATATTTAGTCAGTTATTAACTATAATCGAACGAGTATCTATGGTGTCAAGAGTGATACGGTACCACTCGTCTTTCATGTGACCGAGTGGGGCACGCTTCTCTCAAATGTAGGTTCCAACAACAAGAGATATCAGTGCTTAAATTTTAAAGAGAACTCAGTTTCCTTTTATCATACTAACTTAGTATCACAATATAACTAGCATCACAGTGAATCATAGCTAGGTATGTCACAAGTAATTGGCTAATATTATAGTTTTCTAATTATAAATATTTACAATATTCTTTAAGAATTAATCAATCAATTTAAAACTGATAAAATTAAAGAATTGTTATTAGACACTCTTAGTATTTCTAAGAATGACAAAAACATTTCTATACATAAATTTTACCATCACACAAAGAACCTTCTATGAAATATTCTTCCAGTGCCAGAATCTTCCAGTTCAATCTGCTAATAATATTTAAGCGCCCCTGTAAACATTGTCTCTCCATCTTACTTTTATGTACTTCAATATCTATTTTTCTCTTTCATCCAAGTCCATTATTATCCGACTCAATACGAACAGGTCATAGAATCTCATTGTAACATTAAAGAGAAAATCTTCTGTTGATAATTAATTAAAAAAATAAGCCTAACTTAAAACAATAATAGTTAACCATATCTCCATTATTAGTGTCTATATTATGACACAGAGATAATCTTATCCAGCTTCTACTCTAATCCGTTAAATGAAAAGCGTGTTGCAAGCTAACAATGTTAACAGTAGTAAGCTTCTTAGCTTAACAATCACTCATTTGTCGGCATCCGATATCATCATCATCGACACTACAACCGATGTCAGCTTTTGTCTTCTTTAACAAGTCTCTCCAACGTTCCAAATTGTGAGTCGATGTCAACCAATTAGGCACCCCTATGCTCCAAGCGTCTTAATTTACGGCATCCTTCCAGCGCAGATATCTGCATCGCTGTCCCTTACTGTAAATACTATACATTATAATTATACATGTTGATATCATTATTTATAATAACATTATATGGCTACTTTTATAGTAAGCGGCACCGGTGCAAATGTTCGTCTCGGAAGGATGCCGTAAATCAGAACTGTATAATGATAATATACATAATGATATTAATACTCATAAAAAGAACTATAAACACTATTAAATAATATTCATCAAACTCAGAGAACCTAAGAATACCAAGGCGGTGCCTCATTTTATTTCTTATATCGCTTGCGAAAAACTTGCAACAATCATAATTAATAATAGTCATAAAACTAAGTCAACCTTAAAATACTGGGCTTCAGTCTCGGTAATACACGTCTACACAGACGTCTAAGTACTGCTCACTACTCCCAAAACAGACATATCAGCAGATTCCCTCCAATTGTAACAATAACACCGAGATGTCTTGAGTTTTTTTTTAAAAATCCAGTAAAAAACAGTATAGTCAGCAATAAAGATCACTCAGTCAATCTGCCTTTGTAGCTTCATTCCAATTTGTCCTAAGACAATCTCGCACTTGGAAAACATCACGCTAAATCAATTTCAGAAAATATTAATCTCTATAATGTTATGGTAACACTTAATATACTCATCTTGTTAGAATTAATTCTAATTAGAAAGCAGAAATATTATCTATTAATATTTCAAAAATAGTATAATAAGATCTCTATAATACCTATTTATACAATTGCCTATATGAATTTATAATATGCACTTAATACGTTTAAATTAATCAATAAAAGGAATAGAGAACACACTCTGAATATCAGTAGTGGCAAGCCAATACACCGTCTCTCATCCATCATTTTAACGAAATCTTAGCTTGATTTATTTAATATGAATTATAATGGATTTAAAAAAGTAGAAAAACAAATACACAACTTTTCTATTCTAAAATAAATATATATGCATATATTCCTATTATTTTTATCGATGTCTGTACCCTGTTTACAGCCGTAAATTAGTGTTTCATTATTAACTATATAAAGTACTATAATATTAGAATACACGATTTACCAAACTTTGGCAGATAATAAATCATATATTATATGTCCAACAAGAATGCAAAACAGCTCTATATCAGTATATTAAATTATAAATATCTTATCAGATATGTATGTTTAAGATATAACTATTTCAGTTACACATTACACCAACACAATTAACTAACTAATATCTCACTATAAGTTACAACGTACTATCTTTCTTATTATTTAGAAACTTAAAACAATTTCTTAATTTAGAGGTTATTAGCATATAAGAAATACAAAACACAATCCTACCAACATACTTGCAATCCAAGCTGGTAATGTGTTTCAACTACAGAAAGCAAATTGCAAATGTTGCACTGCTGTTGTATTAATTTTCCGTTATGATGTTAAAAGTTGGTGATAAATTTATCTTCTCGTTAAAGAAAAAAATAAAAATTGCATATATAATTTACGTTAGCAAATATCTAATTTATTAAAAAAACGTAGTACAATTTACTTCTTAGATTTCTTCATATCTTTGCCAACATCATCTGGATTATCAGCATTTTCCTTAGCGCGTTTAGCACGAATACCAACCAAACGTGCATCAGAACGAGCCTGTAAGATAGAAGAAATATATATATTTATATATACAAAAAAAAAACGATTCACAACAGGAAGAAAATAAATCATAAATTATAGTTTGTTTACATACCTTACGAAGTGTGGCGAAAGCTTTGAATTTCTTTTCTTCTTTAGTGATTTCACGGAATTCAACGACTGGTTCATCTTGCTTAATTGGCATAACTGGACCCTTAAGTTGGGTTGCCAATTTACATTCTTCAAGTGTTGATTCACCTTTACGGATTTTCTTCTCATTAATTGGGAACAAAATCAACTTGCTGCGGTATTCCTTAAGACGATGTACATTACGTTGACGTGATTCTAATGATTTGTTCTTTCGTCTGCGATCGACAGCAATACCAATACTTTTGGCGAAACCATAGGTAAGACCAGCACCCTAAACAAATGTGTTTACAAATTGTGTAAAAATACATTATTTTATAATATAAAAAATTTAAAGAGTACTTACTTTAAGTTCTTCCAAAGTGAAACCACGTCCAGCACGCAATTTAGTGTGATAACGTATGGTTGGGCAACGTACAACTGGCTTCAATGGCCCAGCAGCTGGACGCGGGAAAACAGCTTTGGCTTTCTTAATGCGGTTTTGACGCCTACGCAATTTTCTTGCAGGTTGGTTAAACCATGTTTTAACATGTCGTTGCCACCACTTGTGGAAGTGGGCATTTGGAATCATATTATTTCCTTTACCCATCTTTGCTTATTAGTCTGAAACACAAACAAAATACATACGTTAGCTTTTTTTAAATTTCTTGATATTATTTAATTGAAAGAAAAACAAAACACAATCTTCTTCTAAGAAGTACAGTTAAAAAGCGTTTACAAATAATCATATCTAAGCAAATTGCAACAATCATAACCAATAAATAACAAGCGAAACGAAAACAGGCCCCGCACAACACCACGTGTGTCAATATATTATTTTATTTATATTTTCAACTTAAGCGTTAAAATCACGTATCTACTTTTCTTCAAAATATTGTTTTCAACAATATTATACTAAATTTTAGCAAACACACAATAAACTATTTATAAAATACTTAAAATATTTTACACAAAAATATCCGAACGAACCTTGTCTCACCAAAAACGAATCGAAAAGGAAAAGGGCAGCCAACTTTGAGATAATAAGAAAACTGCTGCTGTCAGTTTTGACGTATGAAGAGTCGCATTTCGATACATCGAAAATATTCCAAACTGTTGTGGTGTGTTCAGGCAATTATTGATTTGTTACAATAAATTGAACAATATTCCATATTTTCAAATATATACTTAAGTTATATTAAAGATTTATTATATTAAATAAAATGAATATTCATTTCAAGAATTCATTTTATATGCAAAGAAACTCATTACATACATATGCCAATATATATCTCTAACTATATTAGCATTGAGTACGTTCAATGCATAATTCTTCATTGTTATTGTAAAGAATATTTGATAATTTCATTCTTACAACATGATCGCTCGAATAAAACAACGTTTGGTGCTTAAGAACAACTTGACTTCACTGCTTAAATCAATAAACAGTTGACAACAATTTTAAAGAAATTTCTGGTTTAATTTTATAAAAATGTTTTATATATAAGTATAAAGTATAAGTATATGAGTATAATTCATAAACGAAGTAATATTAATTTTTTATAAATTTTATGATTATATAATATATATATAAGTATATATTTTTTGTTGTTCTTATTTTTATTTTATGTTATTAATGTTATTATTAGTTATTAGTTAAAATAAAACTTACTGAAAATTTGAAACAAATGTCCTTTTAAATTTTTTCCGTTTGGATTGTGATCGTTTAGTGTTCAAACTTTGTCTGAAGCCCCCTGTTGTCTTCTCAGAACCGACATACGAATCAATTTTTAGAAAAAAGTTTTTTATTTTTTTTCTGAGAAAGTAACTCAATTAAATTTTGCTCTTTATTTAATAATATTTACTGCCCGTGCTTACCAAAATCCAGCACTTTCTTTGGTTTCTAGTAATCATTGAATATTTGTTGATTTTGAATAATTTGTAATTTTTTTGTAAACCATCGCATGTTCTTTTACATAAGCAACAAACTGAGGCATTCATATTGCGAACATTTCACAAATATTATATACTAAGGTCGTGTGCGAGTTAGGCTAAGTTGCGTTCTAAATGAGGGAAATTCTAAGTTGTGTCGATAATGTATTGATGTGTCGATACGTGTTGATAAATGGCAAAATGTGTGCAGTGCAAAAAATCGCAAAAAATCTCCCATTTGGTTTAGCATCAACTTAGCCTAACTCGCACACGACCTAAATTATTTAAATTTTTTTGCGTTTTTCATGCTGAATTATTTTCTTTTACAATACAAAATTTATGTTAGCTGTTTACAATTAAGATGTTAACAAAGAAAAGCTCTACAACTAAAAATTTTTAACACATGAAAGCTTTTTCTCATCCCTTAAGTAGCTTATGCTAATATAAACAATCAAAATCTCAATGCTAGTAAGTAACTTACTAATTAAGTTTTGAAAACGTAGTATTAGTTTTTTGGTAAAGTTGTAAAATTGAGTTATCAAAGCAATAAGTTTCATTTTTGCTTATTTTATCATACAAAAAAGTAAGAAAGTGAAATAAAAAAATGAAAATTATAATTTAATTAAATGTTGTTTTTCTATTTAACTGTTGTTTACATTTTCTGCAACTGATTTTCAGCTGATGATCTACCAAATAACGAAAAATTATTAGACTTTATACCGTGGAAATTCGTTAACGAAAAACCTTCACAATTTCATAAATTCATAAATAAATATATAAAACTTTAATACTTTACTGAATTAACAAGTAAGTCTGAATAATTCGAATATGACTTTTTTACAGCACACTGATTTCAATCTAAACTTAATCATTATTTCTTACTTTATATATTAACAAGTTGTACACAAAAAATAAAAAATAAATTAGTTTAATAAAATTCGCACTGAATATTAAAACAGGTACAAGAATTTACTTAATTTACTTAAGTTTTACTACGAGTAGCTCGTGCCAAATTACGTTTTTTACACAGATTATCATGGAACAGTTTTGTGTAAAGTCTGGTGAGAACATCAGTGCCGAGCAAATAAACAATGTAAACATTTAAATGCAAACTAAAACAGCTGATTCACACATCAACACAAATTTCACTTGAAATAAAATGTACGAGTAAAGTCTGTGTAGCATTTTCAAATTTTGAAAGGGATCTCACGCTCTCTCAGATGGTCTCATTTACTCGAAAATTTGCTCGTAGAATGCACTTGTCTATGCACAGTGCAAAGTTAGAAAAAAGTTACAAAAGTAGCTCGACTTATGATTTCAATCAATGACATTTCTTTTGTAAAATACAACTCTGAATAATTTATCATCACCAGTGCATTGAACACACTTTGCTAGACATTTGTTGGTGTTATAAAAATATTAGTATTGTATATTTAGAAACAATAAATTAAAGCCTGTGAGTGATTAATATTTAGAATTTATATCTGGAATTTAACATGAGCGATCCGCTTCATGGAAGTTTGCTCTTAGATAGAGCTACATCAACGCATTTATCTGATCTAAAGTACGCTAAGCTGCATAGTCCAAAAATGAAGAGCGTATATTGGCGTTATTTTGGATTTCCAACTAATGAAAATGATCGTATCATTACCAAACAGAATGTCGTTTGTACATTGTGCCATAAGGTATTAACTAATCATGGTAACACTACAAATCTACGTGCTCATTTGCAGCATCGCCACAAGGAGCTATTTAGTAAAATTTGTGAAGAAAATGGAATTAAAGTGCCGCAACGTAAACCGCCACCTAAGTACCCAAGAAATTCGCAAACAACCAGTATGGCAAAATCTGAAACAGTGATTCATAGAATAAAAGAAGAATGTGTAATGGGTAACGAATCATCAAATAATAGTATGCCTGGTGATGAACAGTTACTTTACGAGGCAATGATACCAATGTCATATGACGATGCCATTATTACTAATGATCAATTCATGAAAGTTGAAGTGGGTCAAGGCAGCGATTTAAGCACTGTTGATACCGATATTGATATTGTCTGCCCACAAACAGTTTCAAGAAACTTTAATTGTATCGAAGAAGTTGATCCATTTTTGTTACAAGATACATTAGCTAATATGATTGTTTTGGATTTGCGTAACATTGATTCTCTATACGATCCAGGCATGTCAACGTTTATACGTCAAATTAGTGGCAATTTGGCTATACCAGCAGAGAAGCGGGTAATTTCATAATTATAATATTAAATAATAATTTTTCTATATAAATAATTATTTATTTTAGATTGCAACTTTAATACGTGAACAACATTATAATAAATTTACAACCTTATCTACTGAGTTAAAAACTCATTCACAGACCAAAGAATTTTCTTTTGGTTTGGAAATGTGGCGCAATGTTGAACATAAGCAGTTTTTAACTGTTTATTTCAACTATATAAGCGAAAAGCCAGTGTACTCTCTATTAAATGAGTTTTACGCCACATACGAAATCTCCAAATTTATGCATGTAGACGCTTTGTTTCAAGATTTTAATCTCAGTAATTGTTCCGCCGTTATAGTAAATTATGAGGAAGACGATCCCATTAAAGATTATTTGCGTGAACATAGTAAGTAACAAGTAAAATAAAAAAGAACATTAAAATACATACTTTAAATATTTATATAGATATACCAATATTACTTTCTTTTGATGTTGTCTCCGACAAGTGTTTAAATCATGTATTAACATTACCAGAAGTGTTGCCTATTATGGAAGAGCTGAGAGATATAATAGATCGCTATTCATCTGAAATTTGTTCAAAGGTAGTTAAGAATATAAAAATATTTTGCTTACCAAGCTATCTTTTCTGTTGCAGCACATTTCATATCCCACATACAACTATTTGTTTACTAAATAGTATTATCCTCTTATTGCCTTCATATCACATTAAGCTATTATCATAATACTTTTTTTTTTCAATGTAATCCACTTTTCATAGTACGAATTTGAAGTAATTTGTCTTATAATTTTAGGATGTTGAGATACCAATGATTAATCCAGATTTTCCCTGGACGTTTTATGAACTTTTAAAATTCTTCACAGAACAAGTTGTGTGGCCAGATGAGATGGACTCTATAGTTAGTTCTGTTAAAGAGATAATGGAAAGCATAAATGGATTGCTTGTAAGTATATTATAAACTTGTATTAAGTTAACCCTTTAAAGTCCCACAAGGACTTCACAAACAGGTCCTAACGGGTTACAACAGTCGGCAAGTCTCCTTTTTAAAATCATAAGTTCTTTGTAGTTTATCAATACTATCAAAGCCTAGAAAGTGTAAAATTAAATGTTCTTATTAGTTTATTTTTAATACAAATTTCATAGTTTCCATTTGGTTGTATACTTCTTTTGTTGTTAGTACTCACCCATTTTCTCTTTGAACGAATAATATTGTATCGATAGCAATTTATTAAATCAATCAATAATAAATAAGTTTGCAACTTCAAACAATAGAAAAACTTTTGTTAATAGACTTTGACAAATATTTTCCGTTAGAGAGAGAAATAAAATAAAAACGATACATTTACATTTCTTCTATAATATTTTTTTAGCAAAAAGATAAGACAAAGAATTATTGAATCAGCAGTTGTTGTAAACATTAACAACTATCCTCCATCCTGCTGTTACTTCTCACTAATTATATTCATTGTGTACCTCAATCAAAAATCAATCTTTCTTGCAGTAACTCTATTAATCACCAACCTTACAAGAATGTTTTTATTGTTGAGAAACTGGTCAAACTTTCTCAATTAACTAGAAAGCCATTTTAATTGCACATTTCTTAGAATTTGCGGAAAAAAATTACGGGTTTTATAATTAGATGAATGTGTTGATGAACACAAGTACTTGGCTGATTTTTATGTTAGAGATATTGTGAAGTCAGTTAAAAATTCATATCTGCACAATCATGAGATCATGGTATAATCCTGAGCAGTTTCATAACAGGTATTCCTGTATTTCGTTCTCAGTAGCCCGCAAGCTCGATCTATAGAAATTGC
Source organism: Teleopsis dalmanni (assembly GCF_002237135.1). NCBI lineage: Eukaryota > Metazoa > Arthropoda > Insecta > Diptera > Diopsidae > Teleopsis > Teleopsis dalmanni. The sequence goes on from NC_051848.1 coordinate 53,167,991, forward strand.
GTTTGTACACTCCAGTCTAATTAAATATCATGCACTGTTTTGTGAGAACCGACACTATTATTGACAATACTATTTGTATAGGCTTGTAGACACTCTATATTATAAATATAGATTGAGTCTTAAATTCTAGATTAATTAAATTAAATTTATGCTTTGATTGAGTATAAAATGATTGCAAATTTGTGCTCTTCTGTAGTTGGCAAAAACGAAAATTGAATAAGTAGGTTCAGTTTAAGCAAAGAATCTAGAATATCATTGTCAATCATTGGAAATGGATGATTCCAAGAACGGCAGGGACTACGTCCCGAAGCTGCTTGTCGATCTAGATGATCAAGTACCGTTTAATATCTCCCTAAGGGATCACCTAAGCTGATCCCGACGGGTAACGACAACAACAACAACAACAACATTGAAATGTTTATATATGAAAAATAACTGTTTAAGATATTTACACTGTCTTCAGTAATTCATTTTGTTTATTATATGTTGTTGTTTTTGCTGTCATAGCAGCAAAGTTACAAATAAAATGTATGCCTAATATATATACCTAATGATTTGTTTACATTAACATTACAACCAACAGAAATTAAAAGTTTTTATTTTTATTCATTTTTAAAAACTAGGTTAGTTTGGATACTCTCAAAGGTGAAGAGATCCCACACAGCAGTATGCTTTCTCCAATAACATTGAAAATTATTAACAAGAGATTTACAATTGCCGAAAAGGACACTCCACTGACGAAGTGCTTAAAAAGTGCAATAAAAGGCGAGCTGGAAAAGTTGTAAGTAATTTTTTTTATAATAAATATTTTTATTTATAATAAAATTTTATTTTTTCTTTATTCTTCAGAGTGATACATGACAACCATTTAACACTATCCGCTTTATTAGATCCAAGATTCCATCGTCTCATCAACTTAACTAATTTGCCACATGTTGTTGAAATTTTAAAGAAGAAATTAGCTATTATCAATGAATGTGAAGTCAAGGATACACCGGGTGTAGTTAATAGCTTTATAAAGCCTTTTACACAAACCGGTACAACAAAGAAATCAAGTTAGTTTTTTTTTATTTTGTTTTATACGAAAATACATATGTATATAGACTCGAATATATATATATTAGTGCTTCAGCCTATTCTACTATTGCAAACACGAAACAGTTCCACTATGCTGGTATATTGTATACCATTTTTTTTTTTGTTTTACACCTAAACATTTTTTTTTGTTTTATACAAATAATTTTTTTTTTTATATATTTTATTTAACATAATAAACATTTGGTTTTTGGTACTTTGTACAATTGTAGCTAGTTAGTGAACATAACATAGTAACAATCACTTATATTTAAATTTATTTAAAAAACGTTTGGAAATAGCTACTGATACTTGATTAACAGAGCAATTCTGGCAAAGATCGTTAAAAGTTTTTCGCAAGCCCTTGTGGCACATAAGTCTTTCAAAAAAAGTTTTGTCATTCGTGGTAAAAAGCTGTTTTGTGTTATTTGTTTTGTGCTAAAATCAAAACAAGCTGCTATCGCTACTTTATCATCTGTTTCTACTTGTTTCATTTAGGCAGTTTCGCTCATTAAGGGTAATGCGGCTAATTTTCCATACAAAGAGCTTTTATATAAATGAGCTCATTAAAAATAAATCAGTTCATTTAAGGCAAAAATGTCGAATGCAATCTTTAAAAATAAATTCCCCATAAAGGAAATTATCAAAATTTGAAATATTTGTCATATATTTTATTTAAAATCTAAACAAAAGAGCTGTTCCATATGCATAAGTCAGTTTCAACTGCAGTGCAAACATTAGATAAATAAACAATTTTATTTAAATACGAATGATATGGAAAGCCACAAATTATATGTTTAATAATTTTTATTTATATATAAATAATTATTTACTGAATTTAACTTAACTCATGTGATAAAATAAATGGCAACAGCTATTCCTTCCTTAAGCACAGCAGTGGCAAAGAAAATTAATTAATTTTATATTTATAGTTTAAATATATATAAATAAATATATTAATGGTCAATAATTATTAAAATTTATATATATAAAAAAATATATAATTTTTATACTGCTACGTTTGCGTCGTATTGAAAATGAAGTTAGAAATAATTGTTCCACTTTCACAAAATTTAATTAATTAAAAATTTTTATTTTAATTTTTATGCATTTTATTTTATATAAAGAAATCTTAGCTTATAACCGAACGATGTGCACAGTAGCACATTTCATCTTTTAAAAGACAGCAAAGGGCTATTAAGACAGATGCCAGAATACGAAACATCTGCATATTTTTGACTGTGATGAGCTGACAGATAGTTTCCAGGATTGCCATGTTAGTCATATGGCTGTTTTTGTCTTGACGTATTTTCGTGTTTTATTTAAATTTCCTAAATTTGAGATTTCTGCTTTACAATGCATTTTAGGTCTTCACTTAAGGTTAGCTGTTGTATCGAAACGGTGTTTTAAACAAATAATAATTCAAATAGTTTAAATAATATTCAAAGCTCTAATATATATATATATATCGATATATACTTATAGAAATATTAAGACTTTTAATTTTATATAATAATATAATTTTTAAATTTTTAACAGATTTAGAACTGTTCTTTGATATATCGGACAATGTACCAAAATTCGACAGTGAACAAAATATAGACTGTATTGAGCGTGAATTAAAAAGATACAGGAATGAAGTTTATGTTAGCTTAGATGGTTCACCTTACCAGTGGTGGAATCAATTTGGAAAGGCTTATGGCAATCTGCAGAAAATTGCAAAGATCTATCAATGCGTGCCTTGTATCATAAACATGAACTTCAAGAAACCAATCTATCAACAGATTGCGGATCATAATAAGCGTTTTATGTTGACCAGCAGTTGTTTGGACGCAATTCTTTTTTTACATCATCATAATGGTAACATCTAACCCGTAAAATTCTATCGTACATTTAATAAACAAAAATAAATTTCAAATTCATAATTTTATATAATTGTATTTGAAACATAAGTAATTTATATTTAAAACTTGTATTTAAAACTTATTTGTTGTAACTATTCTGCTTGACATCATGCGATTGTTGCACACGGAATTTATTATTAAATCTATAATAAATATATATAAACTTATGGTATATATTCAATAAGTTAACTTTAATCTGGAATTAGTATTAGGGGAAAATTAAATATAAATATTTTTTTAAATACATTATATTAAAAGTAATTTCACAGTGATATTTGTGTAATGTTTAAATTATAGTAGAGTATTTATTATTTTTATAATATTAACAGTAAATATATCTTTTTCAATTTTTCAATTACACTTTACTTAAGGTTTATTAAATATCTTATTACTATGAACTATAAATATTTAATACATTGAATAAGTAATTAAACAAAGAAACATAGGTGCAATTACGATTTCCTGATATCTCTAAAATAAAGCTACATTGACAGATAGCTAAAAAATTGTTTGAAATATATTTCTTTACTAAAATCTGTTGTCCAATGGATGTGCCCGGGAAATCGGAATCGTTTTACATATTTCTTTAATTTTTTTTTTGTTTTACTTTATTTTTAATTTTTTTTTTTTTGTTAAAAATTTGACTAATAAAACGAAGTAACAAAATATAATGAAAATACCTTATACGCATGAGCATTGACTTTCAAATTGGTTAAGTGGTAAAATTGTAATATAATATATATTTTTTATGTTTTTTAAATTATTCACATTAATTGTAAATTATTGAAATTAATTTTATGTGAAAGATAAATAATTTTTAAATCATATATTTTTTTATTTTCGCGAAATATAAAAAGCATTTAATTGTAATATGCTTGTATAATATTTGTAAATCGCTTTTATTTATATTAAATTATTTATTTCTTTATACATATACGCAGAGTTACATATATATATATATATGCAGAGTTACTATATAAACAAATTGTTTGTGTTGGAAATGCTTAAAATATTTTTTCAACAACATACAGTTAAAAGTACATATGCCTATTTGTTTAGTTAAGTAATAAATGTAAAATAATATATCATATGTCGTTCGATTCCGTTCACCTCTGACTAACTGAAGTGACTGGATTTCTTCGCTGTGATCCAGTGTTACTTCTAATACGACCGACATACGTCTTCGTCCCTCCTTCATACCAACAAATTCTTCATTTTTCCTCTACCCTCGCTCAATCATATCCTAACGCATTAATGCATATTATTATTCCTTTTTCCCCTGCTATATATAAAAATCCACGGGTAACAACAACAACAACATATTCGGTATAATATGTTTCTCTATTAGCCGCTTGAGGAGTATAATTTATTATTCTTTATAATACGAGTATATTATAATATATTATTATAATATATATTATATATAATATAATATATATAATATAATATAATATAATATATATAAGTAAATAAATGTTATTATATATAAGATTATATAATTATGTATAAGTTTATATAATTATATATAAGATTATATAATTATATATAAGATTATATAATTATAAATAAGTTTATATAATTATATATATATTATATATAAAGATATGAGTATATATATATGAATACATAAAGTAGTCTCTCTGTATTACGAAAAATATAATATAAAGAGCTTTTGTTATTTCAAATAAATTTTATATGCGACATACAGAGAGGACATATTCCATAACTTACAAATAGTTGATCGTTCATTCAACTATATAATCGTATTTATATAAACGTAATTTTATTTATATAAATCTTTATTTATATAAGTAGCCCTTATCTACTTGTTCAATCTTAAATAACACACAACTTTTTAAATTAGTTTTAAAAATATAATATTATAACCGATATTTCGACTATAGTCTATGTTGTTGTAACCCTTGCTGAAGTTCCTTTGGGAGGTGTTGAACGACACTTGGTCGTCGCTGGCAACGAATAGCTACGGGACCGGCCGTTGTTGGAACCGCTATAATCTAGTTATCTTCAGCGTATTAGATAATAATATAGCAACAAATTAAATACACAGGACAAATAAATAATTATTGCAATATTTAAATTTTTAAAAATACTATATTATATCAATACCCGGAGATGGCTATAGGTTATAATCAAAACATCGGTGTATTAGACCGCACAAAAATATATATATATAATAAATATATTTTGTATACATTAATATATATATATATATATTATATATATATATATATATATATATATATTATAATTGATAATGCATATAATATATATATATATATATATATATATATATATATATATAATATATAATGTATACTATATATATATATATATATATATATATATAATATATATATATATATATATATATATATATATATATATATATATAATATATATATATATATATATATATATATATTTATTTTTATTATATAATAGCGTCTGTATAAAATATATATATATATAAATGTATATATATATATATATATAAATGTATATATACATAAAGATGTAATAAATAAATACGTATATATGAATATATATGTCGTATTTTTACATTTTAGTACACATTTATGTATTAAATATTAAAAATATATTTATTTGTAAAATATTTCTTATTGTCATATAAGTTAATATGTTATTAATATTTTTATTTAAATACATTTTTTCTTAATAATATGCATATGTTATTATTAACTCATGTATTTAAATACAAATATTATATATTAAATAAAAAAATTAATTGTTTAAAATTTTATGTAATACAAAATTAATTAAACAAGACAGTATTGCAATTTAATTAATTTTCTGTAATTAATACAGAAAATATGGCATATTCATAAAATTGTTTCAAATTATCATATCATATAAACTTTCTTTTAATTATATATTAATTATAAATTCTTTAAAAATGCTTAATATATTTTATTAAAATGTTGCTTCTATATAATCGGAAGTTGTATTGATTATAGAATCTGTTTTAAAAACAATTAATAAATATGTTTTTTAATTAATTTCATAATTTATATTAATTGCAAGCATTTTTAGTTCTATTAAAACAATTTAATGTTTTCAATAAAAAAAAAATTAATTCAATTATATTTGATTTTAAATAGAAATATTAAATGTTAAACTGAATAATATTTATTATAATATATTTATTGTATTTTAAACTTATCTATAGATTTGTAAATATTTCAGTCGAGTAGTATAATGTTAAAAAATTTTGAAATCTGTTTATGACAAAAAAACCTCATATAATAATAATATAAATACCTTAAGTTTAAGTAATAAACACTTCAAAGTGATTTTGAATTTCAATATAAAACAAAAATTTATATATTGAGGATGTCTTCGGGTCTGAATAAAAAATAAATAAAAATTTGTAAAGCATTGCGCTATCAATATAAAAAAAAATATTTAAATTTAAATAAAACATTTAAATGTGTTTTTATTATTTTTATTCTATAATAAAATAATTATCGATAATAGTCAGTCTAAACTGATATTTAGTTAAAACAATATAAATAATATATAATTAATATTTCTTAGTTAATTTCATTTAAAACATTTTCAATTTAAAAAGTTAAAAATGATATTTTTGGCTAAATGGCCATAGAAGACATCTTCAGTGTTTGAAATTTTAAAAATAAATTATTTTTTGATGGAAACAAAAAATATATGTGTGTAGTATGTAAAACTCTATGTATATAATACTTCAATACAGAAATGCATATATCATTTTAACTGGATAAATATAAATAGAAATTTATTTGAAAATATACATTTATTTATTTTATTCATTTAAGATTTGCCTTCAAAGTATACGTACATACCCAATGTACATTACGGTATGTTCACCTTAGATGAGGTTAGGTTCACCTAACATCTAACAGTTGTCGGTACTTCCACTCGAAGGCATATATCGCCCATTGTAATGCCCTTAAAAATTTTGTCGGGGGAGGCGAGTTACTAACCTTTGTTATACTTGTTAAACCATTTGGTTTCCCAGATAAAGTTGAGGAGATTCTATAACTTTGCTTTCATTACCTCTTTCAAGCCAGTGAAAAAACGATCCCCAAGACATTGAAGTCGACTTGTCTGTAGTCCTGGACAGAGACACAGGAAGTAGTTGATAGATTCTACTTCCTCTTCAGCTTGGCAACTTCTGCATAATCCAATTGTTGGTACTCGCCACCGTAGAAGCATAGACGTAATGGCACAGTGCGCTATTAGTACTCCAGTAAGTACACGAATTGCAGATTCGATAATGCCTAAAAGGCTTTTCGTTTTATTTTTGTCCGAACTAGGCCATAAGGTTCTGTAAGCGACCTCACAGTCTTCACGGTTAGCCCACAATATGTTCACCTTTGTGTCGTCCTGAATATGAATCGAGTTCGTCAAAACTACAAATGGTGCGTTAAAATTTTTAGGTGTCGCTTCAAACACAACCCGAGTTCGCAAGGATTTCAAATGACAAGTTCATCTTGTCTTGTCGAGTATCAAACTCGAGTCAAGTTCACGAAAACTGCAAATGACAAGCATTCGTTTTTATTCAAGTTAAACTAAAGTTGAGTAGCTTTTTTATTAATGCCTCAAACTCGAGTTGAGTTCACTTTTGAGTCTCTTCGTGAACTAGAGTGAGATTCTTCCAAACTTCCAACGGCGAGTTCGTTCTTTTTGATATCGCCACGATTTGATATTAGAACCAGAACCAAGTTTCTTCACATCGCCTTAAACTCGAGTTGAGTTCACTTTTGAGTATCTCCGTGAACTAGAGTGAGATTCGTCCAAACTTCCAACGGCGAGTTCATACTTTTTGGTATCGCCACGATTTGATATTAGAACCAGAATCAAGTTTCTTGACATAGATGACAGTTACGGCCGTAATGTCAGTTCGTACCTTGGATTATTTGACCGAAGCCTAAGAGGGGCTAGAAGTGGGTGTTTTCGGCATCTGTGGGGTGCCTTTATGAAAGAGGACATTGACTTTAGCACCTAAGGTTTCGGACTTCAGGTTATGGGGAACGTGGGTGCAATAAAATCCATTTTATTGCGTAGTGATAAAGAATTCGTCGCACATCGAGCATGGGTTGGCCTGTTAGTGGCTTCGGTATTAATGATTTGGAAAGGTGTTGGCGGTGTTTGCTACCAAAAGAAAAGCAATCACAGTTTTGGTGGTCTTCCAAAAGAAAAGAATTAGCACACTAGAAGGTGCCTGATACCTTCCTTTTTTTTTATGAAGAATAGGAAAATCTTAAATTATATTAAGACAAGTTTAAATAGTGAAATAAGTACGTTTTCATTTATTTTTTATTTATTTTTATTTTATTATTATTATTTATTATTATTTTAATTAACATAAACATTTCAAATAAATCCCAAATAAGACAGACCCAGTTATAACATGCAACACGTTCCATAAAAATCAAAATAAAGGATCATACTAAAAAACTTCAAAATATATTATATTTCGCTGCGATGGATCCTTAAAGAAAGCTGGGATCGCTACTTAGGTACTGCACGCCAAATGGAATGGGAAATAGAAATGAACAAAGTAAACCAAAATATCTCAACACCACTGAAACCGAATTTATGTGCGCTGCATAAAAAGCTCGACTGTTTAATATAATAGGCGACTGGCTGTCTTTAGACTGGCTCGTTCTATATTCGATGTGAAAAGTTCAAATAATGTATACTTAAAGTAAAATATCTATGTCTACTTAAAGTGTTGAGATATCTAAATTAATCATATATCAAAAACTGACAATCAATATAAATGACAAACTTTGATTTTAAATATAAATAAATAACTTCCTTATAACAGTTTCTTTTAACTATAGACCATTCACTTAGTCAAAGGTGATTAATTGCATATCCAGTCGTAATTATCATTCTTCTATTTCTTCACTAAGAACCCAACATCTTACCAGAGTATTTCGACAATTTTTTTTTATTATATGCTCGGCTATATATACATATTATATAAAAATTATCGTTATTATCGTTCTTCTATTTCTTCACTCTTAGAGTATCATACCAGATTATTTCGACAATTTTTTTTTCATTATATGCTGGCTTATATATAAATATATATATAAATATTGTAAATAAATATATATATAAATATTATGTATAAATATTATATAAAGCGGTTTTTCGAAACGTAGCGAACTACAACAACAAAAATTATTTTTATATTATTTTATTTAATTGAATTTTTGGCTGACCATACTGTTTCTGTTTCGAGTATTGACAAATACCCATCATCAGTGGTCTTGGAAATAGCTCTTACATTAAATTATTTCTAAAAAAATTTTTTGAGAGTGCAAGTACCAGATATCGAACCTCGTTCCCTGCCAAATTTGAAGCTCAGAGTCAGTATTTATAAGCCAACTGACCCAAAGCCGCAATTGACTTTTTATGTTCGCAATTTTTTTTCGATTTCATATATTTCTCCACTAAGCGACTGTGGTTCTTTTATACCAGCAATATTAAGGTTTCTATTTAAGTTAGGTCTTAACGCAACACTTTCCAAAGGTATGATAGTTAATGTGAAATCGTTCAAAGTATATACTAAAAGGTTTTGTCTTCGTTCCTACAGCGATAAAATCAGCTGACGAATTAATGGATGAACAAGCAGAATTAAAACAAAGTGCTAACGTACTAGAAAAGTTAAATTGGTGATGTTTAAAGAGGAATTTATAACATATACAAATGCTAATGTTCGGTTTGAAAGTTATATCCAGACAATACAATATGTAATTTTATAAAATCCAATTTTTAATGGAAAAGTAGTGAGCATGCATTGCTGCTTTTAGGTACAGACTGCATAATTCCATTTAACTGTAATCAATTCTTTGTTTTTATTATTTAACTAGACCTTCTGAGAATATACTTCTAGTATATATGCATTTATACAGTATATATTAAGATTTTCTATATAATAAACCTGTTCGTTCAATATTTATAAATTAAATAGCTATATTATGAATCATATTACATGTTCATGTTCTTACTTTTTATAATTCTCATTTAGTTTGAAAGTATTTAATTATAAGTTGGAAAAAAAAACTATTGTTAATTTAATGAATTTATATTTATATAAAATATGAAATAGATTGTATATGAGTTTCTTTTGTTTACTAAATGATGAATGATTCAGAAACTTAAAATAAAAAAATAAATATATTAAAATTGGATTTTATATACTACATGTTTGACGTGTCGCCACTGAGAATCAAGTGTTTGTTTAGTTTGTTTAGTTTGTTTTTTCTATTACCGCACTTTATTCATTTAAAAATAACGTAGTTATGCAATTATCCGCTAAAACCTGTGGATCTGTAAATATAATTAAAATACAAAAGAAAAGCGCAAAATGAAGACATCTATTAAGACAGCCTGTTTCTTAAGATTAGCATGCTATAAGCTTAGGTAAAAATTTTGTTTGATTGATAAATATTATTGACCTTTAAACTTAATTGGATGAATCTGTCCGTCCGCAAGGATGGCTGGATATTTCTTTTGGACAAATCAATTTCATTTAAATAATTTTTAATAGAATGCACCTTAATGACACAGAATTATAAATTAGCATATTTCATTCTTAACAATTTAAACTCGTAATGTTAACGTAAAAAATATTTTGAGTAAAAAGTAATAGAATTTATTCTTCTTCTTAATCCCTTTATCTCCTTGTGAAGCATAGGGCCTCTAGAATTAATGGAATCTATTTTCAAACGAAAATTCTTATTTTAACATTTTTAAGTTTGTTTTTTGGTTTGTTTTGTATTATTTGTATGGATTTTGTATGAAAAATGACACTTATTGCTGCATGTCTGCTGGATTCAGTGCAATAGTCTAAACCGTCAACTACTGCTAACCGTGAATTATAACAAAAGTTTTTGAATTTTTTATCTTACGTATAATAACTCTACGGTTTTTTTTTTGTAGTCTTTAAACAAAATAGAGCATGTAAGTAAATAATATTATTTTTATTATCAATTAGATATAAATAGTTGATTGGCATTAATTTTAATTATATTCAAATAGCAACTGAGTCCACAAGCCCCTGAAAAGCACGTTTCAAACGCAAACAAACAAATTTTAGAAATGATAAAAACTAAACGGTCAATACTGTATATAATCTATAGTTTATATTACATATATTTTAATGTTTTTAAATTTATCCTTCCTTTTTTTCTAATTTTATTTCGCTCTTGACATAGTGTAACCACTTAATTGTTATAACGCAACTATTATATAACGGAACTATTGAGTTCCGCTAATCGTTAAGTATAAACATAGTATTGCGGATAAAACTAATTGCCTCGATAAAAAACTGGTGTTATGTATTATTAGTATATTTATATCTTGTGAACCTCAAAAGACGTATGAAATCCCTTACAAATCTTTGTTGAGATATCAGAAATATTTCACAAACAAATTTTTCTTTTGAATTTATGGCTTCACTCTTTGTAAATCGATTCATTTAATAGAACCTTAAATTATAAAATAGTACTTAAGCTAATATAAAGCCAGAGTATATATATAAATACATGTATACAGCTAAAATAAAAAATTTAACCTCTACGATTTTTATTTAATATACTAAACTTGTGGTAAATTTGTTAAGTGGTAAAGTGCTTATTAGCTAAATACGAACATTATGAGTGCACATTTTTTAATTTTTATTTATTTAAATCTTAAAGTTTTAAAACTTCCAAAAACATTATTGACATTTTTTACTACACATTTAACAGTTTAGCAATTTAGTATGCTATACTCTAGCTAAAATGCTAAAACACTAAATTAGCAAATAGTTTTTCTATTTAGCTAATTAATACGATTTTAGCCTCATGAAGAGGCTTATTATAAAAATAGAATATATTAGACTATCTGGTTTAACACGAAATTCACAAAGAGTTATGCAAATTAAATTGTAATAAGAAAACAATTATTTTATAATTCCTTTCTATGGAAGAATGTTGAAAATTTTAAACCAAAATATACCAAAAATATTCTACAATTTTGCATTAAATAAATACATTTTTCAGGTATTTGGTTAGATTTTATATTAGGTGCTTTAAGCAGCTTTTAAATGTGGCAAAAAACAATAAGTCGCTTGCTTAAAGTTGTTAATTTGTACGCAAAACAACAACACTACTAAGCGCTTAGTTGTGAAATAGCTAAACATTTTAGCAACTACAGACAAAAATGTTACCAATGCATTAAGTGATCTATTGTGAACCTTCATGGGAAATTTTAACGAATATTCCAGTCATCTGTCAAAGCTTATAATCAAAAATTCGTACAAAATTAAGAAGTTCCACAATTTTGAAAACCGTGAATGAAATATTTTAAAAATGTACACAATTGTGGAAAATAAATATTTTAAAAATAGGTACATAAATATATACCAAAATTTTTGGAAGTATATGAAGATAATATAATTAAAAAGCGCTTTAAATTTTTTAACGTATTTGTTGCATAAATATTCTATTTTTAATTTTGTTGTAAAAAGATGTTTCAAAATTTCCAGCATTCTTAACATTGCTTTTAATTTATTTATTTTAATTTTCATTTTTATATTAAATATATTATATTAATCTTTAAATTAGATCTGTTTCACGAGCTACTCATAGTAGCTTTGAGTAACACTGTGTATATACAAATGTGTTCCACCAGCAAATTTTAGAATAAATCAGAGCATCTGAGAGAGTGTAACATCCCTGTCGAAATTTGAAAATGATACACAGACTTTACTCGTACATTTAATTTCAACTAAAATTTGTGTGATATGTGAATCAGCTATTTTGATTTTAATTTAAATTTTTGTATTGTTTATTTGCCCGGCATTTTTGTTTTCACCAGACTTTAAACAAAGTTATTCCAAGAAAATTTGTGTAAAGAGCGTAATTTGGCACTTTATTTGAGTTACACTCTCAGTTTGTACTTAACTCGTATTTTAGTTGAGTTTTACTACGAGTAGCTCTTAGAGTAGACCTGTTATGTGCAAGATTTGTTTTTTGACAGATTGCAGAAATAAAGCGAGATCGCTTAACCTTTTCAAAAAAAAAGGTTATTCCTGATTTGTATATTTTTAAAGCAAATATAGCAGTTATTTGTGTGTTTTAAAATAAAAAGTATGAGTTATTCGGAATGTAAGAATTTTTCGTGCGTGGAAAAATATAAGCCACATGATAATAATTATTTTTAAAAAATGTAATATAAAGCAAATATAATTATTATTTCTTGACTTATTTAAAAACGCTGATATATACAAAGCATGCATAATATTAAAGCTGAACGTGAATGCATTCAAACCAAGCATGCCGTGCTACCAAATCGTACTGTGAATATTCATATATGTATACTTAATTTCGGTCTGGAGACATGTATGCGATAAAATCACACCTTACTTCATTAATTCAAATGAATAAATAATAAAATTAAATTTAACATTATCATCGTATTTTTATTTTTCTCCAAAAAAAAAAAAACCATGGATGTCTCTGATCTGGACAACTCTGCTCTATATAATGCTTTAGGATGATAATTATATACTTAAATATGAGTTTAGACAACTTTTTGTTGCTGATTTTTTTTCTTTAAAATTTTTAAAATAACTGTTATTTGTGGTTTCTGGATTTTAAGGACTATATACCAACAGTCCATATCGAAATTACTTTCACTGCTCCTTGAGAGTTGTGTTTAATTTTTATGGCTGTGTACGAATTCGAGTTAATTGAGGTAATTTTTTTTTAAATTTCCTTGGGATTTTTTGTATTGCAATTATGTAAATATTTATTTATTTATTTATAGCACTTATTATTTTTAAATAATAAGTGCTATTTTAATTTATTAAACAACTAAAAATTTTCACAATGGTAATGCCTAATTTACCTAATTTTAATCTAATTTTCGGTACTCTACTCTATTCTGGGAAATATCAACATTCGCTACCATACCGACATAATTTACTATTTATTTCAATTTACTAGAACTTGCACACGTCTTATATATGAGTTTAGACAACTTTTTGATGCTGCTGTTTTTCTTAAAAATTTTTGAATTAACTATATATATTAACTATATACCAAATGTCCATGTCGAAACTGCTTTCACTGCTCCTTGAGAGTTATATTTTATTTTATATTATAATTAAATTTAATATGAAAGAATATAATAATTTAACTCTTTATATATATATCTGTTCTCATATAGTATATAAATGTAATTTTGATATTCCGAACGCATTACGTATTTTTTTTTTGACGGCGTTAAAATGTAGAGAGCGAAGCGTGGAATTAAATTTTGCATTTCGCTTCGTGGTCTTTATTTTGACCAATTGCAGACGTCGTTGCGTTTTATTTGATTATGTTTTAGTTTTATCTTTCTGACAATCTCACAACAAAAGCTACATTGAAAGTAGTAGGAATTTTCTTGTCAAAGAAGGTGTTTATATTTTGCTAATTAAAAAAAAGTGATAAACAATAAATATTGTTTTATTATTTATTAACGACATAAAGTAAAACTAATTATTAGATAGAATAGAAATTTGAAATAAATAAAATAATTGTGAAAGTGTTTTCATCAATGAAATGTCAACATTCTGCTAAGTGGATGCATTGAGCCATGTAGACGGTTGTTTTAAACAAACTGTGTTGTGCTTTTCACTGCCAACTCAGTCGTTGGCGTTATCATTGTCGTCATCACCCAGACAATTGCATCCAACAGATAAAGAAATCTTAAAAGTGTAAAACAAACTTGTCATTGTTGTTGCTGCTATTGTGCAAAATGTGTGGCATCAATTTGCGAAGATTTTGTGAGGAGTGGCGTATATGGATACGACCTCTACTTATTGTTACCTATACGATATTTGCCATAATTGTTGTACCACTGTTGATAGTCAATTCGCTAAAAGATGGATTCTCACGTAAGGATCAATTGATACTGATTGGTGGCTTGTTTGTGCTGTCAGCGGTACCGGTGTCGATTTGGCACATAATTCAACATGTCATACACTTTTCGAGACCAATACTACAAAGACATATAATACGTATACTGTGGATGGTGCCCATCTATGCGTTAAATGCGGTAATTATAGTCAATAATTTGCTTAACTAAAAATATATATTAAATTATATTATTATATTATTATTTTATTTTATTTATATGTATATACATTTTTTTTTTACAGTGGATAGGTCTCTTCTTTCCCAAACATTCGATATATGTTGATTCATTGCGTGAATGCTACGAAGCATATGTCATTTACAACTTTATGGTGTATTTGTTAAACTATTTGAATTTGGGCATGGATCTTGAGGCAACTATGCAATATAAGCCACAAGTATACCATTTTTTCCCACTCTGCTGCATGCGACCCTGGACCATGGGTAGAGAGTTCATACATAACTGCAAGCACGGTATACTACAGTACACTGTGGTACGGCCCATAACCACCTTCATATCAGTGTAAGTTTCATTTAATTGGGTGCATAATTAGAGATATCATCACTTTTGATTTTGATTTGTATATAATTTTTATTTAATTTGCTTTCATTTCGTTTACATTTAGTTGGGTGGTATGATATCCATTTTAATTATATACTAAGCATATTAAATATTTACAATAATTTATAATTTTAAAGCATTTGCGAGCTGTGCGGTGTATATGGCGAAGGTACATTCGCAGGAAACGTGGCGTTTCCATACATCGTTGTGATTAACAATATATCGCAATTTGTTGCCATGTATTGCCTGGTATTATTTTACAGGGCCAATAAAGTATGTATACTTTTTTTATACAATATATATATTATATAATTTATATAAATTGCATATTTTCTCTATCTCTTTTGCATTATATAAATAATTTAGGACGATCTGAAACCAATGAAACCCATACCAAAATTCCTTTGCATAAAAGCTGTGGTTTTCTTTTCATTTTTGTAAGCAAACATTTACACATACAACATTTTAACATCTTATCAATCATATGTCAATGGAATATGTTTAAAAGTAATGAATTTGGATATAAATATGGAAATTCAGATAAACTTAAAACACTGTGCGAAAAAAAAACAAAAATTGAAGAATGTTATCTTCTGCTTTCTGCTTATCGACAATTTATGAAAGCTTGAATTTAATACGGTATTGCATAAAATTACCAAGAAAGTTGTGCATGTTCAATGCAAAACAGAAATTTTGACACTCCAATAAGGCAACAATGAACAGATAAATCTGACATGACTAATGTCTTTATAAAAATATGGTTAACAATATTTATTTTTTTTTAATGAACAATTTACGCGGGCCTGAACCACATTTTGTCATTCTAAGAATCTCTGCCTATTACATATTACAAGCGTTATAGTTGATTTCTTTTCTTTGTGACTGCCCAGGAGGAGATCACTGGTTCGAGAACTACTCTCCTCTGCTGACATTAGGAGGTCCTCAACGGCCGATATTCTGGCTTTCATTCGGAAAGCAGAATGTCTTCTGT
The DNA here is from genome assembly GCF_002237135.1 of Teleopsis dalmanni. Taxonomy (NCBI): domain Eukaryota; kingdom Metazoa; phylum Arthropoda; class Insecta; order Diptera; family Diopsidae; genus Teleopsis; species Teleopsis dalmanni. The sequence goes on from NC_051848.1 coordinate 53,184,503, forward strand.
TCAGTTAGGGTCTGTTGCAGCACAAAAGATCAACCATAGTCGTAGTGCTCCGCTACGTTGGGAGCTGGTACTCCGTTTATTCCGATTCCTATATTCGGCTACAGGTCACCTTTTTTTTAAAATTAAAGGTTTATTTAAAATTTTAAGTGCAATATGGATAGAACAGAATCAAACACACGACGTATAGCTATAGATTTTATTAATATTAATTAATATTAATTAATTTTAGAGTTCCGTTCCTGATAATGACTCTCAAGCAGAGTCGAAATATAGAATATATTAAAAAAATATTAACCAAACTTTTAATTTTAGCAGAAAGGTGACCTGTAGTCGGATATAAAATATATAAAAAACGTTATGAAAAGAACCAGGTCGAGACAATTCAAAATTTTAGTTGATTTTCTATATTAAGAACTTAACACAATATTTGAACAGAAACTTCAATGATATAGCTCTAATACACCTAATTGTTGTTGTACCCTAAATTGACCTAAAAAACAAAGCAATACTTAAAGATAGCAAAATTTGCATTATAGAATAGAATGGAGAGAGTGCAGAAAAAGTTAGATGTAAGCAAAGGAATTGTAAGAATTGACTTTAAATTAATCTATGTTCAGATGAGGCAATGAATGATGTCACCTTCATAGAATTCCAATTTGTGTTTACTTTTTAACATGCAAACTGCTGACTCTATTAGCTGATGTTGTTGTACATTGGGGTAGTGAACCGCTCTTGGAACCCATATTAGCTAATAACTATATTTATATAAAGAATGTATTTATCATATCCATCAACTGGTTTCACTTTCTCTTTTTAAACGTATGCATTAATCGGCACAAGATTTTTGATAAAGTTTACTGCTGTAAAAATATGTTTTTAACTACGATTTCTACAAGAACATTTGAGAATTGATTGTTACACGCTTCATATCAATTACTATATAAATCGTAATAAGTTTTTTGTGTTTTTGTACCACTTTAACCACTGATATGAAATTTTTATCTAGCACAGAAAATTTTTTCTTACAACTATAGTACATTGTTTGGCAAAACCATATGCTAAAATCAGTGTCTTTTGTTTTTTATTTTTCTATATTCTATCATTACTATTATTATTTATAATACCAACAATAATAATAGCAATGAACATGTCTTAATTATATTTAATTCGATTTATTGGTAACTGTTTTAATCGTTGATACTTTCAAACATTGAAAATTCAAAATATTGAATGTAACGATAATTCTCTCATTATTAGTCAGCTTTTATTTCTTCAGGTTAGGTTTTCGGTTTTTAAGAACACTAATAACAAGCCAGTTGTTCCAAATAATGATAGAAAATAATTTTATATTAGAAACATTTTCGAGTTATGAAGGTATTACATTGAATATAAGTGTATCCGTTAAATAGTGGTGTCTATTTAACAGATATATCCATTCAATAGTGGTGTCAATGCAATAGGAGTGTTCCTTTTATACTGATATCCGTGTGCTCGTCTAAAACGTGGGTCAGTTTAAAAGGTTGTACGTTCAACATGAGTGTCAATTTGACTTAGATATCCCTTCAATTTTTATTTAAGATAGTTTATTCTGTATTATCCTTTTACTCGTATACATATCTTTATATAATTGAATTGCAATAATTCGAAATCGCTAGGGAAAAGCATTTTTTTTGATTTAGAGGGGTTTCCGAATTATCCGGGTTTTGATTCAACGAGATGAACAAGAAGAAAATACGAATTAATGGGGCTTTTAGATTTCAGTTGATTTTCACATATTTTTTATATATAACTTTATTAGAGTTAAATAAACCAATTTACATATGTATTTACATCCTGCAACTATTAATTTAATAAGAAAATAAAAACATTAAAAATTATATAGAGAAAGATCAAGTTTTAACTTTAAAATTGATTGTTTCAGATTCTTTTCGCCTATCTCTTCAATTTATTTTTCCCAATTTAATAAATAATCAAAAACATTGTTTTGGATATTATGATTTGAAACATAATGTCATAGTTATTGAATGGTCGATTTGGATTTGGATTTGAATTCTTTGAAACTATCATAATCAGTTGATATACCAGATACAGCTACGTCTTTATCTATGTTCAGGTAATCATCGAAAAGGTTGACATTTTCAAAGTTCTCACATATTTGGTCCCATAGATAATCTATGTTGTTCGACTTGACATAAATTTTAGTTTAAATCTTTATTAAAACCGCAAGCCCGGAAGCAGTTTTGAATGCAAGATCTGCATTCCCGTAAATAGCGTACATTTGAACTCTTCTTTTTCATCAATGCTATTAGCTAGATTAATAACCATTTCCTTGCGGTAAAATAATTTAAATTTTTTTTAACACCCAGCTCAAGGAGTAGCAGCTTGGAAGTGGTGTTTACTAGCAAAAAAATTATTTTTACGGGGCTGAGATTAGGGGATTCATTATGCGCTATACAGTTTTCCATAAATAACAGTAAATTTCGATTTTTTGTTTTTATGCTATCTTTTAGCATCTGAAGCCATTTGTTAAATAGATCCATTGTCATCCACGCCTTCTTATTGTGTTGGTAAAGCATTGGAAAACTGCGAATGTTCTTGAAACATCTTGAATTTGCAGACAGGTTTATTGTTCTGCATTACGAATTATAAGAGGTTTAATGCTCATTGAAATTTTACAAATTGACAAGGTTTTTTAAGGAACTAATAGTTTGTTGCGGGTTATTGATGTTTTCGATTTATCGGAGTACGAATTATCGCAATTCGACTGTATATAAAGGACTCTACCTATCTTACAATTTTAATAGATGAACACTTTAACCAATGTGTATGTTTATAGATTGAACTTATAGCTATTCGAATTATGACCTCAAAGTACTGATCGGAGTCATCATAAGACATAACAGAAAAAGAGATCATATGGCCATTATGGGTATCATCACAAATCCAACATATCAAACATGAATCAGTTAAGTTAACAAGACAGAGCATTTCCCTTGTTTTGCTTAGTATTTTCAATAACTAGATTGAGATTGTTAGGGTATAAACAAGCATGTTTCGAGAATATGAAAAATAAAGAGATTTTATCTTTTCTCTACATTTTCCAGTATTTGCATAAAGATAGATATTATTTCGTTACATTTAATTAAACTTTGTGAGTTTGGACAACGTAGACTATTACGTCTGTTATTTCTTGGTATTTGCACAAAGATTGAGATTGTTGGGTCTTAAAGTTCTCTCTATTCTCTCTCTATCCGATCCATTTAAATTTATCAAGAAAACTGTGAAATCAAATTAAATTTCTCTTAGCGCTGGGCACAACGTTCAACAGACAAAATGTCTGTGTTTTATTCTGTCTTAAACTTGAAAAAAAAATAAAAACAAGTAATGTATCTAGATATCTAGGTACTAGATATTCGTTATCAAATACTATATTATGATGCAATAGTTCATCAATGAACGTAGTATTATGAAGAGTATAACTATAACCATAAACCATTTTGAGAAACTTTATACATCTGATGACATGCACTACCCATAAACAGCTGATTATTAATGATATTCTATCACTATATCCCTTGAATTCTTTTTACAAATTCCATTGACAGACTACATGCACTAAATTCTCATCTTTAATCATTTTCATTCGCTCTTTTAAATTTACAGCCAAGGAGTTTTGCTTAATATTTTAGTATATTATGGCATTATCACACGGATTTTTACAATAGATGGAGTCGATAACACAAATCTTGCCTCTATGTTGCAGGTAAGTGTGAATGGAATTATCAATATGAGAGTGCAAAAATATTAATTACTAATTTATTTTTATAAAGTGAAATTAAAACTTAATTTGAATTTATAATATATTTGCGAAGTAAAGAATTATACCAGAGATTTATTTTATATTTGGAAAAGTGTAGTGAATGTTTGAGATTATGGTTATTATTTTCGCATAGTTATCACAATATGCTCTCTCATTAAATTTTAAATCATCTAAGTATGGATTAGAATATTTATTTTAATTATTTTATTACAGAATTTTCTGATCTGCTTTGAAATGTTTGTCGCTGCAGTAGCACATATCTATAGTTTTCCTCACCATCCTTTCCATATCAATTCACCTCAATATTGGAATAATCCCAACAATAATTGGTGCCGTGCTTTTCTATCCATGATTGATATATCCGATATGCAAGAAGACGTTACCGAGCATCTTGGTGTAGTAAGCAGTTCGATAAGTCGTCGTTTCCAGGGACGAAGTAATTATCAACCATTATCGCGTGGTCCACGACGATCTAGTAGTGAATCAGAATATTTAATCCATAAACGACAAGAGGATGCAGCTATGGGAGATGTCAGTACCGGTAACGCTGAACACACCAATATTTCAGGTAATAGAAAAACTTACAATTCGAATTATGCTAAAACGCTGGCTAACGCCAATCGCTATGGAGCTACAGATAGTCTAGTGCTACCAGTTTGTGATGTGGCAATAACTACAGATTCTCCATCTCAATCCCAATTAGCAGCCGCACGCCCCAACACATCCAAAGCCTCTATGTCCGCCTCCTCCGCATCCCACTCTAACTTCGGCATAAGTATACAGAAACGTGAACCGCATACACGTGACTATTCACCCCATTATGGAGCGCCAGTTGCTGGCGGTACAAGCTTTCTACAGGCTCGCAATGTTGGCAATACACATAGTCCCATTCCAGAGTCAGGTGATGATTTTGCATCACTCATTGGCTCAACTAGATGACATCATAATGACTACAGTAGCCTTATATTAAACCCATCGGCTAGCGAATCAGTATCGGTGGGCTTTTCCAGTAGCTTGAAGCTGTCAACTGGGTGCAGCAACAGTTCCTCTGATTGGTTAAGTTCATCGGGTGAGGGTGAGGGCGAAGGTGATGGCGACGATGATGGGCTAAACGACGAACACCTACAATTACTAGACGATACACAATTAGGACGACCGAACAGAGACAGAGAATATATCACTTAAAAGAACAAAACATAATACTATAGTTGAATACGATTAAAATGTGTATGTAGTTGTGTATGTAATAGCAATTATGCAGGCCCACTGCAATTAATGAGTCTAAACTATTTATATGTGTAATAACGTTTGATAGCCATCAATTGCAGTTGGAGGCATTTTTTGCTAAGCATATGTGAACAACTCAATGCGCTACAAAATCTACACAACTTTTGAATGAGTAGTATGTGGCATGTAACCTATTGGTCGCTTGAGTTCAGTTATGTGATATAGTTCTCATTTATATAAACATTTTATAGCTAATTATAATATTTAAAAAATAATAATATTAAAGAAATTAAGTCAAATGTTACAGCAACTACACCAAACGACTGATAGGTCACATCGCCTCATTACAAACTACGAACTATTTTTATGTATTTTTTTTTTTTTAGGTTTTTATATATACTTTCTATTTTCATTATGTTATATAGATATTTATTAGCTTTCTGTTTATAATGACTACTATTATTTAAATATTTATAATTTGTATATCGTTGACCACATGTTTTACTTTCAATTTTTTGTGTTTTCGAATTTTAAAAAAATTTATATTATTGTTAGATTTTTAATAATTATATTTTCGTTCTCTTATTTATTTATGTTAAAAACTTTAAGAAACATTTAATACTCGAAACGAAAGCAGTTTAGTTCCAAAGACAGTTTTTCTAAAAAACGACAAAACGACAAGCGAAATTTAATTTTGATTGCGATTTTTGAGGGTTAAAACTTCCTGCTAAACCCAAATATCCTTTATGCGAATATGAAGAGGTACTTTTGTTCTGTTGAGATAGTGATTTTGTTGTAATCATATAGTGTGAACAGTGGTGTGTGATTTAACGAATGAGAAAAGAAAGCAAATTTTTTTTAAATAAACTATATATGGTTGAACCTAAAAACGATGACAGTCAACATGGAATAAGTAAAATAATTACAACTCCCATTAATGATTTAATAATAATTTCAATCCATTTATTGATATTATAATGCATGGTAAAACAATAATGATGTTCTTATGGTTGAAATTGTATTTTAAAAACATTACAACTCCGAGTTACCACTTTTAGATGTTGCGTTATAATCCGTCTGGAAACCCAGGAAGCAGACTTTTTTTTTTTTTTTTTTTTTTTTTTTTTTTTTTTTTTTTTTTTTTTTTTTTTTTTTTTTTTTTTTTTTTGAGAGAGATGACATTTGAAAGGAGCTCCAGAATGTTAACCTAATCGCTATTGAAACTTTGGGTAATATTCTTTATTTTGTCTTACAATCAACGCTTTGCCTTCTACTACAACAACTAGCGCTTTGTGATCTTAAAGAATAATAAACCCTTATTTTATATAGCAATTGGATCATTAAATTAACTACAAAATCAGTATATATGTTAATTCCAAAAAAACATATTTTATGAAATCTATTTATACTTTTTTGGATTTTATTTCTGAGTAACAAAAATCTAAACACATACTAATTTCTTAAACTTAGCCATACTAATTTTTATAGTACTGTCACAACCCCTTAGTAAAAGACTCTGCTTTCATTTTATTTGAATCTAACAATATAAATTATAACTGTGCAAATATTGTTATTTGATATTAAATATCTGTATATTTAGTAGTAATTTAGTAAATGTAATTGAAGGGTAAAATTTTAAAATCCTATTCTGATCTAAAGCTTTGCAACTTAGTATAAAAGTAAAACTAATTGCTAGTATTTCAAAAAAAAAGGTGTACACTTTTGTTCTATATTTTCTGCATTATATAGATAATGCAGTCTGCCGGTAATATTTATTATAATCTGATGTGCAAACGAATGTTCTATCGGAATAGGCTTGGAAACTATTTACGTTTAAACTCTGGTTTTTAGAGTTTAAATATTTCAAGTCGGTTTTTGTTTTAGAATAAAACATTTATATTAAAATTTTCTATGTTCTATAATTTAATCAAAAGTGTTTCATAAGACATGTTCCAAAGAAACTAAGATAAAAATCAAAAAAAAAAAAAAATTAATTAAAATTTAATATTTTGTAACACCTTAGACCAATTCTAAGGCTAAGTCATCTAAATTCTCTAACACCTAGCATTTCTATGTTTATTCAAACATTTGTCTTATCATCTCAGCCAGTTTTCAGCTTTTGTAGAATGTATTTATATTTGAGTTGTAGATGTTGGTACGCTCTTTTATTATGGAGACATTTTCATTGTGCTGTGGTTAGATATTGTGGGTTGTAGGCCTATAAGTTTAAAGTTGGCACGAATAGATGTTATGTCTATAAAAACATGAACTTTAATTTCTGAAACTGGCATAATTATGAACAAAAGTTTTAATTGTAGACTCTGTTTTACGGCAAGGTTTAGGTATACAGAATTTTGCACTAACGATTTGACTCTTCTGAGCTTGAGCATGCTATGTTTAAGATATATAAATTTTTTCATAATTACACAATTCCTCTTCTCCTCTTATTTCAAATTTACTCTGATTTGATTAATTTGATATAATTTATCCCAACAGTTAACTTGATCTTCTATCGGAACCGTTTTTATTTGATATGTAAGCATTATAATCATCATAATATAATATAACATTTTTTTATCACAGTCTTATTAGAACAAAATTAGTATTTCTTAGCTTCTTTATATTCTGGTTATTTGTTGATATGAATATTTTATTGATAATTTCATTATTAAAGAAAGATTACTTATTCCTTGCTATCTGTCTTAGGACTTTTTAAATTCAGGTATTTTTTTTTCATGCTGAAGTAGTCCTTATCTTTTTCACTGTTAAGTCTGTTTTTATTCGGGTTATTATTTCTTCTATACTGATGTGAATTTATTTATATTTATTTTATAAATAATCTTATTACAAAGAAAGGCTTCTTGTCCCTTCCAGTCTCTTGTAGGCTTTTTAAACTTTAGATATTTCCTATGCACTGGATTCTTTATTTTATTAATTATTCCATAACAGAAAAAACTTTTCCTCTTTTACCACGTTTAGTGTCTCTTCGGCTCTTTACATTCTGGTTTTATTCGCTTTGCTGATATGAATATTTAATTTACTAATAGTACTACAAGAATGAAAAAAAAAATTATTCCTTTTAATCCATCGTTCCCTATTTTGTCTCTCAAAGATCCTTTTTATGTCTTTAGGTTGAAATCTCTTTAAACCTTAGTTGAATATGAATTTTTTGACAATTTTATTAAAAAAAAATACTTCTTATCCTTTTCAGTTTCTCTTAGTCCTTTCAACGTTGCCTATTTTGTCTCTCAAAGATCCTTTTTATGTCTTTAGGTTGAAATCTCTTTAAACCTTAGACGAGTATAAGTTTTTTGATAATTCTATTAAAAAAAAAATACTTCTTATCCTTTTCAGTTTCTCTTAGTCCTTTCATCGTTGCCTATTTTGTCTCTCAAAGATCCTTTTTATGTCTTTAGGTTTAAATCTCTTTAAACCTTAGATGAGTATAAGTTTTTTGATAATTCTATTTAAAAAAAATACTATTTATCCTTTTCAGTCTCTCTCTCTTAGTTTCTTTAGATTATGTTTATTTCTTCCTTGTTGGAATTTATTTTTTTTATTAATAATTTTCTTAAGAAGAAAGATACGTTATTTATCTCTTTCACTCTATCTAAGTCTGCTCAGACAGTTTCTTCTATGTTTTTATGAATAATTACTAAATCAATAAGATGGAACAGATTTCATCTGGATAGGATATTTCATTTTTACTGATATAAATAATTATTTTATCTGTTTCTGTCTGTCTTTTTCCTTTCAGACTGGTTATTTTTGTTTTTTTTTTTTTCATTAAAAAGATAGGAAACTTAACCATTTTAAAGTCGCTTAACCTATTTAAACACGTTTAATTAGTAGTCTTTCATTTTGTCTCCTACTACTTACTATTTAATTTATTGGTTAACCCTCCTTAAAATATATGTCTTCACTTTACAAGTTACTTTAATATTTCATATATGTTGACTTAGCTCGATTTTGGCTTTCTCAAAACCGTTTCGATACGTCTCCGGATGAGTTCCCACTGTTCACGTTATATTAATTCTTCAATTCTTCAAATATTGAAGGTATAGATTTTGGGTGCAAATTACTTTTGATGGTGTTTGATTTTGTGTGATATTTCTTTAACATAAAAAAGTCTTATATATGAAAGGAATAAATTTACTTTTAAAATTCAACTAGCAATGCTGAGCTTCGCATATATCTCCGAATGTGCTGTATTATTGTTCCATTATAAAAATTGTTTTAGCGAAAATAAGTGGCCTTTTTTGAGATTGGTTTTCAGCTGTATTATAAATGAAAAATTATTTAATTAAAATTAAAATTCGTTGCGACAATATGTGTAAAGTATATATATACAAATTATATACAATAAATTATACTATTTTCTGTAGACCTTTTCTTTAGAGCATAGCAGAGCTTTATTATCTCCAAAGAATTCTTAAAGAACGTCCAGAAGTAAAAAATAAAAGAAAATATGAATATGAACTGTGCTTGAATTATTCAATGCTACGATTTAAAAATAATTATATACTATATATAATAAAAATAAATAAATATATATATATATATATATATATATAACAAATATTATATGTGTAAAATTGAAACTACTACGTGATTGACTAGTTTATTAATTGATAGATAGATTGATTATTTGATTCATCATATACACGTGATTGACGATATACAAAATTCATGAAAATAAAAATAAAAAAAATTAACTAAAAAGAATAAATCTGAAATCTGAAATTTGTAATGAAAAATTAAAAATTAAAAACTGAAAATAATTAAGTGTATTTATAGTTGGAAATATATGTAAAATAAATTTACCTACTCACTACATTATATAAATATTTTTAGTAGATATTTTAGATGTTTATATACTTATATATACATACATACTTATATACAATACATATATAAAATATACATACATATTATATTAATGAAGAATATTAGCTGTGCTTATATAAAAAATAATTTTAATATTTTAAACTGAAAATTGTATTTATTTATGGAATTTCTGTTTTTGACTGCCAGTCAGATTACTGCTTTAACACGACTATACTATTATATATAGAAAACAAAATTTATAAGCTCAAAAAAAAAAAAAACTAAATACAAACCAAAAAAATTTGTACAAACATTTATATAAATTGGATTTATTTTTCAAAATTAATTAGTTAATAATTTTCTTTAAAACGACATAAAATTTGGTTTATGCTTTCCCACTCATAATCATCAGTTCCTGTATCTGTCTCTGGAACGTAGCCTCTCATATAACCTATGGATGTATTTTACCTATTAATATCACAACTATGATATTGATTTAAAAAAGGCAAGCCTAATCACCCCAACAGAACTAACTTCTCTGTGTGTGACTTTTATTGGGTAATACGAAACTCGAAAATTTTAGAGTTCAGTTTTTGTATAGGGGTCAGCTTCAAAAGTGTTGATATCTTTAACTACCAGTGATTAATAACAAAAGAATCTAGATGATAGCCTGCCTATATGAGCGATAGATAACCAACAGTATTTTAAAATAGTGCTAATATCACTGTCGAGTGCTAATTTTACTTACTCTGTCTGGATATGTAGAGAAGCCCGTTATAGTATAGGTTTCTAAAAATTATTTAACATTTTCTAGTGATAGTTTCCTACAATAACAATATCGAAATATATTATAATATATAACTATATTTTAGGTTTCTATAAGTTGTTGAACATTTTCTAATGTTTGTTACTTACACCAAGAAGATCTAAATAATAGCCTTTATAAGTGATAGATAACCATCGGTATTTTAAAATAGTCTAAATCGATCGAGTGCAATCATCACTTATTTTGTCTAGGTGTTTAGAGCAGCCTGTTATAGTATATAAGTTCCAATAAACTGATTAACATTTTCTACTGTTAGTTACTAACAACAACAAGATCTAAATGATAAACTATATGAGTGATAGAGAAGTAACAGTCTCTTAAAATACTTACAATTTAACGAGTACTAAAATCACTTATCTTGCCTGGATATATAGAGAAGTCTGCTATAGTATATAGGTTCCTATAAACTGTATAACATTTTCTATTGTTAGTGACTTACAACAATAAAATAGATAGCCAACGGTGTCAAGTGTCAAGTGTTATCAAAAGTTATACTTCTTGGATACAGAAAAGAACTATTCAATTGTGTCGACAACTCGTTTAGAAATGTGCGACCGTTGTAAACCATACTGACCTTAAACATCTCATTGATGTGACTATTAGATATAATAAATATGTTCAAAATAGTAGTACTTCGTATTGTATTATCTGTCTTTAAACAAGTTATGCCTTTCTACATTATATAAACCTATGAATCGTTTATTTAAATGTCTTAAAAGTAATACAAATGACGTTAGTTCTGCGAATCATATTAGTTTTAAGGCATTAGGACTATTACAACAACTGATTTCAAATTAGTGGTAATTATAAAGACAGTAATTATGATAGTTTAACATATATTTTTATACCGGAATACTCACACCCTGCGAAACGACGCAAAGTTATAACTTAAGCATACAATTATATGTACTCTATTCGTGATCATTAAGGACCTTAAATATTTGTAAAGACTCCTGGTAAACGTATATATATCAATTGAAGAAGATATTACTTGTAGAAGAATAGAATAAACTACTTTCGAAAAAATTCGTCGTTCTTTATTTTACGTGAATATGTGTATCGATATTTTCTGCAATGTAGGAATCAACAAAATTTCAGGAATTCACTATCGATGTGGACTTTCACGACTTCACACTGTTGCAGCAACTTTAGCAGTTCTATTTCGTTTAATATTTCTTACGTGGAATTATGAGTGACTAAAGCAGCAGGAGAGGTATTAAAATTTACTTAAAGCTGATTAAACCGGCCACATTTAATACGTACTCCAATGGTAACTTTACACACGGTGACATCTTCCATCTATTACCAAAATCGACAGTACATATAAATTCAAAGCATTTTATCCTTAAACGTTGTTCTATTGCTGCGAATATTTTTCTGGATTTAAATCCAAAGTATACTCAATTTTTTTATACCTTTTCCGTTAAGTAAGTTTGTCCAGACGTAATCGTTTTTTCTGCACATGTAATTCCCATTAATTTCATCCTTACACCCTTTTTTTTCATTCTGTTGTATTTTTTGTATTCCCTATTTTTATACTACTTCTCATGATATGGTGGAACTTTTTTCTTAAACGTTAATGGTTGAAAAATTATTTATATATAGATATCCATATTTTAATAATAACTTTATGACATTAAGAATATCTTTTAAAGATCATTTAAAATGATCAGAAAACACATATTGTGATATGTCAATTTCGCTACCTTTTCCGTTAAATAATTTCGTCCACGTAATCGACTTTCTTACACCTTTAATTCCCATTAATTTCTTTCTTACATTCTTCTTTTCATGTACGTTTTATGTTAAATGATTCTTCGTCGTTTTAAGATCACATTCTTGACAAGATTTCCAAGAACTAAAACAAAACTCATTCTGTAGAGTTTGAGTCTTTATGGATAAGCAGTCCTACCTACTAGCTATCTAGGAACCCCTCCCTAAAAGTCTAGAAACTAAATCCGAACCATCACAGTAAAAATGCGCAATAGTTTCTTTTTTATTCAAATTTTTACATCTTTAAACGTTAACTAGTGGGGAATTAAGTTTCCGGTCACACGATGAATATTTAATATTACCCTTGATATTCTTCATCTTCATATCAAACTATTTTGTTTTTTTTTTTTCTTATATAAGGTCATTATTGTCTTTTAGCTTCACCGACCGGGGTGGGTTTTGGATTTCTTCATTATTTTAATTCATTCTTTCCTGCATTTTACGTTACATTCAATATATATTTTGTACGCTGTACACTTGTTGTACAGCTGGGGCCTGTAAGCAGAGAACATAAAAAGATATACAAGACGATCACATGGGTGGGAAAGTGGATGGGTAGTGATTGCAGGTTATGAAGGACTTATGCGGAAAAGAAGTGGACAGTACAGTAGATCTGATATGGTCAAAAATGGGCTCAAAACTTTTAAGTCAATATAATAAATACAGTCTCGTGAAGGGAAAGAATTTATAGGGTCCATACGTGCGTACGCACGTTTTTAAAATTGGAACCAAATTTTTTTATGGTGAAAGTACTATATGTCTTTAGTTTCTCATTTCAATAGTTCTTTTGTCATTTTTAATATAGTACATTCCAGGTTTTTGTGGGTGTTCCTTATATCTTACTACTACTGATGTATAATATAGAATCAATATATACGCACAATGGTTCTTCATGATCAGTCCTTATTAATCTTTGAGCTTTGATAAATTAAAAGATTTGAATTTTAGCCTTTATTTAGCTTCAACAAGTCAGCGTTGGGTCTTATTAGGTACTCTTCGTCTATATTCCAAAATTCTTGAAGATTAATTATAAGGTTTATTATTTAACAACAATATCGTTGTGGCATTTAAACAATCAATACTACTATAAGGGTACTCACTGGATAACTCATATTAGTGAAATAGTTTCTAGTGTATAAGTCCACAAATAACAAAAGTAATGAATTATACTAAAGTAGAGTTTAAAAGAAAATCTCCATATTTGTTGTTTTCATTTATATATATATTTTTTTTATATTTTTATATTAATACTTTTTTGTTGAAATTTAAAAAAAATCAAATAAACAATTAAGACAATTTAACAAAACAGAAATATACATACATATAAATATATTAAGTACATATATAATACATAAGGAAATATGCATTCTACAATTTACAAACAATTTCAATTTTGAAAACAAAAGAAAGAAATAATTTGATAATAATTAAAAAAAAAAAAAAATACGAAAAATAATTAATATTCATTAAAGAAATACCAAAAACCGAATTACAATAACAAAAAAAAAATACTATTTAAAATATACATATATAGCAATATACGTATATATAATCACTGTGTGGCCAAAAGGAAAACAGATTTAAGGAAAATTATAGTTAGGCTGGATTGTTTGTAAAATACTTTCTTTTTTTTAATAAGTTGAAGAATTTTTTTTAATATTAAAAAATAAATTTAAGTAATTTTTAAAAAAATTTAAATTTAATAAAAACTGGATCAATCACAATTCACCCAAGATTGCAGTGAAGAGAGAGGAAGGCACAATTAACAACTTAAATGTCTTTTTCGGCTGTATACAACTTAGTTATTTTTTTTCGACTTTTAATTATTATAATTTTGTCGACCTCCCAATTCTAAAAGATAACGATCTGGATGATCCATCCAATCTGCAGCTGTCAGTTTAACTGTGCGTTGTCGTTCCGCCTCTTTTATTTGCCATTTTTTAATATCCAATTGCACTTCCCGTGATGTCTTATCGCCACAACCCCAAACCTGAAAGAAATTTCTTTTATTATTGTAATCTCCATAAGAAACTATTGTCTGATCAAACGTTGTGTTTATATTTTTAAATATAATATAATATAATAATATATAATATATATATATATATAATATATAATATATATATATATATATTCAGACACGTTGAAGCCATTCGAAATGAATCGATAAACTATATTTATACATTTGTACAAGTATATTTATTATAAATACACTATAACTGCTTACGAATTGGATGTTTCCATGGGATAAACTTTGGCAAGATTTTTTAAATGAAAGTCAAGTTATTATTTAATTATTTATTATTATTAAAATTATAAGCAACACCCAAAGTACATTTCTGGCCACGAGTCTGGATATATTATATTTAAAATAATATATAATGTTATTATATGTATTAAAGTCTGAAATTTTATTATTAAATATATATATATATAATATATATATATATATAAAAAATAATAAATATATATATATAAAATAGATTAAATATATATATATATACAATATAATAAATATATGTGTATATGATATAATAAATATATATTATATTTATTAATGTGCTCTTCAATAAGAAAAATTTTTTAAAAAAATAATAAATTGTTAATAATATTGTAGTAAAATAAATTTTATTCTCCTATATGTCGAAGATTATTAACATATAAACAATAATTTTTTCTTTGTGCTGTACATACGCAAATCGATATAATACTATATATAATATGATATAATTATATGATATATAAGATTGAGTAAATTTTAAAAACTTTTCTTAAAGTAATAAATTTGTATGACAAATTTATTATAAAATAATAAAAATATAATAGAATCTTGGACTGAAGGCCCAAACAGCTATAATCTTAAGTTAGGATATTGTTTTTATTAATAACATATCCTAACTATTAAATACAATAAATAAGTACATATGAAAGAATCAAGTAGTAATATAAAACCTCAATAGTTTTTACTCAATCTAATATATTTAGCAAGTCTTGACTTCTATACAATTGTCTATACTTAAATTCTACATTGAATATCGTACACTGTAAAAGTGAAGCAAGCATCTACCAAACTGAGTTTTCGCTTGCGAACTTGCGAATATTGTGCTCTACAGTAAAGTATCCAGCGTACGAAAATTTTGCTCGTCGGCTAAAGACTGTACTGTGCTTTGCATTTTTTTTTTTGGGTCGCAGCAACACAGATTATAAAATCAATTTTACACCAAAAGCATATCCCTTAATTACTGTATTAAGTAAAAATGCTTTCAAAATATACCTAACATTATAGAGAAAACTGTAAATTATTTTTAAGTAATCAATTTTTTTTTGAAAAATTAAATTGAATAATATATATGTGTATGTATACTATACATATTTTATCTAATCCGAGTTATATTTTCTTCAACAGCTTTCAGTTAACCCAAAATTATTTAATAAGTATACATAAAAGAAACGATTTAAGAATACGAAGAAGAAATTAAATTAAATTCTAAATTACTGTGAATATTTTCAAAATTTCGTCAATATCTGTTTTTATTTTTTATGCAAAATTTATACTTAAATATATTTTTACTGACATAAAGATTATGTAAATAAATGCGTTATACTAATATAAATGAAATTTTAAAAATGTTTATGAAATTTAATAAAATTATATGTGTATTTCAAAATTGTGTTTTAATTTTAATAATTGTTAGGGAAAGAGACATACCTAAAACAATCCTCGTTTTATGTTTCATTTTAATAGATATTCTCATGCTACATTTTCACGAAGCGAACATTTTGTTCGCGAGCCGAAATATTTCGTATCAAACTCTTATTATGAAATACAAAATATGTAAGTACACACGAATAAATACATTGTGTCAGTTGTGTTCGTAAGCAAAATATTCGCTTGAAATATATTCGATTTTAAAAGCAGATCTATTTTAAACCTGAACTTTCCCCTTTTTAGTGCATATCTATATGCTAAAACAAATATGTAACTCTACAACTTCTAACTTGAAACAGTTAGTGCGAAGTCTAAAAGTTTTTATACTGTGTCCATAATTTAGAGTAGGTAGTTCGGTAGGTTGGAGTAGCGGCCTTGTGCCCAAAAGCCCACTACAGTTTAAATAAGCTCGGTCAAGTCGGCAAGAAAAGGGGCCCTGAAGATTTTTGATCTTTGACCTTCTTTTGATTTTGGTTTTAAAGAAAGGCACTGACACATGAAATGGAGCACGGTCTCCTCGTCATAATATAGAATAGTAGCAATACAAGTACCAACGTTACGCAAAAAAATGAGTTTATTTCGTATTATATAAAGTTTATAAATACGATATAAATTTAGTGCTCTACAATATAATTCTAATTTTAAAATTGGTTTTAAACTGAGCAAGTTTGCAAACTTGTGATTTGGAGTAACATAAAATGTTTTTTAACAGTATCATCAATGGTTCAAAGTATTGAATTACTGAGCCGAGATAATACTTTAGAGTGGTACTTAAGTGGTATTAAGAGTATAATTAGATATCAGGAGTGACGAATATACAACCTGAAATTACTAGTCTTTTGAATTGATCAAGTGTTACTTATCCCTTTCAACACAACAACAACTTCAATTTAGTCGTTACTAAAACAATAATTCTGTTAAAAAAAAATAAAATCTTATATATTAAAGGTTACTTTATATAGGCGAGATAAAATAGGTGAGTGAGTATATGAATTAATATGCACTTCATAAAGCATTCAATTGGTTTATGAAGGTATTAACTTTTACATTACTTAAAAAGTTTTAAATAAACGCAAAAACATTTACTAAATTTTTGAGTTTGAAATTCATGATAAAGAATCAATCTAAAGACCAGATCTTTGTGCAGGTACTTGAGTTTAAACACCAATTTTTAAAGAAGTTTTAATGCTTTGATCTAACCTTAATGGATGTAATGCATATGCCGTAAGACCATTAACTACTTTAGAAACATTTCTGCATTGCTATATCAAATTTAAAGACGATTTTCTTGAAAAAATTATGAGTTTTGATACAGCATCTTCACGTTCATTATCTATTATGTACGTATATGTGTAATCGGGAGCTTAACTTAATGTTACTTCTAGTATTTTACTTAATATTTTGTTTACACTTCAGTACTAACTTAAATGAAGGAAGTATGCTCGGTAAGCTAGATTATGCTTTAAAGCTAACGAGTTTTACTAAATTAATTTACACGCTTACTATATTATATCCATATGACATGAAGTTAAATCAGTTTTCTTCACATTACAATACAAGTTTAGATGGGGAGAATATGAACAGCTTACTTGCTCATGATCATATCCCGGACATCTGTATATCCAGAAGTTCAATACAGTATCGTCTTTTATTCTCTATTTAATGCTCCCTCCACACTTTAGTACTAGCTTAGATGAAACAGGCACAGATAATGAGATAGATTCTGTTGAATTCTGCTGACTCATTTATGCACTCGTTATGTTATATCTGTATGTTCGAGAGTTCAATATAGTATATTATCTTTGTTACCTTAAACGTTATTCACGCGGCAAAAGTTAGGGTGAGGAATTAGTTGAACCACTAACTACTTTAAAAACATTATTTAAGTTATGTTTAAGTTTTGCGGCTGAATCTTTGAACAATAGACCCAAGTAACTTAAAAGCTAATTATAATAGTTGGAAAACCTATTAATAATGTAAATGATGGATTTTTTAACGAGATTAGATTAGAAGTAGTCAGGCACATCAAATTTTTTAACCACAATTGAGTCATACATTTTTGAATAATTGAATAATGAGTAATTTATTAGGCATATAACACACAGGATTATGACTTTTTATCCAAATTTTTATTTGGAAATATATGTAATATAAATTATCAATGTTAACAAACCGTTAATTGCTAATCACGGTTTATTATAATATTGATTAAAATTATCATGTTAACAAAGTGCGAAGCACTAATTACAGTTTATTAGTGCAATAAATTATAACAAATGTGATAAGACGGCAATTAATAAGCTATAAATCTTTTTGAATATCATGTGAATTAGAAGTGATAAAGCAAAAAAAAAAAATTTTTAATAGAAATTGAAAACACAAACATGAAAATTAAATTTAACCAAATCACATTCAATTAACAAGGAATTAAATATTTTTTTGTTTTTGTGTAAAAAATTTTAATACTAAATTAAAAAATACTTCATCATAAATTAACTACGACACTTTTTACAACTTATAAAAAAAAAATAATAAGTCAACGAGATTCTTGAGAACATATACCAAATACTGAGCTTTAATCGGCGAGATAGCAATTTTGATTTACAAAATTACTAAATATATTGCAAGATATATAATGTATAACATAATTAATAAATATACAATATTACATATATCATAAATATGTGAACTATTTAATAAGAATAAAATATATTATAAATGAAATTATTAACTTTTACATGAAGGGAATAATCAACTTTAAAATAGCTTCAAATATATAGTCGTATATTCACTTCTTAAATATATAAAATTTGTGAATATAATAAACAAAAAAATTTAGGACTTCTTACTCTATACTTTGCAGCTAATCTTAAATTTTATATAACATAACAGAGAGAGAGAGAGAGAGAGAGAGAGAAAGAGAGAGGGGGGAGAAAGAGAGTGAGAGGAAGAAAGAGAGAGAGAGAAAGTGAGAGAGAGAGGAAGAAAGAGAGAGAGGAAGAAAGAGAGAGGAAGAAAGAGAGAGAAAGAGAGAGAGAGAAAGAGAGAGAGAGAAAGAGAGAGAGAGAAAGAGAGAGAGAGAAAGAGAGAGAGAGAAAGAGAGAGAGAAGAAAGAGAGAGAGAAAGAGAGAGAGAGAGAAAGAGAGAAAGAGAGAGAGAAAGAGAGAAAGAGAGAAAGAGAGAGAGGGAGAGGGAGAAAGAGAGAGAGGGAGAAAGACAGAGAGAGAGGGAGAAAGACAGAGAGAGAGGGAGAAAGACAGAGAGAGAGGGAGAAAGACAGAGAGAGAGAAAGACAGAGAGAGAGGGAGAAAGACAGAGAGAGAGGGAGAAAGACAGAGAGAGAGGGAGAAAGACAGAGAGAGAGGGAGAAAGACAGAGAGAAAGCGATAGAGAGAGAGAAAATATACTTAAACGGTCACAATTTTTAAAATAAAATTACGTCTTGTTATACAGCTAAGTTATTAAATCAATCTGGATGTATGGCTTACAGCTATATGGCAATGCCTATTCGTCAAATGCAGAAATCATGTAAAGATCTCAAGCTAAGATTCTAAGAATGATAACTGGTGCCCCGTGACATACATTTCGCTTTGGAACGTCTGATGGTGTTAAAGTCGAGTTCGAGAAAATAAGACAGAAATGTGTTTCACATCGCAAAAACCATGTCAATCCGCTGGCTAAATCTCTTGCTAACATATTAATTTAAAAAAAAATATGTCTAAGTAACATGGCTAAAGACGCTAAAGTTTATGCGTGGCATATAATTGTCAATATATAATTGAATCTACCTGCCAGACTATTATTATATTATTATTATTATTATTATATTATTATATTACAGCACTTTTGTTTTACAAACAGATGTTATTAACATATTATTAAAATATGGTTTTTTGTTTTATGATTAAAATTTTATTACGAATTTATTTGTTAACTACATATCAATTGTTAATTGGATTAATTCTTTAAATAATTTTAATACTATTTGGTATAGTTTCTTGTATTAAAATAATGTAATTTTTGTAAAAAATGTAAATAATTGAAAATAAATTGTTAGTCTATATGCCACCTGAATCTAAATTCATTGATCTAATCTTAATTTACAAAATTTAAAGTATTTAAGGGTAAACTCTAATCATTCTAATAACTAAATAGAATAAGTTTCAGTCAATACGATAAGAATTGCTCCTAAAATGTCTACAACCAAAATATATATATATTATATATACTCTTATCATTGGTAGTTTATGTCTATAGGTGATCTTTCTAAAGAATTAAAATTAGAAGAATAATTTACATTTATATATGTATACAACTATTTAGCATTGGCTTGCAAAATAATTAATTAATTAATTTTGTAAATAATTATTATAATTAGTTACAAAATAAAAAATTTTATAACTAAGATAGGAAAAAATCAGCGATTGCTGCCAGAGTCTTCAGCTTGGAATTTATAAATTATATATTAGTACCCAGAATACAGGCTTTAATATATTAATATGGTATATTAAAAGTTTATTTTTAACAGTAATTGTTTATAATAGGCTGGTACGTAAGTTGATGAAAAGATATTACTACGAATGGAATCTAAAGAAGGGCAATTGTTAAGTATATGATCTATGGATGGTATGCTATTACAAAATGAATAGTTTGATGACTGATCGCCACTCAAAAGGTGTTCATGACAGAACTTTGAATTTCCCATACGCAATCGGATAAAAATTTGACAATGTTGACGAGTGCATGATTGTGGATATATTGCTTTTAATCCACTGGTATTGATCGATGATTATATATTAACCAATCCATAGCCATTTCATCTTGTATATGTTTATTTATTAAGTTTAAAATGTCTTTTTTTCGAATATATTGAATAAAAACAAGGGTCAGGGGTATATATGTATATATATGCTTACTTTGAGAAAAAAATGCCTTCCTATGGACTTAGTATAGTATAAAAACAATATTTCAGATTTGTTAAGATGAAAAGATTGCGCCGCATTCATTAATTTAAGTTAGAATAGTACTCATTTCTTTTGCTGAATATATAAAATATCAAACCATAGCCTGTAAACTACACTAGAAGCATTTTTAAATATTCCGTGGAGTTGTAAAATAAATTTTTTGTTCAATAAAAATATAAAGTCGGATTGGTCGTACCATTAAGAAAGACTTGGACGATATAATGCATTTAACACTACAATGAAATCCAATGGAAATTTAAACAGACTGTTTAAAGGACAACATAATTTAATACGCTGAATTTATTCAATTATAGAATAAGAAATAAAGACAAATTAGAAAGTGAAAGATAAAGACGAAAGCAATAAATAAAGTAAGAAATTATGCTATCAAATAGGTTAGTCATAAAAAAATTTATTAAAAGAAAAAAAAAATAGTACTAAGAATTATTAATTCAGTTCTCGGAATATATTTACCCAACTGTTTAACAACTGTTTTTTAAAATCTTTTAAATACAACTGAAGCGATTAGAGATTAGAAGGTTTTACTCCTCAAAGTTAAATAATTTATATAATATATATAAACATATATTTAATAATATAAAACTTAATATCTGTTGTTTTGCAATAAACATATGTCAATATTAATGTGTATATAGACAGTTTTTTAGACACCTATAGATTAGAGATATACATGTAAATAAGTTGTGGGTGATCTAAACTGAAATGGATTCCAACTTCGTCGAATCGGTGTCTTAACTACTAGACTGATTTTGTAGGTGTATAAATTAAAGAGCTATAATAATATATAATATAATAAAAATTTTAAAAAATAAATAAAAAAATAAAAAGTTGAAGTTAATAAATATACATTAAATATAATACAAAACAGTATTTTAATTACCATAATAAAATAATAATAATAATAAAAAAAATAATAATAATAATAAACAAATAATAATAATAATAATAAAATTATAATAATAATAAACAAATAATAATAATAATAATAAACAAATAATAATAATAATAAAAAAAAAAATAATAATAATAAAAAAATAATAATAAAAAAATAATAATAAAAAAATAATAAAAAAAAATAATAATAAAAAAAAATAATAATAAAAAAAAATAATAATAAAAAAAAATTGATAATAAAAAAATTAATTATGTAAAACTTTATTAAAAGATTATTCTAAATAATTTTAAAATAAATATTATAAACTAATATTATTTCTAATGATAAATATTATATAAAACATAGGGGATAATTAAGTATTTGCTTTCTTGCCAGGTTTTATGTCGTTTTATTTAATGTATTATTATCTAAGGTAATATAAAACAAGAGAGGAAACTATATATTTAAAGCCCGGAAAACATAAACTTATAAACAATTAAGGGCGATACCAATATTTACAAAAAATATAAATAACGAAAACGGAGACAACACCGCAACTATAATATTAAGATAAGAGTAGTGATAATTGTAAAAAATAAAAAAAAAACAAAATTAAGTTATTCATTAAAATAACAGGTACTAGTGGCAAATACGACAGTTCCCAAATAAAGGTGATACTAAATATTTTATTTATATTTACCTCAATAGATAATAACACTGCTGCAATGCCTTTGCAATCAATTTTCTCAAAATGTTCATCAACCGATAAAATAGGTTTTCGTGGATCGGAACCAGCACGTAATCCTTTAGGATAACCACGTATGCTTGTGTTTAAGTATAAAATGTTCGGTTTCTGTTCTAATATCACAAATCTGTAAAAGAAAAACATATATATATATATCTCAAAAATTCGAATTCAACTGAATCTTCAGTATCTCAGCATTCATTTTAATCTCCAAATTCCAATGATGTGATTTAGCGCTATGTCATGTGGCATATGTTGAGTTTTTTTGCACTCCGCGAAGCATAAAAGTTGCTCAAACTGTGATAGTCTTTATGTGAATATCACATTTGATTTTCATCTTGTCACATTTAATAAAACTTAGTGTTTCCCATAAGTTTCTTATTTCTTATGGCATCATTGTAATGCATCACATGGCGAAAACTCACACATTTTGGAGTTGGACGTAATTGTTAAGCATTGCAAATTTCTCTATTCACACAATGTTTACAACTTACTTAGGTAATAGCTGCACAACACAACTCCCTTCACTGCCTGTAAATAGATGTGTTTCCTTCCATTCATTTGGTGCGGCAATACAATATGTTTGCCCATCCTTTGTATGCAATAAAACTAAAGTGGGTCCACGATAGCCGAGTACATGATGCAAAAAGCGATTGGCACCAACACCATGATCATTCGAATCATAAAGCAGTGTCCAATGTGATGGCATCATTGACAGCTTTTCTTTGAATATTTGTGCTGCTGAAGCTTTATTACTACTGGGAGATGCAACAGTTTGCGGTTTAGAATAAAGTGGTGGCAATGCACCAGCTAATAACCAAGCTTGTGATAATGGCATAAGGGCTGATGAAGCATTATCCTCACCACCACCATTACCAACTGAATCGGGGAATGGATTTCGTTGCTCTAACACTGGTGTTTGTAATTCTATGCCGCATGAGGTTAGTTGCTGCTCTAAGCCACGATATGCTGTAGACAGCGTATGCACGCAATATTTGTGAACAAGCAGCACTAAACGTATTAGATTTTGTTCAAACCAACGGGACACATAGCCTATACTTAAGCAGTCGTGTGAAAAGAATATGCTCTTGGTCACTGACTCAAATGTGCGATTCAACTATAATTATAAATAAATAATATATAAATTTAAAATATAATGTGAAAATAATCTATTTACCGCAGGGCAACGCACTGCGTTGCCTGAATGTTGCATTGCTATTGTATAACATGTAAGTAAAAGACGTGTTACGCCCTCTTTATCAATAAAGTCAGGATTATCTTCTTGTGCAAACATTTTTACATAACATTCTAACACTTTGGCGTCGTCCATTATGCCAAGAAAACGCTCACATTGTTGACGAAATGCCACTGTGCCAAGGTAAGATGTGGTTGCTTTTGAAGATATGTGCATTAAACGAAATAAACGCTCACCCAAATCTTTATAAAGAGGGAATACTTGGTTCTGAAATTATGCAGCAGATTAGTCATTTTGTTTTTGTGTATTTAAATCACCAATCAAATATGCCATACCACAAACACATTAGCCACAATGCCATTAACACCAAACTTGGAAGAGCTCTCCTTTAGTTGTATTGATAGCTTTTCAATTGGCACTAGTTGTGTTAAGAATTTTTCGCTGACATCTGCGCCAGAGGCTGATCTGTTCATTGTACTGGACTGCTCAACCTTTAGCATGACAGCGGCAGAAGCTGTTGTCACAGCTGATGTCGTTGCATCATTTGAATTTGCTGATGCTGAAGATTTCTGTTTGCCATCGAACTGGTCACCAACATATTCGCCTTTTGAGGTTGAATTCCCCATTGAATTTCCTTAAAAGTTGATTCACTTTTTTTTGCTTTCTATCGAAAAATTCCCTTGTGGCTTGTCGTTTTGTTATTGTGATTCGTTGTTAGAGGAAAAAAAGAAAAATAAAGTAGAAAAAGAATGCGCAATTCACACCAAACGAACCACTGCAGCCAAAAAAACAATAAATAATAAAAATAAATAAATGGAAAAGCAAATTCGCTTATCAATGCCAAAACCATACCACAGAGTTGTATTTTTAAAGCATTTTGCTATAGAAAAAAGTAACCAATAAATGAATATAGATGTACGCAGACTGGTACTTAAAACCACTAGGGCATATGGGAGTGTACCCGATGATGAAGTACATAAAGCCGTTGCGGTACATATGTACAATAATGCAATACATTACTCTGGTATGTTAGGTTATACTGGTGATCACTGGTAGATCGACATAGGCCTATTGGCTGACCCATTGGGTTACATTCTGATATATAACAATCAAAAAATATATCACAATTATAACACAGAAAGCACAATTGATTGCAGTTACATACATAGTTATGTACAATATAGCCGCATAGTCATATTAAAACAGGGAAAAGTGAATAAAACTCTAGTATCATGTTTCCATTGCAACTAAAGCTATTTATGTTACATTCTGATATGTAACTATCAAAAAATATATCACAATTATAACACAGAAAGCACAATTCTTCGCAGTTACATACATAGTCATGTACAATATAGCCGCATAGTCATATTAATACAGGGAAAAGTGAATAAAACGCTAGTATCATGTTTCCATTGCAACTAAAGCTATATATGTTGATTAAATTAAAATTTGGTCATTTTCATTGGTAAAATAGCTTTCATGTGTCAGAAAGTTCTGTGAAAGTTCTAGGAGAGCTTTTCTTAGTAAGCAGATAATATTAAGTATTTGTGTTGTTAGCAGAAATTAATTAATTTAGCATTAAAAATCAAACAATTTAATATGTAATGTTTGTGAAATAGAAACATAAATAACATATATATATGTGGCAGCACCAAAAAATATAAATAAAAGAACTGTCAACAAGGCACAAAGGAGACAACAATAGCCGCAGTTCCCGCCAGTAGTAGTTTGGAAAAAGAAAAAGCAGCACGTGAATAAGACGTAAAAACATAAATCTTAACTTTAAGAATATTTTATAATAACTAAGTATAAGAAATAAATAAACTTATCCATTACCAATACGGAGTGTTAAATTAACTTATCCATTACCAATACGGAGTGTTAAATTCGAAATAAACCCCAACATAAAAAACCACTACATTGGTGACCAAGCCGACGTCGAATATATAAAAAAAAATGGCTACTCAAGAGCAAAAGATAACCGAAGACACTAACCCAATCAATGAAAACGCAACAATCACTGCAATAAAGCTGCCGATGCCAACATTAATAAAAAACAACATTGACCTTTGGTTTATTCAGTTGGACTACTGGTTCCAAGTCAACAACATAAAGGGCGATACTCAAAAGTTTGGCACAGTTATCGCAGCATTGGATGGATCGCTGTTAGAACAAATTTATAACACAATACAGAATCCACCAGCAACTCAGAAGTACGAAGCTATCAAGCAAGCAATAATAAAAAACTTTGCGGATAGTGAACAAAAACGCATACAAAAATTAGTTAGTGGTTTACAGCTTGGGGATAAAAAGCCATCCCATCTTTTAAGCGAATTGCAACGTATTAGTGGAAGCAAACAAGACGAACAATTACTGAAAGGGTTATGGTTACAACGTCTTCCTGTAGAAGTACAGACATGTCTAGCCACAATTCAAGTGGAACTACCTAAGATGGCGGAATTGGCAGACAACATAACCGAAACAATCCGTATAAACTCAACAATGCAAGGAACTTACGTCAATGCAGCTAACGTCCCTGCAGCAGCTCATATTCAACGTGATGCACAAATCGAACAACTTCAACGAGAAGTGACCAGACTGACGAAAATGGTCTCGAAATTATCAACCGAACACCGCTCAAGAACAAATCAACGTTCACGTTCAACATCCAGAAACCGGCAATGTCATGATGATAGTGAAGAAAAGACCAGTACAAATTGTTGGTATCATAGAACATATGGGTCAAATGCAAAAAATTGCAAGCAGCCATGCACATATGGCACAAAAAACTAAAACCGACTTCGTCTACGGCGGCAGAGGAAGTTGTAAACGAAACATCTACAAGACTGTTCGTCTATGACAATAAGACAAAAAAATCATTCCTAATAGACACGGGTGCAGATGTTTCACTTATTGCCGCCAAACAAAAAAATTCAAATACAAACAATAAGAACGAAAGAATACTCTACGCAGCAAATGGTTCTATGATCAAAACATTTGGAGAAATAGAGATAACTCTAGCTCTTGGCTTACGAAGAAATTTCACATGGCCATTTATTATCGCAGATGTAAACACTTCAATCATCGGTGCAGATTTTTTAAATCATTTCGGATTAATAGTAGACATAAAAATGAAACGATTGATCGACACATCAACAAAGATTTTCTCAGCCGCAAGTGAACGTAAGGTAAATGCGCAAAAAAATATCAACTGTGAACACATCTTGCAAAATTGCAGATCTACTAAAAGAATACATCGACATCACTAAACCAACACCGACAAATCGCCAGGTGACAAAAGTCACTCACCACATATTAACAAAAGGTCCACCAATATGTGAGAGACCACGTAGGTTACCTCCAGACAAGCTAGCAGCAGCAAAAAGAAGAATTCCAAAACTTAGTCACAGCCGGAATATGCCGTCCATCAAGCAGCAATTGGGCTAGCCCCTTACATATGGTAAAAATACCAGACGGTAGTTGGAGACCTTGCGGAGATTACCGTCGCTTAAATGCAATCACCATCCCAGATCGTTACCCAGTTCCTCACATACATGATTTTGCACACATGTTATATAACCAAAAAGTTTTTTCAACCATCGACCTGATTAAGGCATATCACCAGATACCAGTTGAACCGGGGGATATTCCAAAAACGGCGATCATAACTCCATTTGGATTATTTGAATTTACTAACATGACATTCGGACTTTGCAATGCAGGTCAAACATTTCAACGCTTCATTCACGAAGTATTACGAGATCTCGAATTCGCCTTTGCCTATATTGACGACGTCATTATTGCATCAGCAAACGAGGAAGAGCACAGGCAACACTTGCAACAAGTATTCGAACGATTCAGAAAACATGGTTTAATAATAAACGTATCAAAATGCGTTTTTGCTCAAAACACAGTAAAATTTCTTGGTTATCTCATCAGTGAAAAGGGCATTCAACCTCTACCAGATCGAGTGAAGAGCATCAGCGAGTACCCGCTTCCAACAAAAACAAAAGAATTAAGAAGATTTCTAGCATTACTTAACTTTTATCGCAGGTTCGTACCAAACGCTGTAGATTCTCAAACTGCACTTCAACAAATGATAAAAGGAAACAAGAAGAACGACAACACACCGTTATGCTGGACTGAAGTGAACAAAACAATCTTCCAAAAATGTAAAGATGAACTAACAAACTCGACACTACTTGTTCATCCGTCAAAAACTGCTACGCTTGCATTACAAGTAGACGCCTCGGATAAAGCTCTCGGCGCAGTTCTTCATCAAGTGACAGACAGCACGTTCCAACCACTCGGTTTTTTCTCTAAACGATTAACAGATACACAAAAACGATACAGCACATACGATCGTGAGTTGTTAGCCGCATATCAGGGCATAAAACATTTTCGACATATGTTAGAAGGTCGTGAATTCGTATTAATAACTGACCACAAGCCACTCACGTTCGCATTCCAGCAAAAGTCCGACAAGGCTTCACCACGTCAAGTCCGACAGCTTGATTATATAGGTCAATTTACAACGAATATCGTTCATGTCAGCGGAAAAGACAACATCCCAGCAGATTTTCTCTCGCGGATAGATAGTATTAGCATCCCAAAAATCGACTACGATTGTATAATTGGATTACAACGATGTTGCCCACAACTACAAGATATCAAAAACAACAATTCCATCGAAATCAAACTTTTATCTTTACCAACAATATCAGATAAAATTTATTGCGAAGTTTCAACTGGGCGAATTCGTCCTTACATTCCGCAGAAATACCGGCTACATATCTTTAAAGCTACGCATGGGTTGTCTCATCCCAGCATTCGGGGCACAACAAAAATGATAGCTGAAAAATTTTTCTGGCCTTCTATAAATGCTGATATCAGAAACTGGACCCGACAATGTATCCCATGCCAACGTTCTAAAGTGCAACGTCACAACCGTTCACCTATTTGTCAATATGAACTCGCTGAACACAGATTCGAACATATAAACATAGATATCGTCGGCCCGCTACCACCATCAAACAACTGCACATATATATTAACCATCATCGACCGTTTCAGCCGATGGCCAGAAGCAATTCCGATCCCAGATCAAACAGCGGAAACCATCGCAAACGCACTGATTACTCAATGGATCGCACGTTTTGGCGTACCCTTACGTATCACAACAGACCAAGGAAGACAATTTGAATCTTCATTGTTCAACCAACTAGCTGAAGTTATCGGTTGCAAACACTTACGAACTACGAGTTACCATCCTCAAAGTAACGGAATGGTGGAACGATTTCACCGCACATTAAAAGCAGCCTTAATGTGCCACCAAACAACTTCTTGGACAGAAGTTTTACCAATAGTATTGTTAGGTCTACGCACGACTTTTAAACCAGACATTGGAGCTTCTGCTGCTGAAATGCTATATGGCCAAACTCTACGTTTACCGGGCGAAATAGTAAGCAACCCTAGCCACAGAAATATAAATCAACACGATTTCATAACCAAACTAAGAGAACAAATGCAGAGCGTCAAGGCAACGTTGGTATCGCATCATATAGACCGAGGCTACCACATCCAACCGGCTCTAAGCTCAGCCACGCATGTATTTATACGAAATGACAAGGTAAAACCACCATTGACGCAACCTTACGATGGTCCTTACCAAATACTAGAGCGAAATGACAAGACGTTTAGAATACTGATCGAAAACAAAGAACAAACAGTTAGCATAGATCGTCTTAAAGCTGCTTTCATATGTCCCGATACAGACATTGACATCCACAACAAATCAATGGTATACCACACTCCAAACAACGTTAATGGCGACCAGTCTGTGCGACCAAATACAACAGCTAACCTGACAAAATCAGGACGCAACGTTCGCTTTCCAACCAAATTCAGTGACTCCATCACTTAGGGGGGAGTACTGTGGCAGCACCAAAAAATATAAATAAAAGAACTGTCAACAAGGCACAAAGGAGACAACAATAGCCGCAGTTCCCGCCAGTAGTAGTTTGGAAAAAGAAAAAGCAGCACGTGAATAAGACGTAAAAACATAAATCTTAACTTTAAGAATATTTTATAATAACTAAGTATAAGAAATAAATAAACTTATCCATTACCAATACGGAGTGTTAAATTAACTTATCCATTACCAATACGGAGTGTTAAATTCGAAATAAACCCCAACATAAAAAACCACTACATATATATGTAATATAATTGAAGCAATAGGTGCATATAGAAAATAATTTGCAATCCTTCGAAAAAAATATATAATTATTAAAAAACAACAAATAGCATTATAGTATATTCACACTGTCTCATTTAGGCACTTGCTCATTTATATTAATGAGGAAACGTTCACATAACAAAGTGCTCATTTATGCAGCTGATAAAACTTTCATATGCTAAAAAAGTTTTAAAGAACTTTCTTTGGTTTACAAATGAATTACAGAGAAAAATTTCGCCATTGTGTGAAATAGATCTTTTAAAATGGAAAATGTGGAATATTTTAAGAATATTTTATATACTTTATATATTTTATAGGAAAAAACTGCAAAGTAATTCACACAATCAATACCACAAATGATGAATATTATAATCATTATTTCTTCGGTAATTTTAATAAGTATTTATAATATATTTTCTAATATTATTTTGTTTCTGATTAGTGTACAAAAGCATGTAACTAGGTACATGTTGAACCAAAAATATATTCTAAAATTCCTTTCATAAAATGTGTTCATCAAGATACGAAAGAAATAAGAAATAACATAGTCACATGAGATTACTATATTTCACAGATGGTTCGAAGCTGGAATGTGGAGTGAGTCCACCAATTCTTATAGCTTAACAGAGTATAGCGAGATTTGCTATTAATGATGCATGGGGACTGATGTTAGCAAAAAATCTACGAAATTAGAGAGATATATACTATTCTTAAAAAAATTAATATTATGTAGGTTAGAATTATATTATATCGCGCGTTTTTTAAAGTAACTATTCCTCTAGACGAAACATTATAAATAGTTTCCTCAAATTTTATTTGTTTCTTAAATATTATGAGATTTTATTTTATGGTTATTGAATGAGAGTAGTTATTGAAATTTTCTAAAAATATCTTTGATTTTTACTTGTAATTAGTTTATCAAATAATTATGCATTTCGAAAAAAAAGTTCATAATAATAATGATAAATTGAAACTAGTTTTTTATATGATAATATAAATAAATGTGTAATAAATGATTGTAATTCTCACATAGTTTGAAGAGAAACTTTTATATAATACAAATTGCTGAAATGTATGTTTGAGTTTCTTTAATATATATAAAGCAACAATTGCTTAAAGATATGTTGTAAATCATTTAATACGAGCTTTCTGATTATACTAAATCATAAATTTTATAATTCTTATACCATGTCAGCATGGTATATATGTGATATACCACATTAAGGTTTTGTGCATTTATTTATGTGTTCTGAATACAGGTTTTATTTTTTCTATCAAGTTTGCTAACTCTGATTTTTTGGGTGCAGTTCTTGAATATTCATTTATGTACCCTATTTTAATAATATTTTTATTATCAAATAAAAAGAATAATAATAATTATAGCAGTGACAATTAAAGCACTATCTGTACCCTTGGCAAGATTCTGACTAGCTTCAGTCTACTATCAAAACTCATGTGGAGAACAAAACAGGGAAAAAATGAGTATAAAATGAAATTTCAAAATAATTATAATAAAATAACTTTATAAAATAAAAATAAAATATATAATAGAAATAAATGTAAACAGATAAAGATTGATTTATAAAAATTACACCAAAAGCTTACTTCTCTAGCTTTCTGTCCGCAAACTCTTCTAATAATAAAAATTTTTATCTGAATTATTTATTTATCTGAATTCAGATATTATTGATCGCAGATAGATTTTTGTCAGTTCAAATTTTCAAGAACTCATTTCTCCATTTACAACTGTTATAGGCATAGCGATTAATATTTGGTGTATAATCTATAGATTTGTTTTCATTTCTATGAGATTGAAGATATAGTCAGAGGAAATATCATGGTTGTCAGAAAAAAGATTTCAAACTGAGTTCCTCATATCGCAACCAGTTATCTACATCCAATTTCTAGTCTGTGATTAGTTCTAATTGGAGATTTTTCACAGAATTTCAGATTTAAAGGTTTACTGGTTAACAGATAATTTCACTAGTTAATTGTTTATTTTACGTAAGAATTTACTAATTTGGTTATTATTTTCAACTGAAACATTTCAATTAAAATTGTAAGAAAAAAAATAAATGTGTAAAATAATATATACTACAGTCATAAAATAATTATACTGAAAGTAGCTACGAAATGTAATAATATTTTAGCTAAAATATATATTTCATATCCATATGTCTGTATATGGGTCATTCATTTACAAATCGGACACCCTGAAATTTTTTCTATGAGCTTCTTCATTAAATAAGAAGACCCATGTCTTGAAAAGAAATTTTGAAATTTTTTTCCTAGGAGATATGAGTCCATGTGGTTTTGAGTATTAGCATTGTAGACACATTTTTTAACGGCCATATCTCAACATTTAGTTTCTTACTAACCTGATGATCCTTATGCTGCCATCTCAGCGCTCATCAGGTATTTCACTTGAATTTGTTTATTTATGTGTTCAAACCCCTAGTTATCTACTAACTGGAGCTTTGAATTTGTTTATTTATGTGTTCAAACCTCTAGTTATCTACTAACTGGAGCTTTGTCACTGTCATGGCTCCATAACCATGAATTTCATGGTTTAACTCGTTGATAGGAACAGTATTCAAGTATGGCTATATTTGAATACGTGCTGGAAATGGAATTTAAAATAGTGAGCAGTTACTTAGATGTTGAATTTGAATTAGATTAATTGATATCATTTTATTTATGCAATTAAAATTAATACACCCACTGTTATGGAGTCCAGAAAAATTTATTGATATATTATTAAAGAGTAAGAATAAACCTAATCTTTTATATACATCAAGTTTGGTATCGTATAGCCAAATTATAAAGTACGCTAAAGCTTTTGAATATTTAATAATATATTTCTAGTTACATTTGTTAAAAGGGATTATGATTTATGATACTTATCAGATAATACTAGTTCCGATATTTAAAAAGAATAAAGAATTAATATTACAAAGATAAAATAATTATTTTTTGATATCAAAGGATAAGGAACATTTTACCATGCTCGGCATTTCAAATGATTTCGAAATTATTGATAATAGCTATCTGATAGTTAACGAATTAATGTCTGAGACAACTATTACAGTAGAAAATTACATTACATACCATAAAATATGGAGACATAGCTTAGGTTATGTTGAAGTGATGGTCTTGTATACCAAGGAAGACTTGGTACGCAAGATGTTGGTTTGTACATAGACTAGAAAGTCAGTATACTACCAAAGCTGAAAAAGGCAACGACTTTCCCATTAGATTAAGGTAAACCAACCTGACAATTCTATAAATCTGGCAAAGTCCTGAATATTGCAGGACAACAGCTCAGTCATATCCGTAATGAAGGGGTCCCCAAGATTTTTGATTTTTTTCTAGCTAAAGTTGGGCAATGACACATGAAATAAATCACAGTTTCCTCCACAGCCACGATAAAGGTCATTACAGGGAAGACCTAGCCTCATAAATGTCCTACAAACCTTATAAACGTATAAATTTATATGTTTGGTAAATGTAGTGTCAAATGAAATGTTGTATAAAAAATAGTTATTCCTGATGTTAATAGTGCTATTATACAGCAGATTGATAAACTTACACAAATATTTCACTAAGTGCGTTTATATAACCGTGTACGTAAACAGATAAAATTATACATATGATAAATTTATATGCTGAGATGAGTACATCTAATAATTCTAACAATAAATACAATTATAATTTATGTTAAAAACAAAACTTTAATTATTTTAATTAAATTAATTTATTTTATTGGTCTGAACGAATTGAGGTCAACGTTGAAGTTGACCAAGCTGGTCTGTTATGATATGTGATTTGTTTCTGGAAGTAAAGTCGATTACTGTCATTGATCTCCTGAGTGCAGTGAAGCTGACTTTTAAGCAGCACACAGCATTCTTTGTTTACTTGATGAACAACGTTATGCTTATGGTTTCACTTATGGAAAACAATTTAGATGCGACAAACACCACCACACTTATTTCAAGAATGCGAATCTCAGCATAATTGGCTTGGTTAGCTTTTGCTGGACACATTTAATTCAGTTTTAGTCAAGCCAACAAATAAAATTGTAAATTATGAAAAAAATTTTCATGATAATGACGAATTAAAACTAGTTTTTATATGATAATATAAATAAATGTGTAATTAATGATTATAATTCTCATATAGTTTGAAGAGAAATTTTTATATAATACAAACTGCTCAAATATATGTTTGAGTTTTTTTAATATATATAAAGCAACAATTGCTTAAAGATATGTTGTAAACCATTTTACACGAGCCTTATGATTGTATTAAATCATAAATATTATAAATTATAAATTTTATTAAACAATAATCGTTATTGATAAAGTACTATAAATTATATCTCCAAAAATGTTTATATGTGCATTGTTTGTGGCTTAAGTAACAGCTGCATTCAGATTGTGTTTGGTAATAACTCATACTATATGTTTAGTGAACATGGTACTCGGTAACACATAATAAATTAGCAAATACTAAGTTGTTGGTTTCGGTCTGAATAGCTATAATGCGAAGCACTAATAAGGTTGAGTTGAGAACATTTAAAATACGAGTATAATATACACATAGTACATCACATATTAATTTTGTGTCTTTATTTATTTGTTTTGAATACAGGGGTTATCCTTTCTATCAAGTTTGCAGTTCTTGATTATCCATTTATATCCTTTATATTTTTACGATTTCTATTATTCAATATAAAGAATAATAAAAACTATTGAAGTACTAGTTTTAGCACTACCAGATGGTCCAATGTACTATTAAAATTCTTGTGAAATTTACAAGAGTAATTAAGTTATTTTTGTAATTGCTCTTACATTTTCAAATTTAAATTACTTAAATTAAATTTGTAAATAATAATGATAAAAATAATTTAATAATAATAGAAATAATATATATAATAAAAATAAATGTAAATATATAAACAATTGTTCCTAAAAATAATTTCAAAATTTTGCTTTTCTGCTAAAACAAAATGGATCAACTTTGATATTTAGGTCGTGTGCGAGTTAGGCTAAGTTGATGCTAAACCAAATGGGAGATTTTTTGGGATTTTTTGCACTGCACACATTTAGCCGTTTATCAACACGTATCGACACATCACTACATTATCGGCTCATCTTAGAATTTCCCTTATTTAGAACGCAACTTAGCCTAACTCGCACACGTCCTTAATATAACTCCTTTCAATTATATATCTAGTTGTTCCATGTGCCTAGACTTCATTCTATTTCGTAGTTCTTTATAAGAATTTTTCATTTATTTAATTTAAATTAAGTAAATTTAAAAAAAAACCTCACAAAAAATTACATTTTGATAAGGCGGCAAAAGTTGAGTGAATAAATTAAGCATTTCCTGTTAATTAATTAACAAATTTCCTGTTAATTAATTAACAAGTTAATTTGTTAAAGTGTTAACGTTTGAAATATTATACAAAATATTTAGGAAAAATTTGAAACTTTAGTATGAGTATTTTAGCTATTAGGCCGTGTGCGAATTAGGCTAAGTATATGCTAAATTAAATGGGACATTTCTTGGGATTTTTTGCACTATATTACTATAGTAATATATTTTTGCACTATGGACGTGTGCGAGTTAGGCTAAGTTGATGCTAAACCAAATGGGAGATTTTTTGGGATTTTTTGCACTGCACACATTTAGCCATTTATCAACACGTATCGACACATCACTACATTATCGACACAACTTAGAATTTCCCTTATTTAGAACGCAACTTAGGTCGTGTGCGAGTTAGGCTAAGTTGCGTTCTAAATAAGGGAAATTCTAAATTGTGTCGATAATATAGTGATGTGTCGATACGTGTTGATAAATGTTTAAATGTGTGCAGTGCAAAAAATCCCAAGAAAAGCCCCATTTGGTTTAGCATCAACTTAGCCTAACTCGCACACGTCCATAGCCTAACTCGCACACGACCTTAGTATACTCTAAATTAAAATCGCGAGGAGGACTAGTATTAAAAGGAATTTTATTATGCAATTAATTTGATATTTCGATATAAGTTAATTTAGTAAGTTAATTCGATACTGCTTGACCACATAGCACTTTCCAGTCCAAAAAAATATATGAATAAGACTATAGTGTTAAGATTTATAAATGCATTTTAAAAATGAAGTTAAAATATACTTCAACTTAGAGGGTTTCGAATAACAAAGAAAGAAAGGAAAAACACAAAACAAATTTATTGAAATTTTAATTTAATTAAAAAAAAATAGCTTTTTGTCATTTTAAGAAAGCGTAGCTTTATCGGCAAAACTAATTAAATTTTAAAAATATACTTCAATAGTATATTTTGGTATAGATTTTGTATGAGAAATGAGACATTGCTGTACATTTCATGAGTTAGTACCGATCAGAGAATATTTGTACTAGTACTAGTACTTTGGTGTAGACATACTGTAAAATCCGCTAATATTTATCACATCAGTTTCGGAATCAACTTTGACACAGCATTTCCACTCTGTAGACGATATTGAGCGACATATATTATTTTTACCCGGTAGTTTTTTTATTAGCGTACCCTTTTCTATTATTTATTTATTGCATATAATAAATTGTTTCATTTTTATACATTTTGTTTAATTTAAGTACAAATATAATTTACATATCTAATTTATATTTATTAGTAAATCAAAACTTTTAAAATTTATTATAAGTCTGTCCATCCGAAGTCCTTACCGAAGTTAAAACTTGTTCACAAGAAGGTGAGATTTTTTGTCAAAGCTTACGAAATTTTAGCAAATATGTTAAAGCATATATTTCTTTAATAGTTACCATAATAGTTCCTTTAAGAGTCAGTAATAGTTAATTACTTAGGGTGTTCACGGGGCACCGGTTATCGGGTTATGTGTGTATGTGCTTATATGAGCAACAACAAAATGCACTGAATAAAAATAACCAACTTTGCACAACCCCTGCCTATGTATACAAATTATGTGGTTATGTGATTATTTGCAGTGTTGAAAAATAATATAAAATTTAAGCAAATGGCATTACAAAAAAGATTAATTTCACCAAATGGCACCACGAATTTTGAATTTCAAATTGGCATCACTAACATTTGAAACTAGTTTCGTTTGTAAACAAACATTTAAAACGTAAACAAACATTTTGCAAAAGTAAGTTGAAATGATCTATACTAAATAAAAATATACAAATGTCTTATTTATTTCCCATTTTCAGTGTCTAACGAAATGCGGAAACGTAAACGTGAAAATGAAGTAAAGAAATGGACGGAGCAAGAAATAAAAACAGTACTAAGCTATA
Organism: Teleopsis dalmanni; assembly: GCF_002237135.1. Lineage (NCBI taxonomy): Eukaryota > Metazoa > Arthropoda > Insecta > Diptera > Diopsidae > Teleopsis > Teleopsis dalmanni. The sequence continues at coordinate 53,222,042 of NC_051848.1, forward strand.
TGCAAGAGCACAGGAACATAGAGGTAATTTGTATTTTGATTTGTATTTTTGTTACTTTGGGTTATAACTTTTGTTTTTATAAATATATTTAATGATAGAAACCAACAGCCCAGCTATATTATAAAAAATTGTTGGCAGAAACAAACATCAATGCAAATTGGAACATATTAAAATGTAAAATTCGCCATCTGAAGAGTACTTTGCAAAAAGCAGACGCATGGATTAATTCAACAGGCGCTGGAGTTGAAGATGATGACAATACAATTACTGTAAAAGGTAAACTTTATAATCATTTTAGTGCAGACTTTTTACTACAATAGTTTTAAATTTTTTGTTTATGTGCAGACAAGGTGGTTAAAATATGTCCACATTACGAACAGCTTGTCGACATTTTTTCACCTTCAAAGGAAATTGAATTTGTTGTAATGGACACATCGAACGCATTGGACTGTACTCTTGATGCAATTGATTTGGAAGAAGATAGTGTTATATTGGATGGTGAACTATCAGCATCATCAGAAACTATCTCCTTTGAAAACAAGGTTAAGCGTACAGCACGTCCTACTTGCATTGATAAGCTTAAAGATATGGAGAGTGACCGGGTCAAATTTCGGAAAGAGCAATTAAGCTTAGAAATTGAAAAATTCGAGTGGACAAAAGAAATGGAAAAACAAAAATTAGAATTGGAAAGGCAGAAAGTTGAGAATGAGTTCAAACTCAAGAAATTAGAGTTAGAACAAAAAGAAAGAATTAAAAAATATAAAGTTGATGTGAAATATAAAAATAAATAATAAAACAGACTTATTAAAAAAATTTAAAAATGTGTACTTTTATTCAAACATCATATTATACAGTGTTTGTCTTTTTAGCTCAGGTGTAGGTGCAGCAATAGTATTGCTATCATACTGCGTTTCACACCATTCGCTATTCTCACTTTCAAATTGTGAAAAATTGCGGTCTTCCAACAAAATATTATGCAACACACAACAAACGAGAATCCAAGAATTGAAAAATTTTTGGCTTTTTTTGTCTTTTATTTTAATTCTCATTTGTTTTAAACTGCAAAACTTTTCTTTAAGGATTCCGAAACAATTTTCAACTCTAACGCGGTATTGGCTGTGTCTTTTATTGAATTTGTTTTGTTGTTCAATATTCATTAAAGAAGAATTGGTGCGATATGGCGTTATCAAATGTTTAGTCAACTGGTACGCAGAGTCGCCTGCAATCCATTCTTCTCCAGTAAATAAGCACGCGCTGTTTGTTGCAATATGCGATTTCTTAAATATTTTAGAATCATGGTAGCTTCCCGGATTACACACTAATGCGTGCATGACGCGGAGCTTATGATCACATACAACTTGCAATTTAATAGAATATATTCGTTGACGAGAAAAATATGCCTCATGGTTATTGCTAGGTTTTTCGGCCAGCTTTATCTCACTTCCATCAATATAACCAATACAGAATGGTAACTCACTGAACGTATTAGCAATAAGTTGCCTACGCTCAGTCGCACTAGGCCATTGAATGTATACCGGTAATTTCTTCAAAAGTGCTGAAAATACTCTCTGGGTAATTTTAGTCAGAGTGCCACTATCTCCCACTCCAAAAATTGTCGCGATTTTTCGCACTGATGCACTTTCTCCTGAAGAGCCTAAACGGAATAGTACTATCGCGAGTTGTAAATCCACGGGCAGTTGCAAATTGGATCCTGGACCTTTGAATATTATATCATTTGCAAATATTTCAACAAGACGAGCAAATTGAATCTTGTTAACACGTAACATTTGCAAAAATCGTCCTTCGTCGAAACAACATAAAATATTATCTCGCCAATGAATGGATTTTGGCACACTTAGTTCATCCCCTCGTCGATAAGATATGATTGTTCTTACATCCTCCAGTAGTTCATCCAATCTTTCATCAATGAGAGCGTGCCATTGATCGAAGTGTGCTGTGTCTATAAATGGAAAAACTTTGATTTTTGCAACTATTAAGCTTTAAAAAACATACCTTCGATAAATTCAAGATCTTTAATAGCTGCATTTATTTTTAAGTCTATAATTTGATTTTTTATACTCTTTTTAGGCATTTTGTGTTGATTTTGAAATTTAAATTTCTTTGTACTAACGACAAAAACAAAGAACAGCTGATTGTATAAAAATAACCAGATAACCTACATAAAAGTCTGTTCACGGTGCACACAGGTTATTTTTCATTTTATCATCACATAACCCGATAACCAGTGCCCCGTGAACACCCTAACTGAATGTATTTCTTCCAACAACTTGTCATGTGGTCAAAATCTATTTCCTTAAAGAATATTTAATTTTTTTACCTTTAACGTCTATTTTTTTTAGCCCGGTAACATTTCTCGATGAGTTTTTCTATGTAAATATATTTAGGAGAATTATAGGTCAATATGTGTTAGGAATATATACAATTAAAAGTTGTCCTATCCGATAATGACTTTTGTCGTGGTGCTGCAGAAGAGAAGGAAACCTTGTATGTCAGGGTTTAACTTTAGCTATTAAAATGCTAAAAATCTTCACGTGCTCCTTTTAACCGACTTGTCAGAGCTAAAATCTTTTAAAATTGCGGAAATAGTCAAGTTTTTAAACTTATCAGATTGGTTAAATATTACTTAGGTAAATAGGTGGTAACACCTTTTTTTCAGTGCTGTTCGTGGTCGCATTACTTCCGTAATTATAACTTTTTCGGTAATCCGTCTGGTCTAATATATGAAGGACGTTTATACTTGATGACACAACAAACTATTGTTTGTGCTTCAATAAACACTTATTCTAAACTAATACATGGGTTTGCTAAATCTTCTTATTTTTATTTCAATTTTCATAATTTGTATATTGTTTTATTTAGTTGGGGCATTAATCTGTAGAAAAAACCGTCTCCGATGAAGCGCTGGTAGGCCACTAAAGCCCTACAAAATAGATTTTAATTTTCAGTAAAGAGATTCCAATTTATTTCAAGTCTTATGGTGATCATCAGTTGTGATATCATTTCGAATGAGCCTTCATAGCAGATTGATGAACAATTACATTGGTTCGGAAAAAGAAACTTACCCTAACACCAAAATGAATTTATACTTAAAACAAAAATTCGACTTATGGAATGCACATTCATTTATGGAGAAATTCGAGTTATAGAAGTTCGAATTACGGAAGCAGAATTGTATGTAATTTGTTCTCTAAAACTCTATTGCACTCTTTTTAGTTCGAGTTATGGAAGTTTAACTGTATTTATATATTATCTGCATATATAGAGAATAGCAAAATTCGATTTCTCCAAACGTTAAACGATAATTATTTTTCATTTTAATTTTATTATTATTATTCATGCAGCTTCCTCACTTGCACTAACAAAAATCTTTTATTCTATGCAATCTTATTGATATAATTCCAAGGTCTAGAGATTTCTTAAGAAGTAGTTGTATTTTGACATTATATTAACAATATGTTTTTATATAAATATTTTCAACACTTAAATACTAAGCTTATATGTTAATAAAAAATAGCAAAAACATTAGAAAAAGCGTAGCTCATCCTTCGTTTTGCGTGAATTGAGTTCAACAGATAATTTTTTGTTTTCTTGTCGCAAAGCGTCCAGTTCCCGGGTTTTTGCATTGAATTGAGGCTCTAAACGCTTAAGAACTTCACTATTTGTTTTATTTCTAGACATCATTTCTTTAAGTTTAGCTAGCTCACTTTCTTTTTTGCGTATATTATCCGAGTTAATTACGCTTTCCACGTTAAGTGCCTTTGTAGTTTGATTGGAAAGTTTTGACTTTTTATCATTTGATTTTGTACTTTTTTTGTCAGTAGCATTATCTTGACTAATTCCAGCTAATATATTATCATTTAGAAAGTTAAAAACATCTACGCGCTGCTTTTCGCGTTCATAAGCTTTCAGGTTAAGTGCTTCTTGTTTTTTTTGTTCACGCAGTAATTTTTTTTCCACTTGAAAGAAACTTTCATTTCCATTGTTAGCCTCACGTAAATTCATACAATAATCTAGTGAACAGCCTTTAGGCAGTACTTGAGCAGAAATCGGTACCACAATTCCACCACCATCCGAGCCAAGACCTGTACCAATAACATAACCCATTTTTTCCATTAACTTAGAACCAATGCCCTGTAAGGTAATACACATTATATATATGCCAACAAGTAAATTAATAAATATAAAATATTACCCGCGTATGCTTTTCCCACTCCCCTAAACGCTGTGTGGGCGACAATGTAAATAAACTACGTTCTATTAAGCTGGCTTGTCGTGCTTTCTCTAATTCGTCTAGCTCAGTGCTGTCTGTGTCACTTTCAGATTCGCTGCTAGAGATTTCTGTATCTATTTTGCAAAAAAAAAAAAATTATTAATAAAAAGTTCATAGAAGTAAAGTAAGTTTATGACATTACTCGCCTTGATAAATGGGTAATAAATCTTCAAATTTAAAATCATTTTCCCGCTGCTTATTTGCATTTCCATCCAAACGCACACGACATTCTTTTTCAACGAAATTTACACATAACACTCGTCCCTTATGCCATAGTCCATTATCTAATTTTGCCAACACGTAACAATTACGTGCCAAAGTGTCAAATTTTGGTTCGGCATATTCGCGAATTGCAGTAGCCGACACAAGTTCACCATGTGAAAAATGACATTGTGCATCATCGAATTTACAATGTCCTTCAAGAAAGAAGCGGCACGGTAACATTTCTCGATGAGTTGGATTTGTAAACAGTACGCGTAATTGCATGTCCAATTTGCCAGTTGCAGATATCTCCATAGCATCCTCAACACCACAAATAATAGCATTGTGGTAGCTTGTTGCACCCCAATTATGTTCATGTGGTGCTGAGCATTTTTCTCCAACCATACCTTCCAATTTTGTCTAAAATTATTAACAATTTTTTATAGTGCAAAAATTGGAGTTAGTATAAGCTTACTTTAAGCTCCTGGAATTTTAGTTGTACAATTTCATCATTGACGTCAAATTGAACTTCGTTGGCAATGTTCTCTTCACTTTCTTCACTATTAGCTGCGTTTGATTGGCTTGTTTCACTGGAATCTTTTATATCCTTGTCATTATTTAAACTATCAATTTCAGTTAGAAATTGTTTCAACTCATTTTCCATATTCGTATCCGCACATTCCGTCGCCGGTTGTTGTTTTACTTCCTCTGATTTTGTCTCAAACTCCTCCGTTAGCGCAATAAGTTCCAGTATGTCTTTCTTCAGAGATTCTAATTGTTCGCGATCAGCTTGATTGGTAACAACGTCTAAAGCGTCATTGACGGCTTTTAACTAAAATAAAATAAATTTAAATTGGGTTCTCTTACTAAGTAGCATAGGCTTTCATTTTTGTGTTACAATAACATACGTCGAAATACTAATTTGAATAAGAAACTTGATTATATTTAATGTTACCTGCTCTTTATAACTTTCCATTTTAAACTACAAGCTAAGGGAAGAAAGAAAAATTAAAAAACGCATTTCTTCGCTAATGCAAATCAGACCAAAGGAAGTTTTCCAGGAAGTTTTGTTTATACTGCAACAGCGAATTACTACGATTCACTAGAGGTAGCGTTTTCTTAATGTACAATACACACACATCCAAATAATTTGACAGCTGTCAAACATTAGCTGGAGTACCCACGAAAAATTCACAACACTATCACAAAAAAACCGGCATATGAAATAAAAACAGCTGTTTTCATAAACACATTTTCTGGTTGTGTTGCATAAATAAATATTAAAAAGTTGAAATTAAATGATGAATACAAAATTTAGCAGAAGTGCTAGAAATTTAACACTACATTCTGGTTTTATAGTTCAGCAATTGTTAAAACGTGGTACATCTAAAATTGCTGTGGAAATTAACCCAGAGCTAGCTAGAAAATTGGAAAACGATGAATTGAAACCGCGTAAACATCCTGGCATTGTACGAAAACAACACATCGTATTACCACCGCATATTAATACTGCTCTCCAACGTATTATTGGCGATATACCCGTGAAGAGTATTCTCAAAGATGGTAAACAATTAAATAAATATTTGGCAGCGCGTCATCCGCCACTTGAAAAGGGTGAAATGCGTAAAAAAATACGTGACATAAAAAGGGAATATAATGAAAAGTTTCCTTTGCCAGAAAACTTTGAAGAATTGAAGGAGGAAGAAAAGCAACGTTTACTGCAAAAAAGACAAAATGCCGTAGGTAAGAAATTTGCGGAGTGTACTTATGCTTGGAAGCCAACAATTTATACTGGATATGAGGCTATTGTATATGCGATCACACGTGGTGCACATGAGTATAGTGTGCTGCTGTCCATATTGCATGAGTTACAATCACGAGACATTAAATTTCAGCCACATAGCTATTTTGATTTCGGTTCTGGTATTGGTACAGGCATGTGGGCTGCAAGCACTCTTTGGGAAGATGCCATATTTGAATATTTCAATGTAGATAGTTCAAGAGATATGAATGACTTATCGGAACTTATATTGCAAGAAGGTCGAGACAATCAACAAAAAATATTACGAAATGTCTATTACAGACAATTTTTACCTAGTCTTGATGTAAGTAGTCGTATCTAATATAAATTTATTGAACTTTTAGAAAGGCATAATATATTTTAAATAATTTTTCCTATAGACTAAATATGATTTAGTAGTATCATCCTATTCATTGTTTGAATTGCCAAATGCGCAGCAACGTAGAGAAGTGGTAAAGAATCTTTGGGAGAAATGTTCTGGCTATTTAATAATAGTAGAGGAAGGCACTAGACGCGGAAGTGAACTTGTAAATGAAGCGCGAGATCTTCTTTTAACATTAGGAGATGATAATAATAAATGTCATGTACTGGCACCGGTAAGTAAGAATTTCAAGTTATTTAGCAATAATTACATTTCAGCTCTTATAAAACGTTTACCATTTTTTAACAAATAAGTCATTGACAATTACAAAAATGTAATTGTGCTTCAAGCCTCAGTTAGTCGGTAGGTACCATAAGAACTCAAGTCAAAGCGAAATGCACAACCAACTACAGTGAATTGTTTAGGAGTTATAGTGGATTGTTGATGGATGGGAAGTGTTTCTCTTAATCGTATACAGTTGCTAGTCACTAGATAATATTTTTTATACGAAGCACATGATTATAAATGGAAAGTCCTTTTATGTTAATTCCGTTTCAGTGGTCCAGTGGTCGATATCCGCTTAGAGTGTTTTCACTGTATTTTAATTGTTTTTCAGTCTTAAAAATTAATACATACTTCAACATATTAAAGATGCTTTTACTCGTTTTATTTTTTCTTTTCATTATTATTATATTTGTTGTTGTGGTAACTCATCTATATAGATCTATGGTATATAGTAGATAACATGAAAGGAGTTACAAAAATGCTAGAGTTAGGATAATGTTGCGTGAAGGAAGTATAAAAGGAGAGGGGATTAAAGATGGGTGGGACTTTAATTAAAACTAACCTGGGTCAAGACGGTGAAACCCAGCCACTTTTTTTTCGCTGTGATGCATTACTGTTCGCTTAAGGAAAGTTTTATTTTAGCATTCATGTTTCAGTTGTAATTAGTCCTGTACTTAAAAATTCATTTTGGTTCCGATTCGAATAAAATTTATTGGTTCAACTTAATATATCAAATATCTGTTTCTTAATTTCATGTATATGTGAATCTGATCTATTTTTTCGGTTCGTATTTTTTTTTCCGCTTTGCGGTTCAGTTCAAGTTCCTTTATGACGCCCTCATTTATATATTTAACGAAATTCATATTCTTTACTAGCCTCTTATATTTCAATCATTTTTAATCAATTTAATTTTTTTTCAGTGTCCTCATGATTTACCTTGCCCGCGTTTAAATAATTTAACGGATCGTACACCGTGCAATTTTGAAGCCGCCTATAAACCTTTGCATATTGGTGAAGTTAAATCAGAAAGGCAAATTGCTCGTTATAGTTATGTTATCATGAAAAAAGGAGAATTGCAAGATGAGACTCGTGATTGGCCACGTTTGGTAAGACCAACAATACAACGTTCCAAACATGTTATATGCAGAATGTGTACAGCTGATGCTAACCTCCAAGAAATCATATTTACAAAATCTAAACATGGCAGGTGAGTTTATCATAAATTAAAAAGCGAAATTTTTAAATAAATAATCTAATTCTGTTTTTTTAAGTTCTGTCTACCAGTGTGCCAAAGTAACAGATTGGGGCCATAGGCTGCCTATATCAATAGGAGAGAAATTTGATACAGAAACAAAACACACAAAATTTCTAAAGCAAAAAGCCGAAATACAAAAACTAAATCAATCAGAAACTGAAAATGTTAGAGAAGTTTGAAAAAAATAATATCTTTATTGTTGTTAAAATTTTATTTAGCATTAAGTTGGTATTAGTTAATGCAGTCCGTGTGCATTAATATTAAATATATGTATATATGTTAATTTTTTTTAACATGAAAAAATATATTTTCCTGTTTTTTAATATATTATATTACATTAGATTATAATATCCGATATCAGTAGACATACAAATATTTAATAACTTCAAATAGTTAAATATATATTTGTGAATGGTATTTTATTCACCTACAATTTAGTTTGTAATTAGAAATTATAAGATAAAACTCTGAACCAAATCAACTAAGGCTCAGTATAGGTTCAGTATATTTATAACAATAAATTAATAATCATTTTTGAAGTACTTAATCTATGTTTAGATCGTGAGTGTGCTCATATGAATATATTTTAATTGGTTAAAATAATTTTATAGAAGATTATAGTTAAAATTTCGGAAATCGTTAGCATATAGAAATATGACCGAAATTCCTATTTCCTAGGAAATATTACTATTAATATATTCTTAAATATATTAATTCTTATATAATATTCCTATTAATATATAAATTATTAAAGTACACTACGACTGACTACATCCAATTACAATGGATATGGAGTAAAACAAGACTGTATAGTTTCGCTATACTCAAAAGTGTTGAGCAAAGAAACACTTCGAAGATATTGAATATATTAAAAATATGTATATGATTAATGTCACTGACATCCATAATATTAACAACGACATTAATTTTTAAAAAACGTAAGTGAAAGGCTCGTAGCTAGAAATGCACTTTTGGAGCGGGGCTTTCGAATAAAATACTGATTCGACTATACTTTTGTTTACCATTAAATAATGTAATGATGAAGAGCTATAAATGTAGATATAGTCCATCAATTACTTTCGGAACTGTAAGTGATAAGAGCTTCAGCCCCTCCGCCCCGCATAGCTACGTGACTGGTAAGTATTAAAAATATATACATCAAATTTAGAAAGTTTTATGATCAACAAATATCTGATCTAACCCCAAAAGACGATAATATTCAAACCCCACGTAGAACAAAAAAACACTACACAATAGTTTGCGGCTCTCCTATAGGTCGCTACAATTGTTTGTAGATTTATATGAGCTTTACGTATCGAAAGCGCACAGTTTATTCTTATTTACTAGCCACCACTGTATTCCATTGGCAATCGTCAAAAATTGAAAACTATTGATAGTGCTACCAATAGCTTGTCAGTAACATCATATGGATTTCAACAGTTGTTTGTTTAGCATATTAAAAATATAAAGGTCCAACATAACTTATATTGAAATCAGTCGATATCAACAGAACAGTGGCGGAGCTAGACCAACTCTGCACGTCGGCGACACAGAATTGCGAGGCCCCCTTTATAACCCAGTTGTAAACTTTCAAGTTACATTGTTGAAAGTTTTATTGCTAATCAAATTAAAATAAATGAATTTTCCTACTTTTAGCCTCACTCAATTTTTTTTTTAAATTAAATCATAATTTGCTCCACCTGCTATTTTTGCTTCAGTTTATAGAATTTCCAATGGAGATAGTCTCTCTTGGATCTTCATACTTTTCTGGTACGTCTTAATCACGTCTTTTAACTTTGAGTAGCTTGTTTCCGTCGAAGCTATACTGACTGGAACTGTGAACGTGAATCTGGTTACTATATAAACATTCGGGAATACTTCAAATATGGTTAATGCCACTATCAAACCACATTGTTCAAAATATTTATTAAGTGCTTAGAATCCACAGTCGATAACTTTTTGCGAGGCCCCTGCGGGCGCGAGGCCGTCGGCGGTCGCCGACATCGCTGACGCCTAGCGACGCCACTGCAACAGAATTTAGAACTATTAAAAGGAAATGGATCAGATTACGCTATGCAAGAACCCAAGCGAAATATAAGAATATGTTTTGACCTGGAGCTCTAAAGTTGCATACCACAGGGAGAAATGAAAGAACCCAGAAACTATTGGAGTGAATTTAATTTACTGAATATATATGTTTTGTGGAGATCCTTTAGTCAAACGGGAGCTAAATGAACATCATCACTATCAAAACAAAGTTATGGTAGATGGTAAATAATATTGGTTTAAGCTAATTGTAATACCATAGAAATAAAAAAAAAATTTATTATTGATTCATCGTAGTAAACCATATACATTTTGAAGTCTAATATAAAATAATATCAAAACATATTCAAAATCAAAAAGTTGTTTCGAGTTTCAAAAATTTTCTCTAAATAAATTTCGCAGGACCTATTGGTTTATGTCAAAATTCTAGTGTTAAATATATTTTTTAAAAATGTTAAGTCCGTTGCTAATATTAATAATATTACTTCACTTGAACTATCCTCTCTTGACCTACGATGGTGGTATGTATATACGAGTATGATGCTTAATGTCTTATCATATATTAAAATTTCCTACTTACAATTGGTTTATTTTATAATTATATTTACTTTTAATTTTTATTTTTCTACCTTTCAGGTTTGACGGTTGGAAGAAACCACACAATGACTTACACAGAATTTTATATTAGGCACAATTTTGCTATATTCTCTTTGGTGTTTGTTATAATATATGTTTTAAAGCATATTGCGGGGGTAATTAGTGTATCTTTATAGAGTTTAGATATATTATATGTATATATTATGTATTTTAATTGTATGTTTGTAGCTAAGACATGGTATACCGTTTCTGCTGGTACTACCTCGGTACCTTATCCTATTGGTCCAGTGGTTGATAAGAAGTTGGCGGTTTATTGTTCGTGTATCGAGGCGGCGATTTATAGCAGAAGAATTGCAAGGACATCAACACCCTGTAGCACATAGAGTAGAGAGGGGAGGCGGGGATGCGGATGTGTTGCTTTTCATGAATAACAACAATAACAATAACAATAATAATGACGATAATGGATTTCAAGTAATTTTAATTTTTTATATAACTAGAAAGTCTATATTATGGTTTCCAATTTTATCTTTCTTTTTCCAATCTCCAGTTCCGATAAAATTTTTTACAGTATATTAGAACAAACAAATTAATTAGACTTTTTAGTGTCTAAAGTGAAATTAGAAATATTTAAAATAATCTCTAAGAATAAACTATTGAAATATTTAATAAGTTATAAAATGTTACTGGAGGCGAACGAGATTATATTTTTTTATTTGCTATTTTTTTTTAGTTCTGGAATTTAGTTCGTCAGCATTAAATCATCCCAATAATATTTCATCCAATCTCAAAACTATACACTAGAAAAGCTCAATTACCAAGCTTTATGTAAATAGTTGGTTGTCGTCATTATAAAATCATCATCAGTAAAGGGGATAAATGGATAATAATCAGTAGCGAAATATAATCTACATACCAAACTTTGTAGTGTTGACAAATCACATTAACAATCAATCAGTAAGCAGAGATATTTTCTATTAAATACAACATATCATCGATTAACGCGGATACATTCCTCTTTCATGGTGAACGGATAGGAAATAGGAATGGATAGAAATCAGCAACGAAATTTATTTTGGAAAAAAATAGAAGCAGCGTAATGATTTACCTAAACGTCTTCCTTTATGACAGTAATCCAAATATGTCAGAATATCTCTATCTAAAGACCTTCTCCATAACAAATTAAAGTAGCGCAACGATCAGGATAACTATGTTCCCAAATACTGGTAATAAAATGAATAGAAAATGTTGGTGGTCAACTACCAAAAAAAACTCCCTTTATAAATAGTCTGGAATAATGACTATGTTATATGTGGTAACACATAGACGCGTGAGTGATGATTGATCATTAAAGTTCTTCACATAACTATCCAAAACATATAAAAAAAGCGTAGTGATTAACATTTCATCTTTTACCTAAAGAACTGTCCCAAGTAACAGGTATATTTTGTGATGTACAATCAAAAACTTTTTACTGATGACATAACACTGAAGCTTTCCTCAATGTTAGTGCTAAACCTAATAGAAAATGATGGTGACAACCAACCAAAGAAATTCTCTATAACAACACCTTGGAGTGATGAGTATACAGACCTTTCTATATGAGGATGAACACACATAGAGGTAGGAATAATGATTGACCATAACATAAAAGCAAATAAAAGCATTGCAGTGAACAATCTTTTAACTTTTACCTATAGAAATGTTCCAACTAACAGCTATGATTTATAATATATTATAACAAATATTTTACTGATAACATAACCCTGAAGCTTTCCTCAATGTTAGTGCTAAGACTAATAAAAAATGATGGTGACGACCAACCAAAGAAATTCTCTATAACAAAACCTTGGAGTGATGAGTACACAGAGTTTTCTATATGATGATGAACACACATAGAGGTAGGAATAATGATTGACCATAACATAAAAGCAAATAAAAAATTGCAGTGACCAATCTTTTAATTTTTACCTATAGAAATGTTCCAACTAACAGCTATGATTTATAATATATTATAACAAATATTTTACTGATAACATAACCCTGAAGCTTTCCTCAATGTTAGTGCTAAGACTAATAAAAAATGATGGTGACGACCAACCAAAGAAATTCTCTATAACAAAACCTTGGAGTGATGAGTACACAGAGTTTTCTATATGATGATGAACCCACATAGAGGTAGGAATAATGATTGACCATAACATAAAAGCAAATAAAAAATTGCAGTGACCAATCTTTTAATTTTTACCTATAGAAATGTTCCAACTAACAGCTATGATTTATCATATATTATAACAAATATTTTACTGATGACATAACCCTGAAGCCTTCCTTAATGTTAATGCTAAGACTAATAGAAAATGATGGTGACGACCAAGTAAAGAAATTTTCTATAACAACACCTTGGAGTGATGAGTACACAGATTATTCTATATGATGATGAACCCACATAGAGGTAGGAATAATGATTGATCATAACATAAAAGCAAATAAAAAATTGCAGTGACCAATCTTTTAATTTTTACCTATAGAAATATTCCAACTAACAGCTATGATTTATAATATGTTATAACAAATGTTTTACTGATGACATAACCCTGGAGCTTTCCTCAATGTTAGTGCTAAGACTAATAAAAAATGATGGTGACGACCAACCAAAGAAATTCTCTATAACAACAGCATGGATTGATTTTTCTTATGATGAAAATGATAACTTAAAGAGTCGAGTGATGATAATTAGTAATTGAAGTTTTTCCCAAAGCTTTCCAAAAAAGAGAAATGAAATGACAACAGCTCAGTGAGCAACCATTCAATTTTTCTATGAAGAAATGATAACACTAAGAGGTATGAATGGTGATTTACAATTAAAAATATTTTGTAGTACAAACTGAAACATTATAGGTATAAATCCTCAAGCTTTTCTCCATGATTGTGGTTAAAGAAATTACATGGCAATCAGTATAGAAGATTTTCTATATGGGAAGGCAATATTGTGAGAATCCTTTCGGCCTTCCTATAAAAAAAGGATAGAAAACAGTAACCAAAAAAATATTAAGATTACATGGCAATCAGTATAGAAGATAGAAGATTTTCTATATGGGAAGGCAATATTGTGAGAATCCTTTCGGCCTTCCTATAAAAAAAGGATAGAAAACAAGTATGAATGCTGATGTACAACCAACGACATTTTCCAGTTCAAATTCAGATAGTGCAGCCAGTAACAAAGGTTCATTTTCTTGAAAAATGATGCCCTTATTCTAAGCCAACCTTTATATCAACTTCCTCTATGCTTTAAGTATATATTGGAATTAATTGTGATAACAAGTGAAGAACGGAACAGTAATTATTTTTAAAATTGTTTAATACGTAATAAACCTGAACCTCATCCTGATGTTGGCTATGTTTAACTAACACATCTGCTGCGATTGTTTAAGTCTATCTGCATGCGAATAAAGAAATTTATTTAAAGGGATATAAGTATTTTAATTTAACTGGAAAAAACAAACAATTTATTTAATATTTTCTGATGAATAATTTGTATAGTTTATATTTGGTATGCATCAATTAATTATGCATACCTTTGATTGACAAAGGTTGACCATTGTCGTTTTCGACAGAACTTAATATAGTTAAAGTAAAGAAAATAGTGTCTGAAAATCGTCATTAAAGTTTTGCGAAAGGCAACTGCTAAAATTTCTGTACATCAGGAATCAATTTCTACTATTATAAACGATTTTTTGTGATTGAAATGCGTTGACGCTGGACAAGTGTCGAAAGAATTTGCTCCACAAGAAACGCATCATCTCACAAGGCTATAAATTCTGACTAAAAATTCAGCAAATCTTCTTGAACAACCTCTTTGCTCCTTTGATATGGTTTTGTTCGACTGTTTTCGTTTTTCGAAAAATTAATTATACTTTGAAGCTCCCGTCTTGAGTCGATTGATGACATAAAAAAGAATTTGCAAAAATGAGTAACATGTATATATATAATTTGATCTCCTAGATGAAAATAAGCCTGTGTTATCAATATAAATCTAACTATGTTGTGAGAGTAGATAACAATGCCATTTTTTGCATAATCTGATTTGTTATATCGCGTTTAAATCTTTCACAAGACGGTGTACCGGAATCTCTTCAACCTTGAGGGTATCAACTAAGTGTTTATCAAAATATTCGAAAATTAGATAATATGATAGCACATTCCATCTAAAACATATGTCTACATGTCTGACGGACTTTCGTTAGGCTCTTTAAACAGTTGAAACACCCAAAAAGAGGACTTAAGGTAGCTTTAAGTGCACAATCTTTTTTTGTCGAGTGGTATTCAAGCACATCATATATGTTAAACTAAAGTCCTGAAATATGAATGATATATAAATATATACATATGTATATTTACTAAAACTACGTTTTTATTTCCAATCAAAACATTGAAAAATTGTCCTTCACAGTACCATAACCTTCTCAGATTTAAATGAAATTCGATTCTTACGGCAATATGTTTTCAGATAGCTCTTGGTTTGTTTGTAATTTTTTTTTTTTAACTATAAAAATATGAATGATCTTGCAGTTAACACAATTATGACAACATTCTACAGGTATTTAAAAATAAACAAATATATTATTATTTAAATATATTTTCTCAAAGTTAGAAGGGTTCAAATAGAAAAGAAAAGACAAAAACAAATATTTAGTTATTTTATTGAACTTTGGCTGACCAGACAACGCTGTTTCAATTATTACCAAATACTCAATAACAGTAGTCTTAGGAAATATTTGAATTTTTTAAATTAGTTTAAAGTCCATATATAATTTGTTTGGACTGCAAGTGCCATGCTTAGA
This sequence comes from Teleopsis dalmanni, assembly GCF_002237135.1. Lineage (NCBI taxonomy): Eukaryota > Metazoa > Arthropoda > Insecta > Diptera > Diopsidae > Teleopsis > Teleopsis dalmanni. The sequence continues at coordinate 53,237,723 of NC_051848.1, forward strand.
ACTCATCCCTGCCAAATTAGAAACGACGACTAATCATGTTTTTCCACAAGTAGCCAACATAAACTTTCATTGCTCAAGTTCCAAGGTTTTTGTCACTTTTTTTAATTTTTTTTTTAATTTTACTGATCCTTATAAACACAATGGTCTATGTGGGTCTATAGAATGGCAGCTATAAGCTAGAATATTGTGATAATATCATCCTCAATAAAGTTTTTATTTTTTATTGTTCTAAAAATTCTTATTTTATTTATTAAATTATTTTACTTTTTTTTTATATTCCCTTATATTCCTTTATACCTTTCTTCTGATCATCCTTATTTTATATTGGATACCATTTAATAAATAAAAAATTGTTCATAAACATACTAAAGGATGTTTACTTCTTTCGATTTTTACTTCTCAAATAAGATGTCTATGGTTGCGGTAGGCATATTGCAGGCCTTATAGAGTCTATTGTTTTATTTTATAAATGGACTTCACTATGCAAAACTGTATATAGTATGTTCTTGAGTAATATGATAATTGTCTATTAGTTAGTTTTCTAAATGAACTCACTTGAAGTGAGTTTCAAATACTAAAAATGTTTAGTTTACTTCTTTAATTGACGAACGCCGTGGATGCATTCTTAAAATATATTATGGAATTATATATAAGGGTTATAAATAAAAAAAGTATAAAACATATAAAAGAATTGCTTGTATGAAAATAGTTTGAAAAGTTTAAATTAATGTATAAAATGATTTCCGATTATCAATAAGTTCCGTCTGTCTGTCCGGTCAAGTTTTTTCTGGTCAAGTTCTTTCTATCTTATGAATACTTAAATAATTTTATTGTGAGCTATTGTGCTTTATAAGCACTACTCCATCGCCTATAATATTCAAATTTAGTAGGAAGACAAGAATATATCTAGGGTTTCAATAATATATTAAAATTAATTAATACTTTGCTATTAATAGGTAAAAAAGACATGATATATAAAATAATCATCTAATAATAATAGAAATAATATAATATTATAGTTATGTTAATAATAATAATAATAATAATAAAATAATAATATATAAAATAAAAAATAAAAGCCCAGAAAAGTTAATTGAAGTTTATAAACATAGGGTATATTTTGTAATCGGTATTTACATACATATATACAATTTAATAGTTTTATAATAAGTAATATAATATATTAATATATTACAATAAAGTATATAAGATCTATATGTAGATATGTACATACATACTATAAATATAGTATTTAAAACCCAACTTCATTGTCCAATTTAAATATGTATGTATGTATTTCGATAGACGTCTGAAGCCATGCCATACGTTTCTTGTCCAATTTTTATTCTTTAATGCAAAAAAAACATAATAGGTAGTTGAGTTTTAAAATATTGAACCAACTATATGCTATTTACAATGTCACATTTTAGCATATTGAATACAACAATAGGTCTTATAGACACAATTAGTAAAATCAGCAATGAACTTATTTGCTCTGTTTTTTCTATGTCCTAACACTCGTGAATTATATCCTAACAAAAGTCGGGATTTTGATAGAAAACCTTTCCGTAATTGTATCAACTATAAATATAGACCTCAGGGTAACCAACAGCTTTAATCTTTCATTTATAACATCTCTAAAGTAATTAACATTAGTGAATACTAATTATCTTTGGAGCGAAGATACATATTTAACAAGATATCAGGAGTGATTTCTCGATATTTTACAAGTTGAAACTCTTCACTTAGATTTTCTTCAAGTTTTAAGGCAAAGAAGCTTTCAATTCCCCACACTATTTATCAAAGATGCTACCCTTACATTGGTAAGAATGAGCATTAATGAATTTGGTAATTGTGTTTCCTAATACATTAAGTAAGGTTACTGTGGTAATTAGTCCGATTGTTTTAAAGAGTGCTTTTTTTTTTTTAAAGATATGAATTTACAAGATACTGGCTTTGCTTCCTACTAGCGCTCGAAAGTCACAAAATAAATGTTCCTCTCTTCCTCTTCATTTTTTTTTGTGCTGTATGCTTTTCACATCGAAAGTCACAGTGTCAGTCTTGAATCCACTAAAACCACCTCTTAGGAATGCATGGAAAAGATTTCTACAGCATTGAGGAAACTTCATGCCAGTAATAAGGGGAGAGAGATGTGAACATATAAGCTTAATAATACTTTTCCTCTTTACAACTCCTATAATGTTTATAAGAGGGAACTCTTAACTCTTGACTGGTGATACAACCCACGACTACACAGATGCGTTTGTTTGGTAGGTTGAATAAATTTAGTACATCAGTAGATGATTATGTTTAGATTGAAATGTCCTATGGCTTTGAGGAGTGTTGTAAAGTAGGGCATCAAAACTTGTTCCATACTATCTGCTCTATATTGTGTGTATATATCATCAACTAGTTATGCTTAGTCAAATTTCGATCTGATTTTTTAATAATGTTTTTTTTTATATATAAAATGTTTTTTTATATATAAAATGTTTTTTTATATTGAGTGCAGTTATCATAGACTCATTAAACAGCCCTCGTATATTATATAAAACTTAACATTTCATTTATTTCACTTCCAAGGTTTTTAGTTTATTAAATTATCATCCATAAAACATTGTTTTATTGGTGATTAAAAAACTGGACCCTATAAACTATTATTGATGACGTTAAACATCATGACATATGTATAATGATTATACGAACATATATTCGTAATATCAGTAGTAATATAGTTAACATTTTTTTTTTGATAAATATTAATTATCAATATTTTTTTTGGAAACTGTGCAGGGCAACAAAAAAACCAATAATAAAAGTTTATGAACTTTGTACAATCAATTTTTGAATATACGATGTTATAAAAATTATGTTCAATACTTATCAGTATAGCAATTATTAGTCAATAAATAATTTTCAAAGTAATTAAAATTTTTTAATATTTATTTTAAATAATAGAAATTTACAGAACTTTTAAATAATGTTGGAGACATTTCAGCAGATGTGTTAAATAATTGAGATGATACCTCCAGCTCAAAAAGTACCCGGATTTTGTAAATAAAACACACAAATTTAAATTTTATTTCAAATTTATTTTATCTCCTTCAAAATACTTTGAAAAAGTTTTTGAAAAAGGTCTATTACTTAAGGAGTAGTTAACAAACAACAAAATACTTTTTGAGCAGAAGGTAGCTTTATTAAGTGAAATCTTAGACAGCTATTTTTCAGATATAGTTCGGTTTGTGGAAGTCTAAGAAGGATTTTGAACAAAAGGTATCATGTCTCTCTTGAATGTTGAAAGGTAGAAGCGTATGCGCTAGAATACGCTTCTATCTTGATCCAGAGCAAACTTGTTGAAACACAAATGATGTGAGATATCTTGGCTTCTATAAGATTGTTTGAAAGTGTATGAATGTTGTTAATGGAAATTAAAAACTTAAATACATATAATTGTAGGTCCAAAATTTCTTAAATTCACAATCATTACAGTCGCTATAAAAATATTTACAGACCCATAAGTTTTTCTGCTATACAATGACGCCAAAAATCGTCAGAAAAATCGAAAGTCAAGCTCAAGATCAAGCTATATATCATGATTTTCTTGAATATAATATAAAGCTTAATGTTCCTGCTATAGTATCCTCCTTCTGCTCCAATGTAAAGTTGAGCAGTAAAAGAAACTGTGACAAAAAAGATTACTAACTTTATTTTTTAATGGTTAAATTCATTTATATTTCTATTAATTTAATAAAAACATTAAACTTTTATTGCATTATTATTAAAAGAAGCGATCGTGTACTTTAACCTTAAAGATCTATTGTGCCTAAGCAAAAAATAAATAAATTTTATTTATAAATTACAAAATTTAATTCACTACGCATAATCTATAGTTATTTAAAGATACATATATGTGACTCTAATGGTTCCAGTCAATGGCGGAGCTAGACCAACTCTGCACGTCGGCGACATCAGAATTGCGAGGCCCCCTTTATAACCCAGTTGTAAAAGTAAATAAGTTACATTCACTAATACGACAAAGCATGATTGAAAGTTTTATTGCTAATCAATTTAAAATAAACACAAATTAAAATAAATGAATTTTCCTACTTTTAGTATTACCCTTTTTTTTTTTTCAATTATACATATCATAATGAAGATAGTCTCTCTTGGACCATCATACTTTTCTAGTAAGTCTTAAACAATTTTAACTTTGCTTCTTTCTTTTCGTCGAAGCTATACTGACTGGAACTGTGAACATGAATCTGATTACTATATAAACATTAGGGAATACTTCGAATATAGTTAATGCCATTATCAAACCAAATTGCTCAAAATATTTATTAAGTGCTTAGAATCCACAGTCGGTAACTTTTTGGCGACATCGCTGACGCCTAGCGACGCCACTGTTTCCAGTTAAAGATAACACCTAATACTTAATAATAGTTCCACCACAGATAGTTGGGATGCTAGCGACTTATAATTTGTAAGAAAAAAAGTTATCAATTAAAATTTTTTAAGATCCCCATTCTTTCGTACATTATTTGTACAGGGGTTCGCACTTTTAATTCTTATTAGTCGGGATTCTTCAAATTTTATTACAGTCTGAGATTTGCCATTTCAAAAATTTTGTATCTATGTACAAAAGCGTTAATAGTATAACCATTCTCTACTAAGAGTAGTGTATTCGCATAGAATGTTCTCTAATGTCTATCTCACTGAATTTACAGAGATCGGTGTTGGAGACGGTAAATTTATTTAAATGATACTTTAGATTGCATTCAGATATAAATAACCAGATAAAATCATAAATCTATCCTGCTTAATGAAAATAGATTATTTGATATTTTCATTTTTAAGCTGAGGGTTTGCTTTGCTTGATATCGACTTAAATTACTAAGTCAGTGATCTGTAAAGGTTTTCAGACAACGTCAAATGGCAGTCTGTAAGTCCATAAGAAAGGTCAGGAATAATTATTATTCACTATCAATTGTATCATTTATACACTTATTTATATTATTATATTATTATTATATTATATATAATATTTATTTATAAGTAAATTCTGGGAAGACTTTAATCTTCTGCAATACATTTGTAATATCAAAATGTTTATGAAGGAAGGAAATAATCTGGACAGATTGGGCCCGAAATATACATTATACTATGAAATCATACAAATGAAGGAGTAGGATGAATAACCTTAATACAGATTTTAAAGGAATCTCATTGATTGTGTAAATTCAATTTAAAAATGTTTTTATTTCTTATTGCCGGATGTAATGGTGACAATACTGTACTTATATATAACTTGAACAGAAAAAAATGAATTCTGCCACAATCAAAACCAACCAAACAAATTAATATTTGTTTTATGCGATAATTTCTTCTCCAAGTCGACGAAATTTTAGTCAATGAATTTTTGTCAGTCTGCCTTTGTGCAATGGTGTTGTTGTTCGCACTATTTCAGCGTTCAATTAAAATAAAAATCAAAAATATTTTATTTCTTAGGACTTCAGATAATTTTTATATCTGGTATTTTTTTTGAGCTTTGTAGTTTTCATATTTCAATTGATTTTCAGAAGAAATAGAACTATAACGCAATCCATAATAATGATTTCGAGCAGCTTCTTATACTTGGCTTCTTATTCTTATACTGGACTGTCTATAAGTCGCAGATCATAATTTTATTTTTCTTTTCTAACTCTTCTATGTAACTCAGAACTTACAGGAAAGTATGTTGAATTTATAAAGACAAAACTGAAGTATTAAATTTATTTAAAGAGTTAACGATTGTATTGATTGAATAAGGTATTGTCGACTTTTTGAAATTGATTACATTGATGATTGATATATAGGTATACATAATAATTTATGTTGCGTTTATCTCGCATCATCCAATACTTTTGTCACGCGACTGGTCCATTTTTACTGGAACAAATCGCGTTTCTGGCTCCTGCTATACAATGTCCTCATCTCAACTCTTTCCTTTATTTTTTCTTGGCTGATAATAGTATTCTATCTAATAGTTATCTTGTATAATCTATCGTCAATTATCCTCTTAATAGAGATCTTATAGGTTATGAATATTTTAGAGATAATTGTACCAGGCGTGTGAGTTCAATCCTTGATACTTGCAATCTCAAAAAATTATTTAAGAATAATTAAATATTTTTACAATACTTTTACAGTAAACTAACAAAACTCTAGAAAAAAAGTGCGAACATACAAGTCAAGTATATTTTTGGGTCAGTTGGCTAATGAACGCTGAATCTGAGCTTCAAATTTTGCAGGGCACGAGTTCAATCTCTGGTACTTGCAGTCTCAAAACATTATTTACGAATAATTAAATACAAGAAATAATTCCAAGACCATTGATTATGGGTATTTGGCAATACTCGGAACAACTGTATGGTCAGCTAAAAATTCAATTAATTAAAATAATATAAAAATTATTTTTGTTATTGTAATTCATGACTGTTCGAAACTTCTCTATTAATTAAAAATAATAAAAAATTTTTTGTTGTTGCAATTTCACAACTGTTCGATAAAAATATCTCTATTAAAAACAATAGTTTATATTAAGAATTAAGTTTCTTTTGTCAAAACAGAAGATTTAAAAATCAATTTAATATATCATTATGAAATATTATATATCAATTTATTGTTGTCTCAAATTATTTTCTTCGATTTTATTCTTCGACGATTTTCTTCGGGTTATCCATTTTGAAGTCTTGATTTGACAACACTGTCTAAGTAACATATGTCGAAGAGAAAAGTCACATAAGTCATCATAAGATTAATTAAAGATATGGCATCTTACAGTATTGATCGTTTAACAACCACTGAATGTACTAAAACTCTAAAATATTACTACAAAAATTGTGATAATGAGCTATATCGAAAAAGCACATTTTTTGCTTAATGGAGATCTCAACAAACAAATTTGTGGTATTAAGGGCAGTAAAAAACATATGGCTTGCCAACAATCCCAACACAGACACAAAAATAAAAATTTTTAGTGCGTATGTGAAGTTCGTTCTACTCTATGGTTCTGAGACCTGGCTAGTAACATCTGCTAAAATAAAAGCTAAACTACAGAACGATAACAAACGAATAGTTATGGACACTCTCAGGCCAAATAAATATAAACGATGATATAAGAAAGCAAAAATATAGGTGGATAGGGCATACATTACGTAAACCTTATGATGCACTAACCTGGAACTCTCAAGGAATACGACGCATGCAGACCTAAATAGATCTGAATGAAAACAATACTTCCTGAAACTGGCAAATCCTTTAATGAATTTAAGACAAATAGCACGAAATAGAAAATGATAGAAAACTTTTGTTGAGTCCTTAAGCTTGTGATGGAGTATGGAATTAATAATAAGGCCAATGAAAATCCAAAAGGAGCTGTTGAAAGACCATTATATAATATTCATAAAAAGCGTTATGGTATTTGGTCTACATGTGTGATAGATCCACACTTTTTTGACGAATGACAAAAATGTGACATAAACTGTCAATTCTGATTGACAATGATTATCAATCTTTTTGATGTAAGATAATATAGAAGATAATAGAAGAAAAAGATGCGGACGATGTGCAGTTATAACAGAACATTACCACAAAGAAAATATCGATTGTTTATAATTTCAATTAAATTAAAGTAAGAAAAGAATTTTAGCATGTGCGTCCCGACAGCACCCATTATATATTATGATTTCTAAAAGCCATTCCGTTTCAACGAAGTTGAATCATACTAAGTAATGTTGAACTATTGGAAACAGGCATTCGGGGTGTGCGTCTCTCCCTTAGTGTTTAAATAATACATACCTGCTACAGATACTTCCTATACAATAAACTATAATTTTCTTTTTAATATCTCCTATTCATTTTTTCTAATAAGGTCTCATACCTCCTTTTTGTGAGGTCTCATCACCATTTTGTTTTCTCAGTAAGTAACGAAGCCATTGAGCAGTTTGATTCATTAATAGCATTTTTTAGTTTCATCCTTTTGGTTTCTTCTTTATACTAGAAAAATTTTGCTTTAAGTTTGAGTGATCTTTTGCATTATTTAGAGTACTTACAATTTTCTCTATATTTTTTAGTATCTAAATATCTTTTCCATTATCTTATAATAATATGAATGACGACTTCAAAACCATTTAGGTTTACACAGTTATAAGAAAGCAGTGCGTTAAATATTAGTAGTGAAAAGAGCAATATGATCTTTAAAAATCAAAAAATCTACCCATATATTTAAGTTCTAGTAGGTTAAGGTGAAATCAGCATTCATAAAAATAAGACAAAAATAGGTTAAGAAACTATATGAATATCAACATTTTAGTCTGAAAGCTTGCTTTCCCCACCTAAGAAGTGCTAATCGTTCCGCCATAAGTCAATACTAATCTTATTCTGAATCATTATTTATTATACATAGTTGTTATTTATATTTTCTCTTTTATTCTCCTACTGTTTCCCCATCTTTCACGCAAGATTATTTAATCCATAAACCATATATTTACAAAATACATACTTTTCTGCTCTTTCTAACCCAATTATAATTAAATATAGGTCTGTAGAATAGAAAATATTGTCGTCATTTATATTTAACAGAATTTAGAAATGTAGTGTTAACATTTTATTTCTTATTCTTCGTCCCAAAGAGAGATGGCTCGTAAGGACTCAATGAATAAATTTAAAAAAAACTGTTTATAATAGTAAAATACTTCATGAAGATATAATATAAAGATATTTAAGTCCAAAGCTCTTTAAGTTCGACACTGCCAAAATCAGTCGTGTTAGCGAGTACCTTTTATCACTCGTCCGTAGGTACCTCATTCGGCTTCACGACCTCCCTCCTGACGTCTCCATTCCCATCACCCTCGCTGAAGACTTTGTTTAAGCCTTGCGCTTCAAACCTCCATAATACCTATCTCATTACTTTGATGAAGAAGACCGCAATTCCAATATCATTCCCTTAGTGATTAAACCTAAGGATTCATTTATAATATAAATGATCCATTGGTTGTCTTTACTTAGTCTATCTGACTACAGTTGTGATTACACCTATTTGTTCTTAGCGATACTTGATTTCGTTAGATCATTACGAACAATTATAGACAATATCATTTAAATTTCCAAGACTTTATTGGATTTAAAGTTAGTTACAAGTTGTATTCCTAAGATGTTCATTCCTTTAAAGTAACTAAATTGAATTTAGAGTATCTGAATTTCTAATTTAATTATTACAATCTCTTTTGTAAGTTTTAAACATTGCACCAGACACATTCATCTTAATATCAGTATCTAATATAGATGGCAATACTGTCATATCTCTTAAAAATTATTGGATTAAGATAATATAGCTTTCTAATTTAAATATAATTTTATTGATTTTTTATAACATGTTCAGTATGTAGCATCTATATATAATTACGCTAACATAAAAGTTTGTTACCCCGTTTTAACTGTGTTGCCGTTGACATATATGGATAAAATTTATACCGTTGGAAAGGTGAAGACGTGCAGAAGAACACAATGTTATTTTTTCGCATGTATGTTAACGGAAACACAGGTAAAAATGCGTTGGCGTAAATTTAGCGACTACAACAACAAAATACATGTGTTTTTCAAAGTTTTTTTTGTGACGAATTGTGTATTGTTTACGGTGGATTTGTGTGTGCGATTTTTTTCCACTTTTGGAAAAAAGTGGACTTTGTGTGTTTGGACTTTGTGGATTCTGTTACAATCAGATTTTTAATGCTCATTAAATTTCAAATATTGTTTGTGAATAAAAAAAACGCATTGAAGTGGAAATATCCTTTGATATCAATCGTTTTATTTGCATTGTGTGATAGTTAAATTTTAATTGTGATAAATTTTAATTTTGATAAATTTTAATTGTGATATATTTTAATTGTGAAATGTGGATAGTTAAGGTTAATGAGTTTGAAATTTTTAGATTAATTTCAAGTGTATTGTGTGATAGTTAAATTTTAATTGTGATGAATTTTAATTGTGAATTGTGTGATAGTTAAGGTTAATTAATTGGTTGAATCGATATTAACAACACTTCAATTCGAGAGATATTCATTTTGTACAATGAAAGAACATTATGATAGAGTATGTAATGCACAAAAAGAGATTTGTATGGCAATTACCGTGAATCGTGATACAGATATACGAAGATATAATATTTACGACTGTAGATGGTGAACCACCATTTGAGAGAAATATGATATCTTTTTTAAAAACAAATGGTGTAGTTAAGAATGTATTAGTATTAGGTTCTGCTTTGGAACCATTGGCATATCCTTTACTATTCCCAAATGGAGATTTTGGTTGGCACGTTAATATATCGCATAACGTGCAACATAATTCTAATGGTAGGCAGATTCGAAATAAAGTTGCAATGTTACAATTTGCATGTTTCAGATTTGCAATAAGGGATCAATTTAGCTTTTTGCATAAATCGCAAAAACTATTTTTGCAATACATTGTTGATATGTATGTGAGAATAGAAGGATGTCGACTACATTTTATAAGACAGAATCAAGTAAATTTGAGGGCAGATGTGTACAACAATATTAGTGATTATTTGCAAACGAATCAAGTAGGAGATGGTAGCTTAGGTCGTAAAGCAATTTTACCCTCATCCTTCACTGGGTCTCCAAGAAACATGTATCAAAATTAATTAGATGCAATGCAAATTGTTCAGCATTTCGGCAAGCCATCGCTTTTTGTTACAATGACTTGCAATCCGAATTGGCCGGAGATTGTATATAATATCGATACTAATGAATCATCTCATTTTTGACCTGAAATAATTGTGCGTGTATTTAAAACGAAGTTAAAAGAACTCATATCTGACATTTGGAATAAATCTGTTTTTATCAAAGTTGAGGTTTTTATATATAGGTATAGTCGAATTTCAAAAAAGAGGTTTGCCTCATGCTCACATTTTGATAACTTTATGTGAAAATGACAAAATTGTCGGGCTGGCTGATATTGATAAAATAGTTTGTGCAGAGATACCGGATAAAAATTTGCAGCCAAAATTACATGAATTTGTTGTCAAACACATGATGCACGGTCCATCCGGTGTTTTGAATCCAAGCTCTGTATGTATGCAAGATGGAAAATGTTCAAAACAATTTCCAAAGGAATTTGTACAATTAACGAAAGAATCAGTTAATGGTTATCCGTTGTATAGACGGCGCGATAATAATGTTTCCGTTGATGTTAGAGGAAAGTCTTTAGATAATCGTTATGTCGTTCCATACAACCCATATTTGCTTGCAAAATATAATTGTCACATTAATGTCGAGGTGTGCACTTCCGTCAAAAGTATTAAATACATATATAAATATGTATATAAGGGTTTTGATAGTGCAACTGTTTTAATTCAAAGTGAAAGCACAAACGAAAATGACCAACAAGTACAAGTTGAAGTAGATGAAGTTAAAAAATTTTTGAATGGTCGATATGTGGGATCAACTGTATCAATTGTATTACGAGTTGGGCAGAATTCCCGTTTTTCAATCGTATAACGTTAACTCAAAATATGAGAGCACTCTCCGAAGAGTTGGAATTCGTTCAATTTCTAAAGAGAATTGGCAATGGTGAAGATTTAGTAGAAATTCCAGCAAATTTGATAGGTGTTGAATCTAACATAGTACATGATATTTTTGGAGATATTAATGAAACCATTTTATCAGATAGAATGTTGAAGTCAGTTGTGTTAGCTCCAACTAATGAAGATTGTGGACTTATCAATAACGATGTATTGAATCGCATCGCTGGTGAAAAAAAGGTTTATTACAGTTTTGACAGAATTATTTGCGAGGATAACAGTGAGGTGTGCAACTATCCAGTAGAATTTTTGAATACTTTGATTGTAAGTGGTTTGCCACCACATAAGTTGGAGCTCAAGATTAATGCGATAGTTTTGTTAATTCGAAATTTAAATACGAAGCAAGCATTAGTGAATGGGACGAGAATGCGAGTCAAAGCAATGCATAATAACACAATAGATTGTGAAGTACTTACTGGAGTTGCTCGCGGAAAACGTGTTTTGATTCCACGCATACACTTGACGTATTCAGGGACTGCACTGCCATTTAATTTTCAAAGAACACAGTTTCCAGTCATCAGCGCATTTGCTATGACAATTAACAAATCCCAAGGACAGACATTTGATAGAGTTGGAATATTGTTGAGGAGACCTGTTTTTTCGCATGGTCAACTTTACGTTGCAGCCAGTAGAGTTAGATCATTTGACGGGCTTAAATTTTATGTCAGTAATGAAGGTGGACAAGGTCATTTGGCTAATGATGAAAGGGTGTTTACAAAAAATATTGTTTACACTGAAGTTTTGAGAACTTCATGATATAAAATATAGAATTATTATTATACATTATTATCATTTTAGATTTCATTCAGTTTGAATGTTTTTCAATATTTAATTTTTTTCATTCGTTCATTTGCCAATTTCATTTCTTTGTTTCTTGCCTTCACTGCATACTGCGATTTGATTTCGTGATGGCAGAGTATAATAATTTGTTTGATAATTAACACGGGAGCGAGATGTTGTGCAAAGTCGCATTGTCGAAATTATGAATTCAATAAAGAATAAACGCGATCAATTGAAAATCGAAGGATTTTATTTTGTTTTTTTTTTTTTAATTATTTTATTATTTAAGGTATTAAAGAAAATTGAAGGATGAACGCAATAAATTGCGTCAGAATTTCGAATTTCTTCAGAAGAAGGTGCTGTTCTACAAAATTGCTGATTCCTATACTGATAACTTTCCGATATCACCTGAAGAACAAATGTACGGAGCAGATGTTAAGATAATTTATTTGTTGAAAAGATTTCAAAATGGAGCATCAGTTCGAAACTTTATCGGTATTTCATTCAAACAATTCATCAATATTTTATACTAATTATTTTCTTCTTTCGCAGGTGCATATGTGGTCACATATTACGACAATTTTAAATTAAACGATTTGATTGGATTGATGATACAAGGAAAAATTAAGCCAAAACCAGAAACACAACAAATAATTTTGCACGAGATGAAATTATAAATTTTAATTTATTTTTTAAATTGTTTTCTACAACTTTCTTTAGATTTTGTTCATATTTTAATCAAATTCATCAATAAAATTTAAATACTATTAAAATAAACAAATTGTATTTTGAATAGGTCGAATTTCGACCACTGGCGACCCTAGTTATAATAATTAAGCAAGAAAAACAATATCCACTTAATATCTCTACTGATATCCTTTATAGACCAATGTTACCAGCTTTGTTATCAGGAAATAAGACGAATTTATACTTCCTTTAAAGCGATAAGTATTAAAAATTGGTGAGTATTTTGAAATAATTGTGTTATATCTTAACCTTAAGGAACTTAAGGTTCCGTGGACTTTCACGGAAACAACTTGAAAACTATACCCTGGTGCTTTGATGTGTCGCAAATATTTTGTATATTTAAAGCTGTATCTTCAGATTAACGCACTAATTATTTTACTTCAATATCAATGTAGACTTGTATGTAATGACAGTAATGACCATGAATATTTCTTAAAGAGTGACAAATCACACAATTTAAGAGCCGACGTCACAACTCCATTTTTGTAGAGAACGCACTCATAAACTCCGCTTTCATAACTCATTGATTTTATAAAGAATATAGCATGTACAACAATCTCGTTACAATCAAAAGCTTGAAAAATAGATCATTGCTGATGGCTCTTCATCTGGCGATATTGATTATAAAATACACGATTTTTTCATTTTTGACCCAGTACAACATGCTAACAGTCCATAATTCGTAACAAATAGTGTATTTTTCAGGGTGCATTGGTGGCTAATTACCTATCTTTGAGTAAGTGATAAAATGTGACGACTTTCTTTTATTAAAAAAGCTCCTGAGACAAAATTGATTCTGTTTATCTCTAGGTGTAAACTCTATAATGATTTTACATTGAATAGTTATTTTGAATAAATGTATCTCTATTATGTGTAACCACTGTTTTAATATTAATTTTTGCTGGATGATTTGTCGAATATTACTTAATAATGAGTTCTATATAGTTGATAAGTTATTTCTGAGCTAACGTTAGGTTGTTGTTGTATCGGCTATCCCAGGGGGATCCATTTAGGGCTATATGCCCATTGTGATTGAGCTAACGTTATATAGAAAAAAAGTACGCACTAAAAGAAGACTCCATATATATCAAATATTGAAGTAAAAAATTTCGTCACTTAAGAGTTCTTCTGATTTTTTTTTCATGTCTTATTATGTCTATATGGTTGTGTCTCAACCGTTGCTCTCTATTTTTACCATATTCAATATTGTAGTTCCAGTGTTTTTGAATGATTGAAATCTAAAACATTTATTAATTTTTAAGTCACACTTTTTTTTTCTTTGCTGAAAGCTGTCATCAAAGAATATTTTCCCGCTCTATTAGTATACATTCTTACTATGTCATCTATCCAATTTATGTGCTGGAATTTAACATGTATATATATTGTATATTATGATGTTTTATTGTTTTATTATTCTTTGTACCTTATATATGTATATGGAGCAATATATTTATTAAAAGATCTAAAAGAATGATTTTGACAGCACTATAAAAAGTCCGAATTATATATACTGTTGATCTCACACTCAAGTATAGTTTAATGTATCTATGTTTCAAAAAATGCTTCGAACCGGAATCGAACCCAAAACCGAAAATCGAAAAAAATCGATATTTTTGCTGAAACGAAAATTGGAACCGAACCGATAAATTTTTTTGTTTTGAACTGGAACTGAAAAAATTTCGGTTCGAAGCCTTGGTTTAAACGTTGTTTAAAGATATTATAATAGTTAGATATATGGTAGGTTATACATACTAGGTGAAGTTTGAGGTTGGTGATTTATTTTTTAAAAAATTAGTAATTTAAAGCCCTTAACCAGGCGTTAGAGCCTTAATATTCTTTGTATTTGATAGAAGTATCATTCAAAGATAGTCTTAATTTAAATCAAGATCGCTTTTAGCAATATTCGACTTTAATACAGATGCATATTCTTTAAGAGAAGTATAAGTGTTATTTTATTTATCGATCGACCTCCTTATGAAGGAGTGAAAACATAATTTTAATCATTTTTAATTAACAACATTAACCATTTACACTTGTTTTTGCAATGGACAAGCTTCCCACCAATCGCATTCAGTCTCACACCATTGGGCTAGGGCTAGCTACGCGACATTCTATGCATGTAACATCTGCATACCTAGGCGGCAGCGAAGTGCAGTGGGTCTCGCCCCATACACTCCTTCGCTGTTAACTTTTTCCTACCTTTTGTTCTGTGGGCAATAATAAAAATAATTAATTGATTGCATTAAAGTTAATGCTTTTCTCGGTCCAATTTCGTTAGCGATTAGAGATTTTCACATAAATTTAAACATTTATAATGTATTTATTGTTATTGTTATTTTAGTAGTTGTTTGTATTAGTTGTTGTTGTTGTTATTATTATTGTTGTTGTTGTTGTGGCTGTATAAGTTATTGTTTTTGTCGGTCATTATATTATTAGCTTTAAGTTAAAATTCGCTAATGAATTTAAGATTAACGATTTTGTATGGAATTAATAGTATCTTTAGTGCTATATTGTCCGCTACAGGATTTAAGGGTTGCTAAAGAAGGCGCAGTGCCTTGCCTTTTTTGTAGTTTCCCCTTTTATTGTTATGTTGTTGTTTTTCACATTTTCACATTTATTTTTTTTTTTGTTTCTTATTGAAAGAACTTTGAAGTCGTAACATTTTGCAAAACTATCGTAAATTCGTTTTATATTTCATTTTATATTTTTCCACCTTTTCACTTTGTAATATATAATATATAAGTATATAAGTTTGTGAGTGAAGAGCTACGATTTTTAAATGACAGTATTAGTCCTGTGGTCTCAGTTCCAGTTCCACAAATAATATATGTTTATGCTAAAGAATCAATTGAAAAATTAAACAGAAAAAATATTGTGAAATATAGTAGCGTATTGTAGATACAGTAAAAGCCCTACTAAATGGAGAATTTCATAAATGGATATTTATCTAAACCGCACTTAAGAATGTTCGTTAATCAATAACAGTTTCAGTTTTCATAAAAGTACATTCAGTTAAACGGACACTTCTCTTATTTTAATAGAAGTGCTGGTCTTATTGGCGGGGATTAAGATGGATTTGATGGTTGGACTTTATTTGTATTTTTCTGCTGATTATTTTATTCAATTCCGCCTATTTAAAAAGAAAATATTAATCCTTATCTATAATATTAAAGTAAATTGATTAATATGTAATTTATTTACTTAAATTCTTAGTCAAATAGTCAGATAATCCAACGATATCAAAACAACATCTTAAGAACAATTACTAATGGTCCATCATATGTCCGTAACAGTGACCTTTATTATGACTTGAACGTTCCAACAGTTGTTGAATTAATCACGCTTCAGGCTGAAGCACATAAAAAATGACTTGAAGTTCACTGCAACACAGAAACTTCATCACTTCTTCAAACAGAAGCACTCGTACCTACAACGGCTTAAGCGAACCAAACCGTCTGTATTTGTAATGATGAGGAAAAAAATTATGTTTAAAAGTAAACAGGATTTTTAATATATAATAACAAAAAGTTTTCTTAGTTAAGTTGATTTATTTTGAACCAAGTAGTCTTTTCTGACTAAATGCAGCATGGTGTAAAAATATAACGAATTAATGCTTTACATCGTCTACCGGAATGTTCTTCAGGAGGTCGGTACTTCTACGTTCCCAAAATGCTTTTGTTTTATCAACAAATATATTTTTCCAAAAGATGAAAGTCATATAGAGCCAAATTAAGTAAATAAGGAAAGTAGTTGACATGCGATTGTAGGTACTGTCCATTGGTGCGATATTGCCTAAGAAACCTACTTCAATAGCAGCTATATAGACCTATATGGGCTATATAGTTATATATGCACAAGTGGTCTTATTAAGAAGGTCCTCGCTGTATAAAAAACTCTTCTTTCTACACTACTCAGAAAAGAGAAGCAAATATCTCCTAAATCTGAACAGATAATATTTAAAAATTACATTCTTACATACTATATTATACTATACATACCATACTATATTATACATACTAAAATGTTAGAGAACGCCTTGCTCTTATACAATATGGAAGCAGAATTTTTCACAACGTATTGGTCCAGAAATAAGAGTGGTCAAACAGCGATTACATACTATATTGTTGGAGAACGTCCTGCTTTTATTCAATGTAGTAGAAGAATTTTCCACAAACAATTGGTTCAGAAATGAGAGTGCCCAAACAACGATCTAGAAGAGATTAATATTTTTCAGGATACAGCTGCAGTGAAAGAAATGCTCCAAAAATTAAAGATATGGTAGGACACAAAAGTATATAGACTATACAAACTTTAAAGGATGTAGTGTCACGAACAGCTAATGTTTAAATCCACCAAAATCAATACAACTGGCAGTGGCGTAACTACATTTTTTAGGCCCATAAGCAAGTTCTAACTAAAGGGCTCCTACTAACATCTTTTTATACCCTTTACACGAAAAAGTGTAAGAAGGGTATATTAGGCTTGTCAAGATTTTCGTAACGTCTGTTTGAAGTCTGTTTCAGTATTTGAACAATATATCAATTTATTCTATGTAGCACAATTAGCACTTCTTCACTTTTGTTTTCATTTATTTTTAGAAAATTTTCTAGATTTGGTAATTTCTTTAATGTTTCTTCTCGTTCGTTTTGCTCTTTTCTTTTCTTGGCTCCACTTAAATGTCAACACAAAGAAATTTTAAAGAATTTCTTGATATTACAAATGCAATTTTGTTCAAAAACCAAAATTTAACGTTTCGTCCCACCTTTGAGAATTTATTAAAAATAAATATAATGAATACATAAATTTATAATGGGGCCCCCTAAATTCCGGGGCCTGAAAGCGTTGCTTCTAGTCGCTTCCCTGTAGTTACGCCACTGACAACTGGTACGATGTCACAAACAACAACTACTTTTTGTACAAAGCGAACTCTCTGTAAACAATATACTTATAACTATAAAAATAAATCGAATTATAATTTTCTCAAATCCGATTTTTTAAGTTTTGACTAGTCAGGCATCTCCCACTCGACTTTTAGGAAGTTGATTTTTTGATTATATGGAAAACAGCACATATTGTTATAAGTCATATTGTTATATATGTCTTTCGATACAATCGAGAGTTGATGATACAATCTATATATTTTTCTGGAGTCGCAATTTTCGTTCGAAATGAAAAAAATTGATGTTTTTGAGATATTCAATTCAAATTTCACGAATTTCAATGATGATTTAGGCTTGTCTTTGATAAGTTCATTGATAGTTTTTAATATATCTGCGGTTATTATGAATATTGGTTGGTCAACATATTGTTCATCATTTATGTTCTTACAATTCATGCAAAAAGTGGAGTAAACATCAATTCTAGAACAGGGGTTAGAACAGTAATAAAGAAACAACAACTACAAGAATTTTTTATAAAATCGGTTAATCAATTAAAACTTTTCGATAAAACGTTTCATTCAGTTTAAAACAAAACTTAACATCACAATATCATAGGTCTTTGCTCGATGTTCATATTTGCACCGATAATATAAATATGGTATATTGTCTCTTCAGATGTAGTTACTTTGGATTTACAATATCAGCAATATCTGTTTTCACTATATACACAGTCTAACAAAGAGTACATTCAGCCATTTTTATTTATAAAACTAATTGGTACATAAGACTCTAATCCAAAGTAAACTTAGTGATGACAATGAATTCCTTAATATAATCGAATCATTATATAGAGATTTAATATATACTGTATATATATATTTATATACATATATATATGTTTTATAATATTAGTATTTACAACATTCTTAACTGCAGTATTAATTTCTGGCAAATAAAAGTAGTACTTTCACTTTTCGACTACAGCCGATATAAATTTCTATTAAAAGTACATTTTGATACTATGTATTACCTATATAAAAATTTATACTAAAAAGCCAAACCCAGTTTTATCTAACAATATACATTGTTTCCATTGTTTTTGTTGTTGTTAATATAATTTGCTCTACTTGTGCCGCTTAAGTATATGGAACTCTCCTTTTTAATAAATTTTAGTAGAGTCTAAATAATTGCCAGGGAGAGTTCGAAAGTTTCGTATGTAAAAGAAATTTTCTTTAAAAATTAAAAGAATTTATTTAAAAAAAAATTTTTTTTTAA
Source organism: Teleopsis dalmanni (assembly GCF_002237135.1). Classification (NCBI taxonomy): domain Eukaryota; kingdom Metazoa; phylum Arthropoda; class Insecta; order Diptera; family Diopsidae; genus Teleopsis; species Teleopsis dalmanni. The sequence continues at coordinate 53,257,046 of NC_051848.1, forward strand.
TAATTGATTTTATTTAATTTAAATAAAGTTTGAGACGTCGATTTTCTCGATAATTTTAATGATCTATTAATAATCTTTTGAATAGATTTTTTGGGAATTTATTAAAGAGGCATTTACTATCGGAATTTGTAATCGAAACCTTTTTCTAGGTCCTAACCTGATTCATACTTAGTTATAACTTATCTATATTTAATGTAAGTAAGAGTGTTTAACTGCAAAAGATCAAAAAATTCTAGACGTTAAAAGCTCGAGAAAATTTAAAGGTCTATTAACAATCTTTTGAATAGATTTATTAGGAATTTATTAAAATAGGTTTTTACTATCGGAATTTGTAATCGGAACATTATTATAGGTTCTAATCAGTTTCATACTTGGTTATATCTGATCTATATTTAATGTACATAAGAGTGTATAACTCTAAAATTTAAAAGTAGTGTTTTATAACTACTAAAATATATATAGTTTTAGTTTTAAGTTCTCTTCAGTATAAATGAGTCATTTATTTTTTGGCTATTTTTCAGCCAATTTTAGTATTAAGTACTCTTTTGAATAAATGAGTCATTCATTTCTTGGCTATTTTTAAGCCTTTCAGGAATATTATATTAACTCAAATGTTATAATGCTTCGGACGACAAAGACTCACTCTACATAAATGTTAATGCATATATTTCCTACGTATGTATTTTGACTTTTTTTTTGTAGTACTTTTCGATACTGATTGCTATTATTTTCGAAGATTATGGAGAATTAAGAACTGTGTATCAAGGGATTGGAATATAATGAGTTTCAAAAGCGGTTTCAAAATTGTTATATGCTGAAGTTTTACTTTGAAATATCTATAATTAGTACAGTTTGATTGCGAAACGATTTGGATCCTTTTTCGTTCTTCGATTCTCGGATGTCGTTATGGAGTTAAAGCTAGAGAGGCTTCCATTCGCATAACTACTACATCTCTTGTTATTGCAAGCAGCTCAATGGTGTTCCAAGACAGTTAAGCTCTTACTTGCCTAGTGCTGGACTTTGACACAATATATGCACCGCTGTCTCCTTTTCTTCTAGACAGAGTCTGTAAGTGTCTTAATCAACAAGAGTTATCTTTTTGAGTTGATGAATTTATATGTAGGTTCGACATTTGTCTTTAATTTATTGTGTAATGTTGAGTTTCTTAGAATAACACCTAAGAATAAAATTAAAAAACTAAGAAGGTTTACTAAGAAAGAAATTAAGAAAGTTTCTTGTGTTTAATAAAATCTTTTAATAAACCTCACTATTCAAAAATAGTTTATATTAAAAAAATAGTTTCTTTCATCGTAATTGATTTTATAACATCGAATTTGATATAAAGTTCTTTAAATTCTGTTAATTAAATAATTAATTTCTTGTATTTTTGTTATTTAGCTTTAAACTTAAAGCAAATAGCCTCTTAAAATGAGATATATATAAAATTCGAATTCGAAATTTCGAAATCTTTGATACACATAATTTAATGTATTAATTAAATATAAAATTGATTTTTAATAAAGAAATTTGTGGTTCACAAAAATACTAAAAATCCACTTTCATTATGTAATAATCATATAATATGTTCGAAAAATATTTGGAATTTTCGAAATTTTTGTAATTTCCCTCGTCCCGTCACTTAGCTATTTCATATTGGCACATTGTTGGCATACACGTGTATAAGTATACTTTGAATAGTCTTTTTCGTTAACAAGTTAGTCTGTGGGAGATCGTATCCTCCCCTATAAATAAACTTGCCTAGGACTACCTAGAACACATTTTTTTTCAAGATTTTCTACTTGTATAGTTGGAATACGAAAGAAATTGATATGCATTGAAACAAAAGGACTAAAATGTCGCTACATTGATGATTGCTGGATGATATTTAGGTGGTTGCTCTATGTGCTAGGTGGGGTGTTTATATGACATATCACCATATCACCATACCGGCATACCGCGGAGCGTTGTTTTAAGTGCACATTCAGATATGTATATGTGCGTTTGGTTTTTAAGGATTGGCCTTTTAACAAGGTGTGTAATGTACCACGTCATGGTTTCATATACTTGTATTCGTCTTATCAAATTCAAATGTTTCGCTTATGCAGCCAGTGCCGATGAGCATTTAGGACAAGTTGGCATATGTCAAACTCAGTTGTCATTTGTGTTTCAATGTTGTCCTTATACTTTAAAATCTATTTTTGTTTTAGTTTTTCTTATTGTTGTTATTATTATTTATTTTGTTGTTGGTTTTGCATATAACCTTTCTACGACTATTTGTAATAGGTGTTGTTATTACTAACTTGTTCCTGAAATCACTTTAAAAAGACTACAGCATAACTTACTTAACAAGAATATCATATTTTAGTTAACTAGTTCAGGATAGTGAAACATCCATTATATGATAGATTAAAGTAATACAGCTAAAACCTATATGTTAGTATATAAATTCTTCCTGAAATCATTTTTAAAGGACTTCAGCATAACTTACTCAACAAGAATATCATATTTTAGTTAACTAGTTCAGAGTAGTGAAACCTCCATTATATGATAGATTAAAATAATACAGCTAAAACCTATATGTTAGTATATAAATTCTTCCTGAAATAATTTTTAAAGGACTTCAGCATAACTTACTCAACAAGAATATCATATTTTAGTTAACTAGTTCAGGGTAGTGTAACCCTCATTATATGACAGATAAAGGTGATACAGCTAAAACCTATTTGTTAGTATATAAATAGTTACTACCTTCAGTTCGTACAGTACGTATAACTATAAATTCCCGTAGGTGCATTTATTGTGCCAGAATTGGGTTTCAGCAGAAAATGCTATAACATTAGTTTCCAATCTAAATACAATTTTTGTCCTTTTTGCATTTTTTCAGTCATTTTTTTATGCTGATAAATGCAGCAACTCCTGCGGCTATTAACACTTATTCTAATTACATTGCCTCTAGTTGGTTGATGACGTAGTCCCAACTATTTGGCTTAAAGGTGTTCCATATTGTCCATGTGCGTATATGTCTCTATGTATGTACGAGTATATATCAGTTTTCGTAAATAACACACTAGGTTTGGTCAACATAACAGCGCTTATATGTCACATTGTAATTTTGTGTATAAGGTGCGTCCAATTGACTACACTAATTCATAGACTCACTTCATCATTTCCATTATCAGCCACACTAACGCAAGCGCGAAAAATTAATAGAAAACATGCGCCGAATGCATCGCGAATATATTTCACATCTATGCGTATCCATATGGCTGTCTGTCCGACTATCTACGTGCATGGGCCCAAGTTTGTGTGAAAGTGTCGTTCTAATCGCTATCAAACATACCCTACGCGCGCATAACCTTTTGTCTTTCCTATGTATTTTTTAATGGTTAGTGGGTGGGTCATTTAGTATTGTACAAATATGTAACAAAAAAAAAAAGAAAAACTAATACAGAAAAAAAAGACATAATGAATGCCAAACCAAATTCTAATTTTCACATTTAGTAACTGACCCATAAGATGAGCAATTTTCACATTTTCCGTAGTTAACAATTCTAATGCCGTGAAACTTGGTTCATCAGTCACTTTGGAAGCGTCGCTTGGTACGGTAGCAAATTTACTTCCTTAAACGCCAACTAACTGATCTACGGGAAAAATTCTAAAGTTAAAAAGAAAAAAATTTTCAATTTGTTTTATAAAAAAAAAAATTGTGGTAAAGATTCCTTTCTATAATAGAGAAAAGGAAATTGTTTAATAATGTTTTTTTTTTTTTTTAACCGACATTTTTCATTCGCGCCTGTATCTTGCTGAACCGATTCCAGTTCTCTTATATAGGTTGAGCAAAATTTCAGGTGTGTGAGAAATTTGTCCTGACAACATCGGAAAAGTACACGATCTTAGAAAAACGTAAATGTGTTTTTATAAAAATACCTTATAAATAAAGAAAGTTAAATAAAATAAGAATTGGCGGTATATTTATAAAAGGATCCCAGAAGAACTTTGAAAACATTTAAAAATATTCATTCAAGTGTTTTTATGATCTATGCTATTAATATTTATTCCAAACTCCATTCGGGAGTTTAAGGCTTTAAAACAAGATATTAATCCGTTTTGATATCTTAATATGATATTAAACGCAGTTCATTTAGATTAACTAGGTCTACGAATGTATTCCTAACAGTTCAGAATCTAAGAATCAAGCAACAGAATAAAGTATTGGAACAATTAATATGTCTAAAACTCCTTCAGAGACTGTTCTCTTTCACATTATAGTGCAAAAAGAAAAAAAAAAGAATCTGTGATATATATAACATGACGTTAGAAGTTTTAAAAGTAATAGTGTGCTTTAACAAGCGAAAATTTAAAAATTTTTCTTTAAAGAAACATTTCAAAAACGATATATATTCATATATGTAAGTTAATATAAGAAGACTTTTCTGTAAAGTTATATCTGAAATATTAAAGTGAATACATATATACATAATTAACAATAAATCCTTCACAAAGGAATCTCCTAAATGCTAGATTCTTTATCACAGCAAACCAATGCTCAAAACTCAAAAGGTACGTAAATTGTTTAAAGGATTAAAAAAATTGCTTATAGTATAAATAAAATTTACAAATTCTTACCAAAACTAATTATAATTAAAAGAATATTAAGAACTATTTCAAGAACTTTAATATATTACTATCAACATCATCATTTTTGGGCAGTCAAGCTGTCATTAAATCCATGGTAGACACTATAATCGCATTTCTAACAATTCGGGAACGCCAAGCATCTCTTAAGGAGCTAGGTAGGAGCTAAGTAGTGTCATGAGTTAGACACTGACAACTGGGCTTCTGGACACAATGACATCTCAGGCAATTGTAGGGCTGACGAGCTTACCAAGGCAAGCACTTTACTTCCTCAAATTCACTTTGTAGATATTAGTGTTGTAATTGTAGCAGTCAGACAGACAATCAAACAAAAATATCTTGCCAAGCAAGATTCTGTAGACAAACCCTCTTCTCTTTCTTGTCAATCTTTAGGTTGACCTAGTCTAAACTAGACAAAAAACACGCCATTCAGCTGGTTGAACTGAGATGTAACCTGCTCAGTACTATGGTAACGGTGCTGACGGGTTACTGTGTAATAGAAAGACCTACTACGAAACTGGGTCTACCTTATAATGACTTTTGTCGACGGTGTGACTCTGGGGATCAAAACGAAACTGTGCTTCACCTCATGTGTCAGTGTCCATCTTTAGCTAGGAGAAGATTTAAAATACTCGGGACGCCTGTTTTTACCGATCTAATAAAGATGTTATCCTGCAAAAATAGAGACAGTCAAAGTATATAGAATTGTTTGGTTCATTTTTACCTAATAGGGGAGTCGTGATTTTCTGCGTGGCTTGTACGGTAACCTTTAGTCGACGTATGTACAAACGCTAATTTTGTAGTATTACAACGGGCCATTATTTGAGCTTTAGTGAGTTTTGGGCACAAGCCTGCCACTCCATCCTAACCTAACCTATTATCATCATATTTGACTGGACTCATTATGTCTTCGCCTGTCTCAGGATTTACTTTCACTCTACCTTATTTTCTAAACTTATTTTTTAGTGTGTCGCATTCATATTTGCCATATATTAGTCAAACAATCTATCCATATTTGATATTATTTTACTGTTACATTCCAAATAGATTATTAAGACAATATTTTCTCTAGTGGGTAGACATCACTTACTCTAACTATATATCCGAAGTGCCCTAGTCTTTCGATTTGTACAACAATTATTAATATCTGCTTGTAATGATAGCTAGCCGTAGGTAGATAAAGATTTACTTAATAATTTACTAGAAGACTTATTACCCCCAGTTTAGATAAACTTATCGTTCAGTTGTTTTAAACAAAACAAACCCCACTTTATGTGGACAACGACAGTTCATTGCATGACATGACTTGATTTACTATTTAATGGGTTTTGTTGTGGAAGACACAAAAACAGTATTGTTCTTTCATTTCTCCTCATTCATTTTAAGACTAAAATTATGTGTTATTTTTTATAGTTTTTAGGAACTTAGACAGATCTGATTAGTAGATCGTTTACATATGTCAAAAAGTGTTAATTCATGAATGAGTGTTTCGATTGTAATATTAATTAGTCCCCATGTCTGTGTCCTGTTCGAGTTTCAAGTTCTGTGAATGATCACCTCTTAAGCACACATTATTTCTTACTCTACGTTTTGTGCATTTTAATAGGAGTGTGTTAATCGGGTCAGTAGATTAAGTTATATATGGGCATTGCTTTAAATAGGGTTCTCACTATTTAAGCTGTCGATGTAAAAGATTTTTAGAGAGTATGTGGTAAAGTGTTTTTTATTATGCTTTCTCTAATATCTGTGATTATGTAAATATGTATTTATTCTATAGTGGATTTATGTTTCTTGTAAACTGCTTGAAATTTTAAAATAATGACTACTAAATATTCATATAGTTCGAATTTAAATGATAGCATCCAATGAAGTATGGACGAATACGATCAAAACATACTTTTAACACCTAGATGTTTTTTATTTTTGGCTCGGAGATTTTTAACAAAATATATAGATATTTTCTGCTACCAGAAAAATGTAATAACCCTAAGAGACAAGTGTAAAAAATTCAAACTTTGAGATAGAGTACTATAGAATGTAGGTTATGCAGACTAGAACTATTTCGGATAATTTTTATATTCGAGCTTGTCTCTTTCTTTTATATATAAGGCAAATAAGCCCAAGTGCACTTTGTTACCGTATATATTTCTCGAGCCATATTTTGCACATTAAGCAATATAGGGTCCATTTTTGACGCGCACTTAAATAAAACTGATTCAACCAATTACTGAAGTGTTAAAAGTTTCTTTCGTACGAAATCTCATCTTTCTAACGTAGTGTAGCGTAACCCGATCGGACTTATACAATACGGGATATACATATATAACCAAAAATCATCGTTTGAGATGGTTTTTGGATTTCTTTTTAGTACACATTATATAGCTTACTAACAGACAGATTCAAACTCTATAAGTTATACATAAGATTAGAGCTGTCCAAAGTAAGGCCCGCAGGCCACATGCGACCCGCGCCTAGTGTTTGTGCGGCTCGCGAAATGTTTTTAATCTACTACAATTAAACAAATTTTCTTTTGGTGTGCTGGTAACACTACATCATTTTATTTTTATGATATATCAAATAAATGAATTTAAATTGATAAATTAATAAAACTAAATTTAACATTATAACCGTATTTATAATGATCTAATGTATTTATAATAACAACTACCATATGAACGTACAAATTTGTTTCTTCGGCCTTCCAACCTGTACAGTAATTTGTATTGGTCCACTATTGCATCTGGTCTGAACAGCCTTGCATAAGATTATTGAGCTGCAATGTGATGGGGTACTAAAAATATCCTTGTCGCAGTAGTCAAAAGATCATAAATGAACTTAAGAAAATTTTCCCAATATAGATTATAAAATATAGATTTCAAATTTTTAATTCTTCCTCTTTAGCTTAATTGGTTTCGATTGGTTATGTGTAAGCGACGCATGTTGATAAACGGACATCTATGTTAATCGCAATATAGAAGTCTTCTAAGATTTGTACCAGGGACATATTACATCCTTCAATTAGTTTGGGAACTTACGATGTTTCCACTGGTAAGTCTGCACTGCTTTAAGTAGTCTAATGTATCTCACAACCGTTCAAGCGGTAGAGTGCTGACACCAAGCGTTTTTTGCCGCTAATGTGCTTTAGGCCAAAGAATATTTTTGGATTAAGTGTCTTCTTTATTGCGTAATAAACATTTCCATAAACTAAATATAGACTTTATTTTGAATAGTGTAAAGTATGTATAGTAAAACTAAAAATAATTGTACTTCACCGAAATAAAAATGTAAATTAAAATGTTTATATTTGGTTAAGTCAAACTATAATTAAACTTTGGTTAGAAAGAATTAACAACTATAAAAATTCGTACTTCCCCTCCAGAAAAAGTCACCGTGAATAATGCTGCGTTTTATTAGGAAAGCAATAAATAAAAAAATCTAGAAGTAATGGAGGATCCACAGGTTAAGACACCATTATTTATACGTCATTTGCGTAGCATATATATATGTATGTATGTATGTATATATGCAGGTATTTATATATGAATGCAAGTATATATGTACATATGACTATTTGGAGTTATGTGAAATGTTTATAGACAGAATGATTACAAATCCATAGACCTTCAGAGCTTTTATGTAACCTACTTCACTAACAAATACCAACGCCTAATACTAAGGCATTTGCTATTAACTATGACATTACAATCCGCTAATTAAGAATTTAATTTAATTTCTTAATTAGTGATAAGGAATTAAAATTTGTGTGGAAATATTGTATTTGTAATGAAACAATTGAAGTGAGTGAGTACACTTGTGATTTGTTTTGAAATATTGTTCTTTATTTCACTGAACAAATATTTATGTACTTCTTGGGGTTTATGGTAAAGCGTAAGTACGTAAATAAAGCAAAGTCTAAGTCCAAAGTTCAAATCTGCATTCCAAATAAAATAATTTATTTGGAATAAAAATTTTCAACTTACGCTACTGCCAGCAATCGAAGTCTCTCTGATAAGGAAAAGCAGCGCATTTAAATTATTGAATTGCTTCTTTATACTTCTTACACACAGTTTATGAAGTACCCAAGTATTGGGTTTCGATTTGTGACCAAACTTTGCATATGTTTTAAAATGCTTCTATAATGGGTTTTCATTTACATGACGTTATTATTAAAATATTTTTCATAATTTTATTGATTTTTTTTTCAGGAGTTTTTATACAGCTAAGTTTCTAGAAGCTAACTATTTCCAAATTATAAGAAGTATACTTAGTTTTCATCATAAATAACAGACATTTTCAATAATGCCAATAGCTCATTCTATTCCTTATCGTAGTAAAATGGTAAATTCATGGTAACCTATGTAATTGATCTGCAATAACTTCAAACTGCTATAACTTACAAAACTGTATCTATATCTCACCTAACGACAACTAATATAATTGTTTACCAGCGTTTGAATATACCATAGCTATGAAAAGTCAAGTACTACACTATATGTTGGTTAAGCTGTCCGCGACGTGCAGTAACCGCTATTTGTTAGTGGTTTTGGAGAATGGTGTCAAGGGATATAATAATGTTTACAATGAAAAAGTAATGGAAGGTGCTTTAAGTCTAATGGCAACCAAACATCCAACGCTGAACACACCATCTTTAAATGCAACAGATGGAACACCGAAAGAACATCACTTAAAATAATAGTCGGTAAAATAAACGAAGATGAAAAACATCACAACGAAGATGATGCGTTTGAGTATGAAGATGATCATACTAAAACGAAAAAAACATGATCTAGAAAATGGCGAATTTTAAAAAGAAGAAAAACAAAAAAAACTAACGAGACCAGGACGCAGGTTAACGAAGAAAAACTTAATTTTTTTAATGGAAAATCCAAAATAGGGACCCTATCCTGAAGTATGTCAGATAAAGTTCCAGAATAGAAACGGTCTGGTACATGAGAGGGATTGTTTTTAATCCGTGCAAATCGGGCATACCTCTACTGTGACGACATAGTGATGATGCGTTGGCACTTTTAAACAAAAACCCAAACATTTCGATGAGAGAGATATTTGATGTTTCAACAAAATTTGGCATTGTTAATATAGAATACGTCGATATACAATTATTGAGAAATAACATCTTATGCTTCATTCCGACTGTTTAATGTCCTTTACAGGCATTGGCTGCAAACTCGCTCCATTTCTAGGTATAGGAAATAATTACTATATTTTTTTAATTAATTATTTTATGCGATCTCCACTGAATAATTGATTTTAGAACAGATATAACAAAAGTTCCTATTTACAATAAACAAAAACATTCATAATAAATAATAATGAGTTATTAAGTATAAGATATATATGTAAATTACTACTCCTGAGTAGATCGTACAGAATTAATTAAGCAAAAAAATGTGAAAGTTTGGTCATCATATTCAACGATTTCCATTTATTTGTACATAAGTAAATTTTTTTTTATGTAGGTGATTTGAAAGTTCGGTATTGCTATACCAGAAACTGGGTGTATTGCCCTTACATAATATTTATATAATCTCTGAATGTACTCGTATAACAGAACTTTGAACCCAATTAATTTTGTAATGTAAATTTGTTAACCATTCGGAATTTTAAGTAATTCGTCATAGATATTGAGCATACCCAGAAAACAAAGCGCTTAATTCAATTATATTTCAACAAGATTTTGTTAAGAATATATACATATATATAAATTATGCATATGCACCCTGTATAAATTATTAAGTAACAAATTGATATTAAAAATTTAATTTAATTTAATCCATTAAATTTTTATTCATACTATAAATGGTATTTATACTATATAATTTCTCTAAAAATTGTTTATTATCCGAAACCAGCTTAAATTAAAATCGGGGTTAAACGCGACTTTATGCATGAATGAAATACTATATATAGTTTGGATCCTCAATAGAGAGCGCGACTATTCCTCAACTTAGCCTGAAACAACTAATGCAATAATCATTTGCATAGCTATGTGAACACAATTTTGGAGTAATATAGTGCCTGAACGATTAAATCTAGTTTTTCTGGATTTTTGGTTTGAAATATATTCCATCCTTTTTGGAGCAATGAAAAGGTAACGAAACCAACACATGCACAGAAATTTTTATTTATTTATTTTTTTACGTATATGTTTACTAGATATATACAACCAAAGACAGTTCGAGATTTCAACTTGCAAAACTTATCTTGTGTTAACTTAAGGAAAAATTTATCCAAAAAAATTGATGCTCAAATGAAAGTGAGTGTGTTCAGTGAATAGAAGAACTGAAATGTTATAACCATCCGGAAGCATTAATTAATGTGATGTTAATGCTGGAAATATCGCCGAGTATCTTAATGTTGAGAGGCATCCAAAAGCTTAAGCATAAGTCTGCACAGGCCACAACATAGACACAACAGGTTTTCTGGTGTCTTTTCTTCGAGCGCTGATAGACATGTACTACAGAAGACACTATAGAGTAGGCCGAGCTTGGTTTCACAGAAATATTGGTGTGCCATCCAAAAATTTCTATATAATATGTTGAAAAATAATGCTAATAATCTGTATTGGTTTTAATTTTTAATTTTTTTCTTTGGATTTAATAAGAACCAGATAAAGATGACCTGTCTGCTAACAATCAGACAATCGTACTTTGATTGTCTGAACAAAAGTCGCTCTGTTATCAATTGTCATCAAAAGTAACAAAACCGCAACAGTCAGCTTTAAGCATTATGGCATCCGAATTTAAGGATCCAAATGATTTAATATTCATCGATTACTTTTAAAAGCAAAAAACTATTAATATCGGATATCATATAATATTTTAGAGCATTTGTGGGATAAAATCACAAAAAATTCACAAAAACTAAAAAAAAAGAAAGTGCCATTCTATCAAGATAATCTACCAAATAACACGGGGATGATTACTGAATCAGGTGGTTTTTACAGACGGTCATCATTAATAAATTTCCCAGTCGATACGAATTACTTTTTGTTAGTATTGAGTGAAAATAGATTATTTGTTATCTGATCCTTCTTTAAAAGATCTGAAAGTTTTTACTGTGCTTTCTAGCAAGTCATACCCGATTAAATATTTTTTTAACAGAATCATATTCATTTACTTACTTGACATGATAATGCCAACAAATTTTAAGCAACTGAGCTCATACTGATCATAATTATATCTAATTCGATACTTGTTACCAACACGTATAGAACTAGGGAAAAATTTCTTATCGTAAGTGGTCTTTCTCCCAATTTGGTGCAGAAGGCTGCACTTGAAGATTACAATTGTTAAATCACATATACGGGTACTTTCCTTTAAAATGTTCTACTATCTCTGCAGATCTGTCCTCAAACGATTACTACTTTTTTATTAATTTTGAAAAAATTTATCGTGTTATTTGATTCAGCTCAAATAAATAAGTGATCACTGAAATATAAACCTATTTAGATAGTCTCAACTAATGATTCTATAAAAGAAGTGCAGAAATACATATCTGAATTACAACTAGCATATACTATATACTGAATTTTTTATTATTTTAATAGATTTCGAGAAGAAAGAGAGGATGATGAGCAATACCAATCAAGCGAAAAAATTTATTGTATTCTACTTGTCAAAACCCTATGTCAAGTTGATAAATAATCTCTTCATCGAGCCATAAATAGCATCGAATAATAGTAAGTAGTCTAATGATATTTACAGCGTAACATCTTTTTCAGGTTTTAAGATTAAGCTTTAAGTTGAACACCCATGACGGAATATAACTTTATATACATTGAACAACCGTGTTCCAATGCATATTGGAAGGATATGAAGAACTCTGAGGAATTATTGCATACCTTTTGTTCCAGAGCTGTAATGTTAATAACTGCGTGAATTATATAGAGGACAAAGGAGAGCGGAGGTACTGATATTGCGTCCCTTATGAATCAGAATAATGTTTATAATATTTTTCTCGATATTAAAATTTTAATGTAATTTTAATAAAGCTGTAATTATTTGAAGTGATTCATTTTTTAAATACACATATTCAATGGGTTTGTCTCAAAGAAAAAAATTTTTATACAAAAATTTTAATAAAAATATTAATATAATATTAAAATAATGCCATTATTTTAATGAAACTACTATATACAATAATATAAAATTAAAAATAAAAACGTTGTGGATTTCAAATAAAACGGAGCACAACTGTTTCTATCCAAACAGAAGATATTCAGCATTTCCAATAAAGTTTAGAAAATTTTTCATTAAGGATTTTCTAATATCAGAGATGGAAAGCAGGTCTATGTATATTTAATACTCTCTTTCTAGTTCTGATCAAAGCCAATTATTTGCAAAGAATATGAATAATAGTATTATTTTCTTCTAAGCATAAACGTGAAGATAGCGACTGACCAACTTATCGGGTATAATACAGATATAGTTAATACATTAATTAAAGCCAACATTAATAGTTGGCTTTGGATCAGTTGGTTAAGGTGCGCTAACTCTGAGCTTCAAATTTGGCAGGGCACGAGTTCAATTCCTAATATTTGCAGACTCCAAAAATTATTTAGGCATAACTGAATACAAGAATTATATCCAAGACCACTGATAATGGGTATTTGGCAACACTCGAAACAGCTGTATGGTCAGCCAAAAATTCAATTAAAAAAAATAATATAAAAAATAAAATTTTTGTTGTTGTAGTTCACTACTGTTCGAAAAAAACCTCTTTATACATTAATAATATTATCAAATGCATTAAATGGGATAACTCAGGGTTGTTAAAAATCTTATAAGAATATTTTTATTAGATAATAGCTAATGATAATTATAATAAAGAACCATATTAGTTATTTTACTCAATATTCATTAGGTAATTTATACTATGAACTACTGGATACTTACTATACTGATTTCTAGGAGAGTTGTACAGATTTTTTTTTTATGTACATTGTAAATTGTGCTTTATTATATACTAGTGATTTTTCTTTAGTTTACTAATAATATAATAATTATATAACAATAGTATTTACGACATCGAACAATAACCTCAGTAATACCATATTTCCACTGGTCTCATTTAGGCAGTTCTGCTCAGTAAGGCCGCTCATGAGGATAAATTTCCATACAAAGAGTTTTTACATAAATGAGTTCATTATAAATAAATCACCTGATTTAAGGCGTCAAATGCAACCATTAAAAATAAATTTCTCGCAAAGAAAATTATTAAAATTTTTAATATTTGTCATATGTTTTATAAGTAAAACGTGAACCAACAAGCTATTTCACATTTATAAATCAGCTTATGCCAATGGAAATCACCAAATCTGATCTGAATCTGTTTTCTTGTCTCGAAATCGAGAACATCCCTTATAGCTACGTAAATTATAAAAAGTTTAAATCAGGCCCGATAATAAAAATTAATAATTATAGCTTACTTACAGTTGTTATAATACATATGATATACTGTTGTTCTTTTTTTAACCCAAGTAACTCCACTGTTTCTGGGAAAGTATTCTCGCTAAAGACGAAACTCGGTGGGTAGTACAAATACCATAAATAGGCGAAATACCATACAAAGATGTTTATTTCAAGAAGTCGCCTGGTAAAATGTGAAATAGTTTCATATACACTACTTGGCAGTGTTCATGGGTTCCTGAAAACAGGAAGGTCTTGTGCAACTGTAGGACAGACGAGCTCGCCATGACAGGCACTCTGATTCTTGACATTCATTTCTCAGATATAGCTGTCCCACTTGCAAGAGTTAAACTGGCAATCAAACAAAAATATTTTAGCATTACCAAGAGAGATTGGCAAGGGTCAGTGCATTTTAGAAGACATGCTATGAAACTGGGTCTACTTTATGACTTTTTATCGTGGATACGGAGTGGAAAGTGGAAACTGTGTTCCGCCTCATGTGTTAGTGTTCATCTTTAGCTAGGAGAAAATCTTAATTATTCGGGGCTCCTTTTCTTATCGATTAAATAGACCTATCATCCTGTAAAATTTGAAATCTGACCAGGTTTATAGAATTGTCAGGTTGATTAATTTTTAACTAACGGGGGTGTCATGCCTTTCTGTTTTCTTTGTACGGTGATCTCAAATCGCTGATCTCAAATTGTTTTAGCTTTAGTAAGCTTTAAGCACAAGACCGCCATTCTAACGTTATCTAACATACACGCTAACATAATTTTAAGGAGCAACATGTGTTAAAAGTTTGTTGAGAAAAGCCTCTACAAATTCTTTATAAAAGCTATTATAAATTATGATAAAATCTTCTAGATATACTTTTAGTTTTTGTTCCCAGGATAAGCAGAAAATGAGTTCACAGACTCATTTAATGAATAAGTGGTTTAACGGTAACACTATATAATATATAATAATGCACTTCACTTTCTAAGTTCTGAACTACTAAATTACGGAATTAAATATATGTTGGTAGGTTATACTCTCTCTAATTGGCATCAAGATATGATTTATATATTTCTCATTCAGCGATATCGGTTGGAACTATAATTAATGCAGTTGTAATCCTATTAAAAATTGTGTGTTTACACTGTTGGCAAGTTTATTAGTTATAAATGTAATCTATAAAACTCAAGATTGAAATAATGTAATTTAAAACGGTGCCATTCTAAGGCACTACATTGAAATATGGATTAATTGTTTTAAACGTATGAATATGCAAAATTTATATAAGTAGTAAATGTTGAGGTTATTTAATTGAGTAGGAACTAGTTTTCAATATGTTTCATATAAAATTGTCTGGACTTTAGATTTCTCAATCCACAGTGTGAACATTGTCAACTTTACATAGTCACGTTTAACTATATTTAGTTATATAAGTAAAAGAATAGCTGAATACTATTAATATATTAACAGAACATTCACTAAACCCTATAAACACTTTTTATATACCAAAATAGTAGAAAGATAATATACAACAGATAATTGCATAATTTCTTTTTGAAATATAATATATCTTAAATTAAAATATACTATCTTACATCTTTACAAAAATACTACTTATATAAAACTTCGTTGGTGTTATTATAGTATTATTACTTTTTCGGTTTTTTAGTCCAACAAAAAATATTTTAGTTCTTTCCTAAAAAATTTTACAAGTCTTTAAAATAAATTTTTTTTTGTATTTAACAATATGTCTTTATTGAATCGCTTTTATTTAAATCCTAACAATAAGTTAATGGTCTTAAAAACTGATAACGAAGGGGCTTCTAAATAAGTACCCAGTGCTTATTTATCTGATATCACAGCACATAAGTAGAATCAAATATCATCTAAAACAACATCTATCATTTCATTTCAGTCTAGATCTTTAAAATAATATGACATTTTTATATCCTCAGTCTAATCCATTCAAATTTTAATTTTAGGTTCTACAAGCAAATTACAAAATCGGAAGGAAGTATACTTGAACCTTGAATTAGAAATGAAACTTCGAAACCATCAATGGGGTTTAGGTAGAAATTAACATCTGCGAGTCTGGATGTATAGCGCACGGCTATAGAGTTATGCAAACTTTAACTAATAAACATATGTAGAAGTTATTTAGCGCTTGCAGAATAAAGTGCACCTATCAATAGAAACAGCGACCTTCACCGCGACCTAAAGGTACCTACCGTCACTGTATTGCCTCATCATGAAAGACTTCAACAGCATACAATTGACATAGCCAACAAATTGCTTGACACTGGTTGTAGCTTAAGAAGAAGATTGAAACGTAAAAAACCTCTTCAACGCACAAGCTCAATAATATTTAATAGAATTAATAACTATTTATAAGTCAATTGATGTAAATGACTCGTTGGTCAGCCATGACTATTTGCTGTGTTAAGAAACTATTGGATTTTTTGTAATAAATGTTTTAATAATAAAAAAATGGAATGAGATTTATTAACAGTTATGTTCAAAACTTTAATTGGGGGTATTGGAATCGCATTTTTTGTATGGCTTCAGGAACTAAAAGAATAATTATTATATGTGTATGATATATTATAGAACCACAGGTTTTCAGATTCTTATTGGTGCAGAGCACTGCAACCTTAAGAGATCTACTGTACAGTAACATATGAATACATATTTACTAATATTTTTATAACGGAAGCAACAAAAATTGATTAAGTATTTAACCTTTGATAACATATCGGGCATTATATGATCTTGCAAGATATTTTTTGACTGACTGTAGCGTGCACTTGATATGGCTTGTTTAATGTGACACATCAAAATCACCTCCAATGCTGTTCAACTCAAGTGCTATATGTGTATAAATATTGTTACTAAAACTAACTGAATTAGAACTACAATAAAAAAAAACAACAACAACAATATAATCAGCAACAAAAGCCACAACAACAACACATCAACAGAAAACAATAGCAGAAACAATGCGTACATATATTAGTTAATAATTTTATTTCTTTGGATTTTTTTTATTCCCGTGACAAAGAAAATGATTAATTTTTGATATCTACAATGTTTTTTTTATTGGTTTTTATTCAATAATTACTTTTGGACATTTTTTAATATTTTTAAATTATATACATATATGCACATATGTGTTGTAAATAATTTTTTTCGCTAATTTTGCCTTAGGTTCTTAATCACAAGCCAATATAAAAGCTATAAAAAATTTTAGTAGCCAAAGGGCGATAGAAGACCATCATTACCTTCTATGGATAAATGTAAAACTAAGAACTCGAGAGCCGTAGGAATGGAAGTGAAGAGTGTAAGAAATAACCCACTATAGTTTTCGGTATCTAAAAAAGTATAAAAAAACATTTCTAACGATAATCGTTATCGGTACCGATTAACGTTTTCTGTCAGAAAGCGTGTCATTACCAAAAATTACCAGTTTTTGCATATGTAGGAATGACTTCTCTAAATTAAATTATATTTCTGAGATCAATAACGATAGTAATTAATATAGTTAAGCTATATTATTTAACTTGAAAATTGATCTACTCCTTAGAAAAAAAGGGGTATAGGCAATGGTCACAACTAAACAAAAAAATCGAATTATACTTTTTTAGATATCAAAAACTATAGAGGAATATACCTATGTAACACTCTTCCTTAGAAATTCTTTTTTATACTTTTTTAGATACCCAAAACTAAAGAGGGTTATTTCTTACACTCTTCACTTCCATTCGTACGGCACTCGAGTTCATAATTTTACATTTATCCATAGAAGGTAATGATTTTCTATCGCCTTTTGGCCACTAAAATTTTTAATAGCTTTTATCTATATACAGTCAAGCTTCTATAACTCCAACTTCTATTACTCGAATTTCTCTATAACTCGAACCAATAACAGTGCATTAAGGTTTTAGAGAGCAAATTCCATACAATTCTGCTTTCATAAATCGAACTTCTATAACTCGAATTTCTCTATAATTCAAACAAAAATTTTTTCCCGTACCGATAGGAATATGGGGAAAGTGCATTCTATAAGTCGAATTTTCGTTTTAAGTATAAATGCATTTTGCTGTTAGGGGAAGTCCCTTTTTCCAAATCAAATGTTTAAGCGTGGTTTAAAGTAAATAAAATAACTTTCAATACTACTCTTCACGCTTATAATGAGCTTGACAATGAAATTTGTACATCAAGCTTACCTACAGATGACGATATTATTGAGCACTATAGCTCTAAATTACTGGATCCCATTCTAAGCGCAACTGAAAGTGATGATGAGGGTTCCGTGGATATAATTGTTTATCAGCCTTCCAAGAATGAAGTAGAAGACTCATTCAATATTCTGAAATTATATGATGCTTTAAATGCACGAATAGTTTACAATATGTTAGGAAGGCAGGTGATAAAGCTTGGTCTGCTTTCGAACGACTTTTGTCATGATTGTGGCTCTGTGAATGAAAAGGATATTATATTCCATCTCATGTCTCAGTATTCATTATGTCAGTGTTATTATAGTATATAGGTCATGTGCGAGTTAGGCTAAGTTGATGCTAAACCAAATGGGAGATTTTTTGGGATTTTTTGCACTGCACACATTTAGCCATTTATCAACACGTATCGACACATCACTACATTATCAGCACAACTTAGTATTTCCCTCATTTAGAACGCAACTTAGCCTAACTCGCACACGACCATAATACTTTATTGGTTTTTTGGTCCAACAAAAAATATTACAATTCTTTCGTGAAAACTTTATAAGTAATTTCTGTAACAACTTACTAGGTTGTTCCCTTTAAGTTGAATGAAAGAAATCGAATCTTTTAACTTTTATGTTTAAGGTGGTTCTTCCATTGCAATCTAATCTAATCTATTCTGAATGCTGTGCATTTAGCGGGAGAGGTGTTTTTCTGTTGAGTTCTGTAAAAAGTTCTAATAATACCGTCATAATACAAGTTAGATTGTTAGACTGTAATTATATATGTTCGTGATATTTCTTGGAACATTTTTGCCTGTCTTTTATTGGAAACATCTCTACATTACGTTGATTTTGAGGGTTATTTACGTACTAAAAATCATTAAGCACTTCCCTTAAAATTTACTAAAAATTTCAATGTTAGAATTCAAAACCCCATGGGTAAATATCTACTTACATATATTAAATGTTTGTAACATAAGTGACACGTAGGAAAATTTCTATGTCATATACATTATTCTCTATTGTATAGTACATATGGCCAACCTTATGAGACATGCCTTTAAATATATGTTATATTGTTTGTGATCTGAACACGTCAAAAGTTGAAGAAGTAGCATTGGCCATAAACTCACATTTATCAATGCATCCCGCTGGTTTCAAAATGATCATTTCTCTATCCACTATTACAAGGAATTGAGGAATCTAAACGACTTTCTTAGCTAAGTGAGGACGATTTATTCTTCCTTCCTTTTAATGCACTTAACCTAACTAACCTAGTTGCATCTAGATCGAATATATTATTTCGTATATATAGTAATCCTTAATTAAAATCTATTGAAATTTTTGTTTAACTTATTTGAGGTGTAAATATTGTTTGGTTTAATTTTTTGTTGCTAAATTTAATGGGCTTGTTTCAATTGAAACAACAGACAATCTGAGCTCAGTTAAAAAAAAGAACTAATGTACTAGTTTTCAGACATTTATGGCAATTGCGATGACGAGGATGTACAAGAGTGTGTTTACCCTTTGCTTTGTGACTGTCCTGCTTTACACTGAAGAAACAATGGTTTGAAATCGAACAGAATTGGCTACCAAAAAAGAAGTTGTGTTCCATCATGACAATGCTAGGCCACACACATTTTTGATAACTAGGAACAAATTAACGGAACTTGATTGGAAAGTTATGATGCATCGATCATACAACACAGACCATGCAGTATCTGACTACCATTTATTTTGGTCTCTGTAAAATTCTCTCAATGGTAAAAAATTGTGCGGCGAAAAAACCACTGAGAATCACTTGGCAAAGTTTTTCAGCAATAAACCTCAGAAATTCTACACTAATGGCATTATGAAGCTATTCGAAAAATGGTAAAATTTTGTATTAATAACGTTTTCATTTGGCAAATCTAGGACTACTTTTTATTCGAGATTTGCTTTAAATAGTTTTCATTTTCGATTAACTACGTTAGGTTAGGTTATACTAGCAATTCCAAAGGATCCACTTAGACCTACAGGCCCATTGTGTTACCGTATAATTAAAAACTCATGAGGTGCGAACCACTTAGAACCTTTGGCAAAACTTATAATGCTATTCAAGAGGAAGTTTCGCAGTTCGCTAAGATTCTTAAAAAAGAAAGCTCCTAAAGTGTTAAGGTGGCGCCGCGCATTTGCTAGACAGAAACAAAGCAGATGGTAGGCACTTTCATCGTCCTCCCCATAACTGCGGCTGGTATGATTGAAAAGGAGATTTAACCTTCTAGCATGGTTACTTAAAATGCAGTTACCTGTATTTCGATTGATTAATCTTAGGCAAATATATAGTACTCGAGATTAATTTATAATGCTGTAGATATTTTCGCAGATATTTCACAGCTGTATTTAGAGATTAACCTAAACATGTTCGATTGGGCCAGAAAATTTTAGCAAAAATTGACAGATTGAAAGCAAATATAGATTTGCCAATCTAATACGAAGCCTACCGTGCTTTGTGAAAATAGCTTTTTTAATAAATAATTTACTGTAATGAGGAATTGTTTTGCCTAATATTAACCTACATATATAAAGCTTCCTAATTCTTCCTAATTCTGGATAGTCTTTTGGAGCCCACAGCAGGGTCCTGGATTGATTAAACACATGTTTACACCTCTGGAGTTTTGCTTAATAAAGTTTCATTACATATTGAGAAGATTTAGGTAATCATTTATCTGTATTGAGGTAGGTGTTACTGACTATGTGGCTCTTAATGTCGTTGAACTACTCGTATCTGAATCACTGAATTTGTTTAATTATAGAATTTGATTGAGTGAGCTCTTCGAACTCTAGTGAAATGGAACAATAAAATTTTATTATTTTAATTAATTGAATGTTTGGCTGACAATAGAGCACTTTAAAGTATTGTCAAATACAATCATTAGTAGTATTTTTGCAATTATTTCTTATATGAAATAATTCGTTAATAATTTTTTTAGCAGACTACAATTACCAACTCGTACCCTCCAAATTTAAAGCGCAGTATCTGTGTGGATCATTAGCCAACTGACCCAAAGCCGCACTTGATTTATATGTTCGCACTTTTTTTCTGGAGTTTTGTTAATTTTCTACGACAGTTCATTAACAAATTGGATTGCGATGTTATATTGGAACGACGAAATCATAAACCAGCGGAAGAATAATTGAATTAAACAATTGTAGTTACTTTTAATTAAATTCATTATCCATTTAAAGGATTTGATTTAAATCTTATTCTCAATTTTAAATATATAAAATATGTTAAGAGTTTATAAAATAAATTGATAACGAAATTAATAAAAAAAAACATTTTAAAAGTTAGAAGTGTTCGAATATAAATGAAAAGACAACAACAAAATTTTTTGTTAATTTATTAAAGTTTGATTGACCATACAAAGATGTTTCGAGTATTGCAAAAGTACTCATCATCAGTGGTCTTAGGAAATATTCGAATTTTTTGTAATTAGTTTATAATCCGTATACATATATTAGGAAATAATATGAATATTTCCTAAGACCACTGTTAATTAGTACTTGACAATACTGAAAACAGTGTTGTATGGTCAGTTAAATTTCAATAAATTACGTAACATTTTTGTTCTTGTTTTTTCATTTCTATTCGAACCATTCTAATTTTTAGATAGTTCTTTTTGTCATAAGACGCTTCATTTTCGAATAAAAAAAAATTAACATTATAACACAAGATTGATCCCATCAAAAAATACATAAAGGATAGAGCCCTGAAATTATTTGCGAAATCTGACAGACTTACTAACACCGCGTTATCAAATCTCAGAATGGTTACAGGCTCCTCGGGGAGATATGCAGATCTGAGGTCAATTATTGCTTAGTCTAATGAAGTGATAAACAATAATCCAGTCAAGGCGCAAAAAGGGGTTTTGTAGAAACCTCGCAGTTAATAGAGAGTAAAAGTGCTCAGGTGCACTGACTCAACTCAACTAGCCTCAACATAGAGAAAGAAACATTACATCAGAAAATTATTTTTTTTTCTTCAAATAAATAAATTTATACTTTATACCTTTTTTAATAACAGTGTATAAACAATGTCTTAAAGGCCTATTTAATTTATTTATAAGGCCGCGTGCGAGTTCAAATAAATTGGTGGTAAATTAAAGAAAATAGTGAATTTTGTCGATATAGCAGTGAATGTTGGTATTTACCAGAATTTCGTGTAGGGTAAATTAGATAAAAATTTTGAAAGATATTTAATAAATAAATAAAAAAAACCTCTTTATAAATAAATAAATAAATTTGAAAATTTTTAACCAAAAATAATAAATAAGTGCAATAAATATTCCTAGAAAATATAAATTTATTTTACCTCAATTTATTCGAACTCGTACACGGCCTAAGCCACTGTACTTTTATGCGGCTAATATTTCTATAATATTTGCATTTGTTTAACAACTTTTAGGGCTGCTGCCGCTAGGGGTATTCGAAGAAAAAAATATATTTCCTTTCTTACAAATTTGTTGCTATACAAATTCTTTGTTTTGCTATTGTGCTACTTAGCTATTGTGTATTGTATTGTATTGGATTGGATTGGATTGTATTGTATTGTGTTGGGTTGTGTTGTGAAGTGGTCTCAAATACATACAAATGTGCATGTTTTGTGTTATTATCAGAGTTCGGAATGTGGTGCACAAAATCGCACACTGCACTGTGCGAGTGGAAATTATTTTTAAAATATGCACACGCACATTTGTGGTGTTAAGAAAAAAAATGCACGCACTCAAATTTGTTGTGCGATTTTAAATTTCACATCGCACAAAGCGATGATTGTGCACACAGATTCGTGCACACACATTTGTGCTGTGTGACTGATTTTTAAAAATGTGCACAATCAGATGTGCGAGAAAATTTTATGCTCGCACCGCACTGTGCGACAAAAAATTCTCTTTGCACACGAGTGTGCTGCTCATATTACGTTTGCACAAATGTGCACAAATGTGCGACTGCACAAACGTGCACAAATGTGCACAAATGTGCGATGCACAAACGTGCACAAATGTGCGATTTTGCGCTTGCACCCAAGGGTGGAAAAAATTACAGGAACTTCACAATTTTGTTTGAAATAGAAAATATTATTTTGTTGCAAATTTTTAAAAAATTGATATTTGCGTTCGTTGGGATCGTAATTTATGTTAAAAATTGCATAAATTAACAAATATTTAAAATAATTATTTTTGTTAATTAATGTAAACTAAACATTATAACTGTCTTAACCTTATTTGTATTTTAACTTAAAATATTAGTTTTTTGTATATTACTTTGAGCATTTTTAAATGCAAATATAGTAAGTGAACTTAAAGTATTTGTTTGGAAAGTTTTGCACCAGTTTAAAAAAAATAAAAACATATTTTAGGAAGATTTTTTTATGCCCAAAAAATATGAAAGATTAGGAAAATATTTTTTTTGAACAGGTAGCAGGTATTGGTATTGGTGTATTTGTTTAATAAATTTTGCAACAGTTTAAAAAAGATAATACGGGAGGGCCACAAATAGGTATTTTTCTTCTCCAGAAATATGTATTCACTTAGGTAGAGTATCTAACATTCATTAAAAAACGCGAAAGATTAAGAAAATATTTTCTTGAACAGGTAGCAGGATTTTAGCGCCCTTTCTACTGTGCTAAGTAAGCAGAGATATAATTTAAGTGAAAAAATTATTTCAGCAATGTTATTAATAAGATTAAATGAAAATTTATTTCAAAAAATATGTAATAAAAATTATATATTTTTTAATAAGAAATTAAAATATTAAATTATTAAATTATTTCAATAACTTTGTAAAATTTAAACTGTAATTAAAGATAAAAAATTAAGTGAAATCTAATAACAAAATTAATTTATGTTGTTGTAAAAAATATTTAATTTGCTTTTTATAACCTTACTAACGAATCTTAGTGTACAACTTACTATTAAATAAAATTTTATGAAGTAGTCCAAAATTGATATATTTAATTTTTTCAAAGTACGATCCGTAGAACCGATCCTCTTTACTTATAACATTTCGAAACAAATACTCTTTCTCTATTAAATTCATGTACCTATTGAATATAACAAAGTTTTCAAGTACATTGTGAAATTAACTTTATTCCCATATTTTAAATTAATAAACCTTAAAAAAATAAGTAATATAAGCAATAAATGTAAATCTAATAATAAATTCAAAATTAAAATATAAATACAAAATTATTTCTTCAATAAAATATTTCGCATTAAGACCAAAATTAATACAAATCAGTTTTCCGTACTATTTTGCTGCGATATTTGTCATAATATTGTGCGCTTTTAAATCATAATTTTACACAAACGTGCAGTAGACATTTCGTCTCCGCACATTTGGGTGCATTTTTATTTTCGAGCCTGCACACAAAATGTGCTTCTCGTATTCTTTTCTGCACACGTTGTGTGCGAGGGCAAGTTGGCTGCCGCACACACAATGTGCTGTGCGAAATAACTTCGGCACAAACACCGAATGCGTGTGCGAGTTTTATTTCACTCCACCACACTCGTGTGAAATGTGCGTTTCGTTTGTGCACACAAGATGTGCACTTAAGATGTGCACAAAAATTTTCGCACACCACATTTGTGGTGTGAAATTTTAGAATCGCACAACATTTGTGCGTGGTGTTTTGCATTTTTGTGCACAGCACAGTGTTTTTCTGAACCCTGGTTATTATGATGAGTTATAAATTCGATAATTTTGGACCTTAGACTCTGTTTTACTTTTCAATTTTACAGTTAGAAATAGCTTCAAATAATTAATAATTATTTTTGAACTTTTAATACATACATACATACATATGTGCACATACATACAAACGTGTTATTATTTCGTGTTTTTTTTGCAGTTTTATATCTTCATATTTTACATATCGACGAACAAACGAAACCGACATTGTTTCGGCATTATGGCTGATACTGTTCTATGAAATATATATATATATATATATGCATGTATGTATGTATGTACGATTGCTTGTATGGATGTAAGTGTATGCATAAGTTGTATACTAATTAATGTTATACGCGTTTGTATGTCAACAGCAGCAAATATGTGTAATTGTATATACACATTTAATTTATATTTTTGCTGATATTGATATTGAATGAATTTCGACTTAAGCATTTAGTCGCCTCTACTTTATTTCACTTCACTTACTCACTTACTCAGTTACTTACACTTTACACTTCAATATTCTGAGTTCTGGGTTCTGAGTAATAATTAATTTATTATTTTATATTTATTTCACTCTGCTTGAAAGCAACTTGCTTGCTTTGTTTTAATTATAATTTTAACGAAGAACGAAAACAACAAAAACAACAAAAACAACAAAAACAAGCAAATAAACAACCACAAAACCAAGTTGTTGTTGTGCAGTTTTGTTAAGAAAATCATGTCAAAGTGTTAAAAACCGTCGATCGGTGAGGTTGGTACCTTGTTTGCTTGGTTAGTGCAAAATTGCACATTCATTAGTAATTTCTTAAATTGTTTGTATTTTTTTAATAGTTTGTAATGTAAATTGTATGATTTTGTACACGATTCCTTGCTGTCTTTATAAATTTCTTTTTTTTTTATTTTCAATTTAATATTAAAATTTATTTTTTTAACGAATAATTGTGTGTTGCTTGTGTGGCGTGTAAGTTCAAAAAATAACTGTTATAAAAAGGACTTATAATGAAAGGTGAATTTAAAAATCGAATGCACATTTGGATGCTGTTGGAGACAGAACTATTTTGAAAAATTGGAAATTATTTGAAATTGTGAACAGCTGTGATGTGAACAATAGATTTAAAAAAGTGTTATACAAATTAATAAAAAAACATGATTTCATATGTAATTGTGTATAAAAAAATATATGAAAAATAATTAAACATCAAATAAATAAATAATTTTATATTTTAAAAAAGTGTATTAATATTAAAAAAAAAAACATTGAAAACCAACAGAAAATTATATTTTTGAATTAATTATTAATAAAAAATAAAGTTCTGAAAACTAATAGAAATTTATATATTTGAATTTTTTTTAACTAAAAACGAGAAGAAAAACATATAAGCAAAATTATTAAAAATCAAATAAATAAATAATTTTATATTTTGAAAAAGAATATTAAGAAAAAAAAACAATGAAAATTAAAAAAAAATTAGTTTTTTAAATTAATTATTAATAAAAAATAAAGTTTTGAAAACTAACAGAAATTTATAATTTTGAATTTAAAAAAAAAAAGTACAAAAAAATATATGAATAATATAACGAAATATACAATGTAAAATTTATAACGTGAAAATCAAAGAGAAACATATATAATAAATACAATAATAATAATAAAACCTAAAAATAGAAACACGAAAAAAAGGATGAAAATGTATAAATTATATATATTTTAAAAAGAATATTAACAAAAAAAAAGAAAAAACTTTGAAAACTAATAAAAATTTATATTTTTAATTTTTCTTAGTAAAAAAAAGTACAAAAAAATAGATAAAACATAATTAAAAATCAAATGAATAAATAATTATATATTATTGAAAAGTATTTTATTTTTTTTTTTTTTTGTGACCAAAAATATTATATAATAATTTGTTGAGATGGGCTAATTGGACAATTTAAATACAAAATAAAAACTATAATTTATTAGTTATATTTAAAAAAATTATATTTTATTAAAATATTATTCCGATATTTCGACTATCTTCAATAGTCATCTTCAGGGAAACTAACAAAATATACAATGTAAAATTTATAACGTGAAAATCAAAAAGAAACATATATAATAAATACAATAATAATAATAAAACCAAAAAATAGAAACACAAAAAGAGGACGAAAATGTATAAATTATATATATTTTAAAAAGAATATTAACAAAAAAAAAAGAAAAAATTTTGAAAACTAATAAAAATTAAATTAAATAATTTTAATTTAATTTTTCTTAGTAAAAAAAAGTACAAAAAAATAGATGAAACATAATTAAAAATCAAATGAAAATATAATTATATATTATTAAAAAGTATTTTATTTTTTTTTTTGTGATCAAAAATATTATATAATAATTTGTTGTGATGGGCTAATTGGACAATTTAAATACAAAATAAAAACTATAATTTATTATTTATAAATTTTTTATAAAATTAAATTTTATTAAAATATTATTCCGATATTTCGACTATCTTCAATAGTCATCTTCAGGGAAACTAACAAAATATACAATGTAAAATTTATAGCGGGAAAATTAAAAAGGAAATCATACAATAAATACAATAAAAATAATAACAACAAAAAACAACAACACAAAAAGAAAATAAAAATTTATGAATTATATATATTTTTGAAAAGATTATTGATGAAAAGACAAAATCTAGAAAACTAATAAAAATTTATTTTTTTGAATTAATTGTTAATAAAAAAAGTTTTAAAACACAGACATTTTTTTAACTATTTTCTATTAAAATACTATTAATATAAGAAAGAAAATTTTAAAAACTAATATAAAATTAATTAAAGTATAAAAAAAAAAATTAATTTAAGGACAAAACAGAATTATGTCTGTGATTTTGTAAATAAAAATATATGAAAATGATGCTAAATATTTAACAATTTTTATTTAAATAAATAAGTTGTAATAATACATATGAACATAAAAATTATTTTATTTAAGTGCAGATAATCAGAAATATGAATTCTAAAATATTTAAAAGTTTTACAAAATCTTACACAATTTTTTTTATATAAATTACAAAAATAAAAATAAAATTGACATACAAATTTAAAGTATTTATTTAATCCTTTAAGTATTAATATATATATGTTAAATAAAATAAAAAAAAATTGTTCATAATTACTCCTTAATTTTCTCAATATATCTTTTTTATTGCAACGAGTGCCTCAAAATTGACCAAATCAATAAAAAAAATATTAATAAAATATTAAAATAATAATAAATAATTTGTTTAAGTTGTGATTTTATAGCTTTTATAAATTTTTTTTTAAATTTCTTAAATTTTTTATAAATTTCAAAAATTGAAAAACAAATGGAATTATTAATTTTAATTCAAAAAATAAAATTAATTTCTTAAAAAAAAAAAAATAAATAGTGAATTAAATTAAAAAACTTAAAATAACTTTTAAAAAACAAAACTATGATATAACAAATTGCTATGGTATTTTTAAATAAAAATAATTAGTTTAAATACTTTTAATAAACTAGTAATAATAAAGAAATGCATAAAACTAATTTGAACAATATTTTTTTTTTAATATACAAAAATGTATAACAGAAATGGTGAAAATAATGTGACAAAATAATTTTTTTTTATTTTATTATAATATAATATATATAAAAATAATCTATAAACTAAAAAAATTTAAGGGACCAATGTGGCATTTATCATGAACGCATATATTTAAACCAAAAACTTTAAGTACAATTACAATATTTATAAATATAAATATTTATAAAAATTAGAGCTTAATATTTTTATAAATAAATAAACAAGATATATTTTTAAAATTTTTTTTTCTTCAATTTCAAAGTTTTTTTTTAATATTGTATACTGAAGATGGTCTACGAAGATCGAAATATCTGTAATATAAATAATTTTTTATAAAAATTAAAATAAAATTAAATATTTAACACAAACGAATAAGTGTAATTTTTAAAATTTGAAAAAACAATTTTATAATTTTATGAGTTAAATAAAAAATAAAAAACTTATTAAAAATTAATTAACAATTTTTTAAATTTCAACCCAAAAATAATTGCTGAAAGTATAAAATGTTTTAAACACATTTAAATTTAATATTAAAATAATAAATTTAATAACGCATCACATATAACATATTAATAAACTTATGATATTATTATATTTAAAATATATATATATACTGATATTTATATATATATATATATATATATATAAATATTAATATTAATATTAACGTATATAATTCAATATATTATATTTAATTAATAACAAACAAGGAAATGAATTTTATTTCGTTTAAAAAAAAATATGTTCTGCAACAAATAACAATCAATAATATTAAACAAAATAAAAGTATTACGAAATATAATGCTATACATATAGCATAATTAATTGTTGATTATATTGTGTGTTCTAGAAAATATTAAAAGCATTAAATTTTTTGACTAAAATAAAATAAATAAATAAATAAGTGAAAATTATAAAATAAATTTAAATTTGAAGAGTTTGTAAGTGCATAATAATATAAACATTAAAAAGTGTGAACAGTTGGTATTAATTGTATAATCGCTTCTGTTAATAAGATAACAGAGGTAACAGATATAACAGATATAACACAGACTGCAAGCAGTGAGTACAGTTTAATGATACTGAGAATGAATCTTATATTAATAAAAACAATAAGATTTTATTATATTAAACATATATCTAAAAATATTGCAGTAATATATATATTTTCACACTTTTTTTTATTTTAATGCATAATTTTTTATTTCAATATATTAGTTTATATCTAAATTTTTTTCATTACTTGAATAGCATGAATAGATAAATTATTTGTTTTCTGATTTTTTTTTGGCTTTATACATTTAAATTTAAAATTGTCTATTATTGAAAGAGACAATAATTTGTTTTGTTGTATTTGTTTATTTATATATAAGTTTAATAATTATTCTTTTATGAACATTGAAGATCATCTACAAAATAGCCCGAAATATTTGTATGAAATTATTTCTTTTTTTTAATATAAACAAAAAAGTTAACAATAACTTCTTAAGTGTTATTTATTAATTATTTGATTAAATAATAATTTGGTAACATTTATTTTTATTGAATAGTTATATATTTCATTTTTTCTGCATATATGGAAATTAAAGCATACATATATAACATGAAATATTTTAAAAATTTTATCAATACCTATATCGAAAAAAATCAATTAATATTTGTTTACTGAATATATATATTAAATATTCATAGTTTCGACGCTACAGTGATCATAAACATTTATCTACTATATTTTTATTACACTAATTATTTTTTTTTATTTATATATTATGTTATATATGTATGAAAATAGTTACAGCAAAAGTTTTATAAAAATTTGTTTTAAAAATTGGTGCTATTATAGTTAAAAATTATGAAAGAAAACATGTATACAAACATTTTTAATGGTAAAAAAACTTAATATAAAAAAAATATTGAAAATAAATATGTAATTCAATTCTCTGGAACAACAACCAAGGCAAAAAAAAGAAGAAAGTGACAAAAAAAGATCTATTATAGTCTAAAATTTAGAAAGAAAATCCTTATATATACATTTTTTATAGTAAGAAAAACTGAAAATAGGTTTCATTCTTGTTGGGAACACTTTAATATAAAACTAACGCTATAGGCTCTGTTAAGTAGAAATTAATATACCTCTGCTCTTAACAAAATTATAACAATAATTTTTTTTTCGACTATACCTTTTTGCTTTTTCTATACTTTTAATACAATTGCAGTATTTTTTAAAATATATTAAAATAAGATAAGAAAGAGTAGAGTTAGTATTTCAAAAATTCTATAGCAATAACTGTTCCTATGTTGTGAACAATTTTAATAAATTAAAATATCGTATAACGTCTGTTAAATTTGCTGCTCATGCTACTGTTATACAATATTTATATTTATATGATGAATAATATTTTTCTTATCTATATCATTTTTATTATTGTTAGTGCCGTTCAGTACTCTAATTTTTTACAACAATATATGTATATTTTATTTATATTATTAAAAAGTATTTTTTTTAAATGTTTTTATTTTAGAATTCAGAACAGCGTAAGACAGTATAATTATTTTTTATTAAGAGAAAAACTGATTTATAATAATAAAATATTTACATTTATATATATGTATTTATTTAAATTATTTATTTTATGTATGTCAATTTATGTTTTTTATTCCTTTTTTCTATTTAATAATTAATATGGGTGCTTTCTAAGTCATTCAATTATTAAAATAATTAAATTTTATTTAAACACTTAATAATATTTTTCGAATATATTTTTAAAATAAATAAAAATTAAATAAAAAGATTCACCACATATAAGAAAAAATATAAGAAAAAATATTAATTATAATTATATATAATATATACAATATATACGATATACATATATAAAGTATATATGTATATAAAATAGTATGTATATAGTATATATATATATACAATAATATATATACAATAGTGTAAATATATACTAAGACCGTGTGCGAGTTAGAGTAAATTGAAGGTAAATTGAGGAAAATACTAAATAATGTCGGCATGGCAGCGAATGTTGGTATTTACCAGAATTTCGAGTAGGGTAAATTAGATAAAAATTATGTAAATTAGATGTTACCATTGTAAAAATTTTATGAGATGTTTAAATGAATAAATAAATTTGAAAACTTTTAAACGAAAATAATAAATAAGTGCAATAAATAAATATTTACATAAGTGCAGTGGAAAAAATCTCTACGAAGTTTTTAAATTACTTTATCTCAATTTACTCGAACTTGCAAACGGCCAAAATGTGCTTTAAATGTGAGGCCTTTTTTGTAACTTAATTATTTTATAACTTAATTTTATTTAAACTTTTAATAATTAATTTCAAAAATATATTCAAAATATTTAAAAAAAATATTCAAAAATATTTTAGTACACATCTAAAAATATTAAAAAAAAAATTCACCACACAATACAACGAAGCCGCTTGAGAACAATTATCAACAACTTTGATTTAATTATATGCAACAAAAATAGAAACATAAACTCTATTTTAGTACATTTTTGCTTGCAATCTTACCATAAAGCAAAACACAGATCGGCTTTACTGAGCCTGTTTTCTTTGTCTTCACAACCAACTGTTTGAGTTTATTGTTATTGTTATTTTTGCTTTTGTTATTGATTTGCTGTCATTGGAACAGAAGTACGGTACTGAAGCCGTACTTCAACACAAAGCATACGAATAATAAAATCCTACCTTAACGCTGTCGCAGCACATACATTTTTACTTTTATACGGTAACATTAACTACGTTTGTATGTATTCAATTTGTAAGCGCCCTAAATAGTGTTTTTTTTAAACTCAATTCACCTAAATGTCTTCTGTTTTTTTTTCCTTTTTTTTATTTCTGACCTATATATAAACCGCAGCTTGCAGCATTTCTTACAAGTGTGTGTAAGGGACTGAACACGTATAACACTTACTACATAATTACATTTTCAATACTAATATAGTATGTACATTTTTTTGTTCCTCTCCTCTGATTTTTTTTGTTAATAATACTTTACTTATAGTATTTCAAGTGTTATTTTGATTTTTTATAAACGGGTTTCCCAAAAAAAATTTATGTATATAATTTAATAACAGCAATAACAGCGTTCAAAATATAAAAATACATCAAATAGGGAGCAATATAACCATGAACCGAAAATCCATACGAACTAAACACAAAGGTAACATTTGTTTTTGTTTTTTGTACAAAAGTTGGCTGATGGCTGATCAAGTTACGCTTGTATTGCGTTCTGTTTATCGCAGCATCGCCGAGTGTTTGCATACACAAAATACAGAATATGCGTGCAACAGTAGCAGCGCAAACGCAGTTATATGCGCAGTCGCCTTCATAAGTGCAAACGTGAATGCGGGTCTATGTTGTTTCGGTTTAATTTTGAAAAATTTTTGTTTTGAGTTTATGACAGTTTCAAAATATATAATTTAATTGCAAAACATAGTTAATATCTAATGAAAAACCTGTTCATAAAAACTGCTCATTAAATTTTATTATATGTTCAAAGATATGAAAAGCAAATGTGCATTAAAATGTTCATCGTGTTGAAATAAGAAATACAATTTATCTAGCAAAAGTAAAAAATAAAGAAAAAAATGTTAATGAGCATTTTGGCATTAACATTGAAAGCAAACCAAGCAAATTTTTACCAAATTACCCCGGCAATAACAACAGCAACAGCAACAACAACAACAAACAGTTACATTATTTATTTGTGAAAAAAAGTGTTAATTTTTAAAGCAATTATATCGAAGAATTTTAGTATTTATTCGTGATTAAATAATAGCGCACACAGAATTTGCTCAAATATTAAAAAAAATAAATTACACATAAAGCAAAAAGACATAAAAATAAAAAAAGAAATTATAAAGCCAGCCGCCGCATTTGAAAAAAAATGCAAAGCAGATGTGCCGGAAGGAAATTTTAATGAATTTGTGCCTTGTGCCATAACTACAAATCTAAAAATATTCAAAATTAAAACAATATCGCAGGATATGTTAAATACAATATACAAACAATTTCTAACATATTCAAAAAGTTTTTGTGTATGAAGTGAAATAAGATAGTTATGAATTATTTAATAATTCCATTAATTATTGTTATTTGTACGGAAACAGTTCTTGCAGTGTTTGTGCCTTTTTGAAATTGTGGCACTGCATTATCAACGCTGGCAGTTGACAAAGTTCACCTAGAAGTGACATAAGTAAGATTTTGAAAAATTTCAAACTAACATATTATATTTTATTCATATAAAAAATTTTTTGAAATACCTTGAATAATCGTATTCAGTAACTAAATAAAGTTTGGTTACATTCTGATACACAATGGTTGAGCTGATTCGACTTTTCGGTTGGAAATGTCAACCGGGCTGTCATCCAATTGAAAAAATACAAACTGATTTCTAGCTGGGCGTCTACACTGGCTAAACGTTGACAAGTTGTTAATGTTCGAATATAAATATATATTATTTTCGAATTTGTCTGCAAACTAAAATTTATATGTGTTAGCTTCAGAGAGTGTGCGTAAATTTGAGAGTAAAAATTTTGCCAAGGGCAAGATATTGTAGTGAAACAAAGTGTTCTGAAATTCAAATATTTTGCTATAAGATTTAATTTAACCGGGCTTAAATTCGGACCATCTTCAGGGTACATCAAATGTTATTATACAGAATTGATCATAATTCTTGTTATCGTTACAAAGATACAAAATTTAACACACAAGAAAAAGAATGACAAGAGAAAAACATGGATTGGTTTATTAAACGAATAGATAATAGATTGCCCTCATTCGATTTTCTTCCCTTCTTTTCATCAATTGCTCTCTTTATTGTGTGGATTACTTGAGTGAGTCCACTTAAAATAGACAACATTTTACATAGAATAGATAACATTCAAAATCATTGCCTTTTACAACATCCTCAAAACGGTTAAATATTCCAATTCTAAAAATTGACTAAACTGTGTTTTGTACACAGTTTAATCAGTAGAATTAGTCTAGATTTTCAAGTTACAATGAGATGTAAATTACAAGCACTCATCGAAATAAATTCCAAGTGAGTGAATTAGTGAATACTTCAATCTAAAATTTATAATTACATATCTAAAATGAATAAAATGAATAAAGGACGTTGGGACAGCACACCGTCCAGCAAGTGGCCGCACTGAAGTAAAGAATTAACCGAAGTAGACTACGAAACAACATGGGTCCTTTTTCGTCTTTCAACTCTCGGATGTCGATATTAAGTTAAAGCTAGAGAGGCTTTCATTTGCATTACTACATCTCTTGTTATTGCAAGCAGCTCATTTGGTTTGAGGTTGCCTGCCAAGCCATTGGTACAATATATGCATCGCTGTCTCCTTTTCTTCTTTGCATAGTCTGCCAATGCCTTCCATATCCAGTTTCCATATCCAGTAATCAATGAGATCAGCCAGCTTAAGGTGCTCTGCGATAGCTAAGCACTTTTATCGATTCTCTGGCTAACGGAGTTCTGGATAAAAAAATGAATAGCTCTTCTTTAAACCTCTTCTTAGCTCTTCTTAAAATTATTAAAACTTCTTTAATAATTTCTAAAGTGTTCATTGTGACACATTAGTGAAATTTTGTTATAGAAAATCCTATAATAATAAAATATAGTAATATAATAATGATTTCTGTCCATTTCATAAAAAATAACTTTCTAAAATTAAGTATTTTTAATATTCAATCCAATAATTTTTTATTTTTTGTTTTTGAGATATTGAAATAGCTACACCCTTTCAGAACTTTCACTTCTAATTTTCTTAGAAATAAGGTTAATAAATTTTTTTAAATTTTATTGTTCCATCATTTTGCACACTGTTAAGTCGTTGTTGGGCTATTGTGGGCTTCTTATCTTATCGATATTGAAAATATTTTCAAAATTGCTGAAATAATATAAACATAAACTTACATCCGTAAAAAATAATAAATAATCACCACTTGAAAGTATAATTATTTACGTATTGTAGATATGTATTGCAATGTTCCTACTAACTGCGGTGTTGTAAAAATGTTGCCATTCAATAAATGATTAACTAATTAATTTAGTGATTATTAACAATAAATGTTCGAAGTCATAATTGTTAGTAGCTGATATCTGCAAAATTGTGCTTTCACACATTTTTGGTAGTTTGCGATATATTTAGAATCTAGAAATATACAGATAAATATTGTTGTAGTAAATGAATTTTGTTAAGTGGTGAAGTTGTGTTTGGAAAAAGAAGTTTGCTCAAGAGTAGTGATAAGATACTTCTTTAATTGTTAGTAATAAAAATCATATTGTTATTATTTCCATATATTATTCCATAAGGAGCTTAAGCAATCTACAAAAGTTTTCCATTGTTTGCCATTTCTATGGTATTTTGTGCTATTGCTCTCAACTCGTTAAACGATTTGCCCGTCTCCTGCTAAACTGTCCTTCTCCAGGTCATTTCTGGTCTGCCACTGCGCCTAGTCCCCTTGGGGATATCTTCATGATGCTTACGTAATGTGTGTTCAATCCAACCATACTTATTTCTTCTTATCTCGTGGTTTACGTTTGTCATATAAAAGTTTAAAATGAAACATAGACATTTATATGTGTAATCGTTCTTCGCATATATGTATGTTCTTGAAAGACCAAAGATTATCGCATGATAGCCTCTTATTCCAGCTGATTTCTTTTTTTTTTTTTTGGTAAGTTGCTTACGTATATCGATCGCAAATCATTCAATCCAAACATGCGTAGATGATCGTGGTCGTTCTTTTTCTCTAATTCCTCGAACTCTTATAATATGGTTTTCATATTTTAGTATCGGGTTCTTCATAGATTCGTTAACATTTCATTGTTATGCCTGATTCTAAATGTTCAAAATTTGTCTCTTGCAGTATTCTTTTTTAAGTATTTAATGGTAGTATTTCTATTTATTATCTAATAAACCTTATTGTTTTATCTTATTCTTATTCAAGACAAATAGAACCTTTTAGTTTAATCATTTTTATATTTATAAATTTATAGGCTTTACATCAAAATAGGAAATTATATGAGTTTTTTTGTCAAAAAAATTTTGTTCTGAAAGATAAAGTAAATATCTTTAATCTAAAAATAAGCATCAGTTTCAGTAATTATATCTTCATTAGCACCAAATCCTCTTTTCTGAAACAACTTTCTTAGTTCTTAAAACAGGTAGTAGTCGCTGGGATATAGATCCAGCAAATGGATAAACTTATAAAACGAAGAGCAATTTGTTCTAGTCATTGTAGTTATATTTGAAATATCTATTCGTCACTATTTGTGACATGATGTCATCGATGCAAATTTATACCATCATCATTATTATCAATTCTTATATCTCCCATAAGAGCATAGGACCTCAATTCAAATTTATATGATTGTCTGGATAAGTTGAAAGTACTGCTTTCAAATTCAGATACTGAAAATATTTTTGAGACATGGTGTCAATCTGAAGACCAATCGAAGACCAAACGATTCAAATATGGCGTTCTTTAATCACATATATGCATAATTAAGTAAAATGTCTTCAAAGTTATTTTATGTCCATAGCCTAAAGACTAGATAAATTCAATATTTTGCTTTCAAATACAAATGCACATTCTTAGTGTAGTTTCTAATTGTTATTTTTTTTTCCTAGTTTTATGTTACGTCTTGAATTCATAGCTATACAGATGCTCTGTACAGACTGAGATACTTTCAAAAACAATGTGGTCGAGCAACTTGAATGTATCATATTCACGTTTGAATATAAGTATTCACTCATTCGAAATTCATACTCGTATAACAGAATACATTGTCATGCACTATATCGTTTTACACAAACAACAATTACTTGTGTGTGTCGTGGTTGGTAGTGCATAAACTGGAGAGCAGAAATATTCGCATTATTAGCAAATTGTTTTTGTATTTTCGAGGATTTGATTAACAAACTTCTTAAGAATCATTCGTTTTTCGGTTCGCAAACTCATAGCTAATGAAAATATTCACGAATGCTTTAATTTGATTCATTAAAGTAGTCTGCTTAACATATTTAAACACCTTTCTGTAGATGCAACATAAGACCTCTGTATTCTATCTACACATTGTATTCCATTTAGTTACATTTAAGTGCGAATATATGCGTATAATAAAATATTTTTAAAAAAGTATATGATGCTAATCAATAACATCAAAACGTAAACCTTTGACCGTAATACGTTGAAGTCAATAAATTAGAGTTTTTCAATTTTATTGTTGATAGGCAATCAATTTTCTATTCTATAAAACTAATTGCAAAAAAAAAAAAAATATACCAGAATACACATAATACCGAAACCGAACTGATAACCACACCACGCATGCTTATTTATCAGTTGCATTTACGATGTGCAATTCAATTAGACCTTAGCCGGAATTGCTTTTAATAAAACGTTTAAAAACTATTTTGCTATAAAAATAAGTAATGATATAGATGAATACAGAAGGTTTGTGATTAAGTAGAGTTGTAAATATATAAAACATTATAAATATGTAAAATTTATTAGTTCTCAATAAAACCGCAAAGATCTAAAGGTTTTGCAAGAATATTACTCATTACTCATTTGAGGAAATCAAAATATATGTGATTTTCCATAAGCTAAAGAAATCAACTGCTCAATTGATTTCATTTTTTTACATTAATAAAAATTTAAAACTGTAGAGGATTGTAGATTGTATATACATCCTCCTAATTAGATAAAGTTATATTAGTTTGGCATGATTCCGTTTTCCCGGGCACGCCTACTTGAAAACAGAATCTATTCAACATATCTATTATAAGCAACTTTTTTCAATTAGATCAAAACTTACTTGATATTATCTTTATTAAAAGACGTTATAAAAGATTATATAAAGTGGAGTGGGGTTAGGTTAATCTGGCTGGGTGTAAACCACTTATAGATCCCATAGTCTCTAAGGATACTAAATAGAGTGCTATTATAAAATAAAATTCTTGAAGATTGTGTATACTACATACTCTTAATTTGATAAAGTTATATTAGTTTAACATGATTTCGTTTTCCCGGGCACATCCACTTGAAAACGGATTCCATTCAACACATCTATTATAAGCAACTTTTTCCAATTAGATGGATACAGATTATGTAAAGTGGAGTGGGGCTAATGTGAATCTGGCTGAATTTAAGCCGCGTGCAAATCCATTAGTCTCTAACGTTATCAAGCAGTGGTTTCCAACCTTTCTTTGACCAAGGTCCACTATGATATTTTTGTTTTTAATAGGAACCACAAAGTTTAAGAATAATAAACTAAGAATAATAAAGAATAATAATAATAATAATAATAATAAATAAATATAATTATTTATGCATCTCTGGTATAATGTATAACGAATTGTATAAGCGTATATGTACATTATACATAGGCTTTGGCATAGGTATATAATTACTTGAAAATTTTATTGAGCTTATTTTCTAATAAATGAGGTTTCTGTAGACAAACTAGCTATAAGCTATGTATCCATACTTGTTAATTTTGATTCACAGACCATTTTTAAACATCTAGCGCACCATCTGTTAGGAACCACTGATACATGCTTGGTGGTAGGCATTTTTTAAAATTTTAGAATGGCTTGAAGATCTTTTCTTGAGACAACGCCATCAAGTATTTTTAAAATATTTATTAAATTATTTTTTGTGACCAGATCTACGTAATTCTAAACAAAAAGCTTCATGCTGTCAAAATGATCGAAGTGGTAGGTTTCATTTGTTAAAATTTTATATAAACTATGGTTCGTTATGACTTAAAAGGTTGGTTATGGTTATGAAAGGATTAAATGCTTGTATATACATTCTGCTCAAAAAGTATTCACAAATTTAAATTTTATTCCAAATTTATTTTATATCCTTCAAAATATGCTCCTTCTGAAGCGATTCACATATGCCAACGCTTTACCGAATCATCCACACACTTTTCGAAGGCCCGTGAATGTATGACTTTTAGTTCCTTCAGCGAATTCTCTTTTAGCGATTCAATCGACTCAAAACGCTTACCACGAAG
Organism: Teleopsis dalmanni; assembly: GCF_002237135.1. NCBI lineage: Eukaryota > Metazoa > Arthropoda > Insecta > Diptera > Diopsidae > Teleopsis > Teleopsis dalmanni. Next base: position 53,296,711 of record NC_051848.1, read on the forward strand.
GGACAATTTGAGTTTCGGGAACAAGAAAAAGTCGCACGGATCAGATCTGGCGAATATAGTGCCTGAGCGATGACAGTGGTGCCATGGTTGGTCAAAAAATCGCGTACAATATGAATTTTCCATAGTAAAAATCGCTAAATGCACTTGAGGTAGTCTCACATTAACAGCTGCTGTAAACAAACTAATTGACAGATGGCGCTCAAATTTGTACCATATATCAAGAAAGTGTGTACCAACATAACAAAAAAAAGACCTATTACTTAAGGAGTAGTTAACAAACAACGAAATCCGGATACAGAAGGTAACAACAAATAAACAAAACCATTGCTGCTGTTCTTATGTTAGTTTTAATCTCGGTAGTGTGTAAAGGGCTGGAAAGCTACAAAGGGTCTTAGGCGAGGCATTGTACGAAAAAAACCAAGCAAACACTTATTTCGATAAAAATAGAACTCTTTACATACATATATTTGTTGTTTTCAAAAGTAGATTAATTTTGTATGTAATTTTTTTTTTGGAGAAAGCATGGAAACAGAATTTGTATTAAAACATCATTTATCAGAAATTCTTAAGAGGACTTATATTCCTTACATATTTATATTTTTACCACTTTGTCACTATCTCGAAACCTATTCTATATATTATATTTTCATGCCGGCTCGAAACCTATTCTATATATATATTTGTTTCAATGCCCGCTCTTCTCTTGAAATTCTGCACATTGAATTATTATCACTGCTTTATTTTATTATATTATTAAAAAAAAATTGTTATTATTGGTTTGTTTACATTTTTTGCTTTATTAAACAATTTTAATTTTACCATTTCTCGTATATTGTTTTGGTTTATTTTCTTTCGAAATTGGAACGCTGATTATTGCTATATGTTTCATCATAGGTTAACGAGGGTTGCCTGTTATATTATAAAATGAAATTTATTTATTACTCTATTACTCTTTACATAAATTTATTATTAGATAAATTCTTTTTAAATATGGAAATGTGACATTTTTTTTACCCATTATTAGATCTGAAGGATAAAAAAATAATAAAAAAAAAGTGGAGAAGCTGTAGATACTTTTTTACGGTAACAGATTTAATGTCATATTATATAGGTCAAGTCTTCTTGTTTTTAAACCTCTTAAACGTTTTCTATATAATATCAAATTAAATGTATATTAAATATTATATTTATTTGCATTCAAATATATTAAGCAATAAATTATATAAATATAATAATATTAAAATAAATCAAATAAATGTATTTAAAGAAATATTCAACATTGAACTAAAGGCATGACCAACCAGGACACACGTTCAACACATTGGTATTCAAATCTATGTTATATATAGAAAACAAATATTTAGTATCTAGCTTAAAAAAAATTAAATTTCAGCTTAAAAAACTAAGCTCTTATTTATTATACTTGTGAGTAAATTTTGCTTAAAACTCTTCGAATTCGAATTTCGATCTTCAATCAAGATCACCAGATTGAATTAACATTCTCATCTAGTATATAGAAATTGAATTTGGATCTTTTAGGTTTATCAATCAAACTGTAACCATTGATATATTTTGTGTTGAAAAGTTAATTAAAATATATTTACTAGTAATTCTTAGAGTAAATATAATGAAACTCTAAAGTATCATATTTAAGAGCATTACTTATTTCCGCCAACAAAAAATTTTAAATTAAATATAGAATTAAATTAACAAGACAAGCATATGCACTGTAGGTAAAACATCGCTTTTAAGATGACTCTTAAAATATCGGCTATATTATTAAAGAAACTGCAAAGTACTATCAAGCAAACAAAATTTATTTTCTTGTTTTTAAAGTGAATCCCATCAAGTGATATATAAAAACACTTGACACAATTTTCCTTAGATTTTTTATACAGTAATATGACATATGACCGGGGACTGCGCGGCACTGATGCACAAGCGGAAGAAACACCTTAAAGGGTATTTCATGAAACATAAGAATTCAAGACTAGGAGAAACACTATAATCCGACTAAGAGGAACAATAGATCTTTTAGATCGCAGTGTACTATCCCTTTTTCATAATAATAATAAACGACATATGGCCTTAAAATCTGTGGAAAATAATAATTTCTAAAACATAAAAAGATTACACTGGACCCTATTAGTCGAACAAGATATGGTCAAGGGCATACGTTGAGTTTTTTTCCTAGAAGTTAGTACTCAACAAAGCCTTTGGGCTATTGTCCGTAATGTTCACCCACTGTGCTGGTGTGAATGCACTGATTACCAGATCGTACTTAAATCGCACGAAGTAACATGGACAACCAGATCGGGCTTAAATCTGGCGATATAACGCAGTACAGCTAATTTACCAATATCTCTAACATACGTTTTTCAAATTATAATTTTCGATTACTTATTACACAAACTATACGTAAAAGGGCTTAATAATCTATTCGTGCAATTGTGCTAAGATATATAAAAATATTTCTTTATCCAGTTTTTATACACTCATACAGTTACATACATAATATAACACGTCTAACATATACTATATATAATAAAGTCATCATGATATGCGATGATCATCAGTTATCAAATTGTGTACTCCTACAACCTATTTAAAGGTCAAACGCGTGCCGTAACTTTTAGAGATTATTTTTTGTTCCACTAACATACTACCCATGTTTTCTTCTAAAAACAAAACAAATTATTTTTTTTTAATTTTTTTTTAATTTTTTTTTTATTAAAAATATTGTATAATGAACATTCTACTTAATAATATAACATGATTTATACTGTTGACCTTGGACATATCTCTTCGAGCTCAGCAGACCGCTCTATGAAATCGTACGACGCTATGAAGAATTCTCGTATGATTAGGTTTCCGAAATTTCGCATCAGGCGACACTAGATCTATGCTTGCAAAGCATTTGTTCATACAAATCACATAACATATATAAGTAGTACGATTATTAATGTTTTGTTTTGAACTTGTACTCATTAGTCACATTAATATTATTTATAATATGTTATGTATTCTTTTTTAATCAATGTAAATTTTTTTATTTTCAACAATCTATGCTCACTCTAAATAATTGCCAACTCATAGAAATCAGGTCGTTAACCCTCTCTTCCGTTAAGGGTATGTGTCGGAATTGAACTGATTACAAATTTGCGCAATAGACACAAGGTGTATTATCAGTCATTTACATATATATGTATATATATATAATATATATACTCTTATACAAATGCATAGAAAAGTGAATTTCATGCAATCTCAGCAAAACATTTTTTTTTTTTTTGTAACTTTGTATTACGAATAAATTATTTATTTAGTACGTATTTTTTATGATTTGCCACGTTTCCTGTATTTTGTGTAAGTAATTTAATAATGTATTAAATATTATTTATCACGTATATACCATTTGGCACGGGTGCTTTTTGAAATTAAAAATTATGAAGTGAGTTTTAATAGAAAATTGAGAACGTATTGTATTTTTTTCAAAACGATCTCATTTCATTGTGCTTCGAATGATAAGGTTATTTAGTAGAAACTAGGGTGATGGATTCAAAAACTTTACAGAACATTTTGTAAATTCCATATGAAGAAAATTTGTAATACTGATAAGGTTATTTAGTAGAAACTAGGGTGACGGATTCAAAAATTTATAATATTTAAATGCTGTTGAACAGATATACGAGAAAGTTTCAGAATCTTTTTCCACTGTAATTTAAACCAATCGAAGTCAATAAAGAATTGCTGTTAATTGCTTTTAAAAAACATATATCTATATAAACATATATATCTGTATACATATATATATATAATATATAGGTAGACTAGCTTAAAAGTGTCATATTTGCATATATATGTATTCTACGCAATTATATCAAAAGATTCAAAAAGATGAAACAGAGTCCGACCCTTTAAAACACAGCTAGACTAGTCTGATTTCGGTGAATTGAATTGTTTGTGAATTTAAGTAAGCCAGATATTCCTCTTAATTATCTTAAAGAATTGCTCTACAAATAAGACAATAAGGTTAAAGCAGTACGTTCCAAACTTTATAGTGCAACAACAGGAAACTGATATATAACCAAATAATTTCTCCTTCACTTCTATATGGTTGTGTAGCGTTTAGCAAAGCTTCAAACACTATTATTCACCAGTTAGAAATTGCACAAAGCCAGGCTCTGAGAAGACTTTTCAAAGTTCCTTGGTATATTAGGACGAATGACATCCTTAGGGACCTCAAGATTGATCCCATCAAAAAATACATAAAGGATAGAGCCCTGAAATTATTTGCAAAATCTGACAGACTTACTAACACCGCATTATCAAATCTTAGAATCGTTACAGGCTCCTCGAGGAGGTATGCAGATCTGAGGTCAATTATTACTTAGTCTGATGATGTGATAAATAATAATCCAGTCAAGGCACAAAGAGGGGTTTTGAAGAAACCCTCAGTTAATATAGAGTAAAAGTGCTCAGGTGCACTGACTCAACTTGTCTCTCTCTCTCAATATAACAACCTAGCAAAGATTTTTAAAAATTTTATATTAAAATATTTGTTCACTTCACATAATACGCTCTAATCACTTTTCGCATATGCTCTAATTGCATAATGTAAAAAAAAATTAATAGTCAGGACAGACTTGTAATGTGAAATAACATAAAAACACAAACAACACAAGTTCAATCCGATCATCAAATACTGCACACAGAAAAACATGTAACGTAATTGCTTAGCGTTTGTATCAGCTGCTATAAAATTTCGCGTATATTCACATCAACAAACCAAAATTTAATTGGTTCTTAGGTGTCTCCTCATACTTTTACCTCGGCAAGAATAATCAAGTGCATATCTTCCATAAAGTGTGAAGAGGGTTTTAATTTTGTACTCAGAATTTTTGCACTGAGAAATTTGAATGAAACATGGAAAAAAAATAAAAATTTTCCTCCAAAAACATAAAATGGACTTTAAATCACGTGAGTTAATGTTTATGCACGTGTGGGTTATTATCAATCTCTCTCTTCAGGCGATCCTCAAATTTATGGATCCCATTTCTGTAGTGGTTTTTCAGTATCTATACAGAACGACTATCTACCGCAGCTATTCCTTCTCTGTTTGAAAAAAGTTAGTTTCTACGCAAAAGTTGTAAAAAGAGCCAAAAGTCAGAAGGAACTGAATCTGACGAAAAGACTGATTGCTATTAAATATGACGATATATAGATATATGTATTAAATTATTATGATTCTCACATAGTTTGAAGAAAAATTTCAATATAATGCAAACTGCTCAAAGGTATGTTTGAATTTCTTTAATATGTATAAAGTACCAATTGCTTAAACGTATGTTGTAAATCATTTAACACGAGCTTTATGATTATATTAAGTCATAAATATTATAAATCATAAATTTTATTAATCCTGCTGACATGGTACAGCATGGTAATGTGTGATATACCACATTAAGGTTTTGTGCATTTTTTTGTGTTCTGAATACAGGTTTACTTCTTTCTATCAAGTTTGCTAACTCTGATTTTTTGGGTGCAGTTCTTGAATATTCATTTATGTACCCTATTTTAATAATATTTTTATTATCAAATAAAAAGAATAATAATAACTATAGCAGTGACAATTAAAGCACTATCTGTACCCTTGGCAAGATTCTGACTAGCTTCAGTCTACTATCAAAACTCATGTGGAGAACAAAACAGGGAAAAAATGAGTATAAAATGAAATTTCAAAATAATTATAATAAAATAACTTTATAAAATAAAAATAAAATATATAATAGAAATAAATGTAAACAGATAAAGATTGATTTATAAAAATTACACCAAAAGCTTACTTCTCTAGCTTTCTGTCCGCAAACTCTTCTAATAATAAAAATTTTTATCTGAATTATTTATTTATCTGAATTCAGATATTATTGATCGCAGATAGATTTTTGTCAGTTCAAATTTTCAAGAACTCATTTCTCCATTTACAACTGTTATAGGCATAGCGATTAATATTTGGTGTATAATCTATAGATTTGTTTTCATTTCTATGAGATTGAAGATATAGTCAGAGGAAATATCATGGTTGTCAGAAAAAAGATTTCAAACTGAGTTCCTCATATCGCAACCAGTTATCTACATCCAATTTCTAGTCTGTGATTAGTTCTAATTGGAGATTTTTCACAGAATTTCAGATTTAAAGGTTTACTGGTTAACAGATAATTTCACTAGTTAATTGTTTATTTTATGTAAGAATTTACTAATTTGGTTATTATTTTCAACTGAAACATTTCAATTAAAATTGTAAGAAAAAAAATAAATGTGTAAAATAATATATACTACAGTCATAAAATAAATGTACTGAAAGTAGCTACGAAATGTAATAATATTTTAGCTAAAATATATATTTCATATCCATATGTCTGTATATGGGTCATTCATGTACAAATCGGGCAGACTTTGACAAAAAATGAACTCAACATTTTGGCTGATATTTTTTGATGAGCTCCTTTCATAAAATATGAAGACCCGTTTCTTGGGAAAAAATTTTGAAATTCTTTTCCTATGAGATATGAACCCATGGGGTTTTAGTAATTAGCATTGTAGACATATTTTTAAACGGCCATATCTTAGGCTATATAAATTATAGGAACATCATTAAATTCGTGATTGAAAAATAGAGATGACGCGAAACTAACTGATTTAACTAAACTAATTCTGCAAACGATAGCCTCCCAAAAAGTTTTTATTTCTATGTAGAATTTAATGATAAATTTAATTCAGTAATAAAATAATTATTTTTGTGGAAAATTGATTTATGGTATTATGGTGCGTATGAGTGACATGAGAGGCGCCTGACCAATTAATTTTTTTAAGTACTTCTAAAAGAAATATCACATTGGAAATATTTATTTTTAAGTACAAATTATTGATTAATTCAAATCAAAAATAAAAAATAAAAATCTTTCTAATATGTTTTTTTTTTACTAAAAATTCGTGTGTATGTGTTTGGTGTAAGGTAAAGGATAAATAAATTTTTAAAAAATACTTATAAGACAATACCGTCCTGAAATTTTTGGGTTTTATATAGAATCTTATAAAAAATTAAGTTCAAAAATAATATATAAAAATATTGCTTAAAATGCTTGGTTTGTTTTGCGGAAGGAAAAAAATTTTTAAAAAATAAACAATAATGCCATTCTGAAAAGTTTTTTTTTCCAGTAAGATTTAATACTAAATTTAAATAAAATATAAAAAATAAAAATTCTTGAGAAACATTTGAAAAATATTTTTGTTTTTGAAATTTGACGTTGAATATTAGCACTTAAATATAAACAATCTTAATTGTTAAAAGTTGAATCCATTATCTTTAAAATGCAATAAATTTTAAGTTTCTATCATTTATGGAGCCTGTGATATGAAATATTAAAAAATTGTGTCTACAATGTTAATTGTCAAAAACCCATTGGTATTTCTAGAAAAAAATTACGAAATTTTTTCCCAAGATACGGGTCTTCTTATTTAATGAAAAGAGGACATGAAAAAAAATTCCAGTCAAATCGAAGGTGATGAGATCATCCGTCCTTTTGCGTTGGAAAAGTATGATCCATATACATATAATATTAAATAAACATTAAAAAAATTTGATTTAATAAAAGAACAATATTGAAATTTAAAGATTTCTTTCTCATATAAGGAAGCAAGTGAGTTTGTTCATGTCAAGGCTACTGGCTTATGACGATTGACTCTGACTTTCAAGCTTAACCCTTGGTACTTGCAGTCACAAAAAATATTTATATATTATAAATAAGATATTTATATATTATAAATAAGATATTTATATATTAAAAATAAGATATTTATAAATTATAAATAAGATATTTATATATTATAAATAAGATATTTAAAGTTATAAATAAGAATATTTAATATATTATAAATAAGATAATTATATATTATAAATAAGATATTTATATATAATAAATAAGATATTTATGTATTATAAATAAGGTGTTTGTATATTATAAATAAGATATTTATATATTATAAATAAGATATTTATATATAATAAATAAGATATTTATGTATTATAAATAAGGTGTTTGTATATTATAAATAAGATATTTATATATTATAAATAAGATGTTTCTTTATCATAAATAAGATATTTATATGTTATAAATAAGATATATATATATTAAAAATAAAATATTTATATATTATAAATAAAATATTTATATATTATAAATAAGATGTTTATTATAAATAAGATATTTATATATTATAAATAAGATGTTTATATAATATAAATAAGATGTTTCTTTATTATAAATAAGATATTTATATATTATAAATAAGATATTTATATATTAAAAATAAGATATTAATATATTATAAATAAGATATTTATATATTATAAATAAGATGTTCATATATTATAAATAAGATATTTATATATTATAAATAAGATGTTTATTATAAATAAAATATTTATATATTATGAATAAGATATTTATATATTATAAATAAGATATTTATATATTATAAATAATATATAAATCTTATTTTAAATAAGGTTTTTATATATTATGAATTAGATATTTATACATTATAAAGAAGATGTTTATTTATTATAAATAAAATTTATATATTATGAGATTTTTATATATTATAAATAAGATGTTTATTTATTATAAATAAAATTTATATATTATAAGTGAGATTTTTATATATTAAGAATAAGATATTTATATATAAATATAAAAAATAATTCCAAAAAACCACTGATGATGAATATTTGACAATACTCGAAAACGGTGTGCGATCAGCCAAGAATTCAATTAATTAAAAATAAATAAAAATTTTGTTGTTGCAAATCACTACTGTTCGAAAAATCTCTCTAAAAATATTATATGATAAAATATGTTATGTTTTTATCCTAAACGTGATATAACATATAATATGTTTTAAGAGCTTTGTTTTTGCATAGGCTTTGTTTTTAGTAAAATTATTTCATGAAAAGCTAGAGATTCTGTTTTTTCCGTATGATTGACCTTAATAATCATATATCTTCCCGCATATCAACTTTTAATACCAATTTTAATAAAACTGAGTAGCGACAACAACAACTTAAAATGCATTTTACAACAAAATTAATTATATTAAATAATTGTAAATGGAAATTAAAATTGCAACTGATAAAGTTGCCTTCCGTACAAAACTCATTTTGAGAGATTGATTTCTCTAAAAATAATAACAGAAACCAATACTTATATATATATATATAAATACTCATATATTAATATATTTTAAACAAATTGTATCGTTTTATTATAGATGACTTAAGCATTGGAGAGCTGTATTTCATTCTCTTCTCCTACAAGTTGACCGCCTTAACAGATTTTAATCAGTTGCAATCTAAAATCAGACTTTTTAAGATTTCAGTCTACGTTCTTTGTTTTCTTTGCTGCACATTTTCATTAATTAATTTATTTAAATATTAAATATTATTGAATTGACATCAAATTATTTCATAAATAATAAATCTGTTAATTAGAAAAATAATTTTGTAATCATAAGTTTATAGGATTTATTGGAGTTAAAAAAAAATTTTCGGAAAAAAATTAAAAACCTAAAATTGAAAGATAAATAAAGAATTCATATTCCTGTGCATATATATTTTACCTTATGCATATATAATCAATTTTGCTTTTATATCAAAAGATATACATATATATTTAAACTAATGTCATAGATTTCAAAGTGAATATCAGTGAATGTGTGTATACATTTTTGAATTGTACCATTTCTTAAGTCAAATAAAGTGAAAATTATTCAACGTAAGTTTTAAATATATATATAATAATATATACTCTAGGAACAACTGCTCATTGCAATCCTATTCATTTTGTCATAAAGGATCTTCACATTTTCTATTATATTATACTAAGCCTCCGTTGCGATAAACACTGGTAAAATCGATTCAAATTCCTTTTTCAGTACTACTCTTTTAAGCTCTGCGTATAGATTGGGTTCACTAAAATTTCGTTTTGGGTCTATATGCCAGATGGTGGAATTATTCAAAGTGTGATTTGTATAACTGACTTGTGGTTATAATTGTTTTGTGACATTGTGACATTATACTGATGGAAGAATGCTTCTTCTTATTTACTTAAGGTTTTTTTTTTTGTGCTTAAAACAATAATATAGTTGAAAATAAATACGGATATATATCAAAGATTTCTGAAAATCTCTTTTCATACTACCTTCACCCTTCACGCATTTCTTATTACCTAGTTTTAATGTAAAATCTATTTATTTTTAATGTTTTACTTTTGCTATATAAAGATCATCTATATAAAAAATAATAATATTTTTAAATGAAAGTACTCAAGTTAGATTCAATTTAAAGTGTCTACATGGATTCTGTGGCAAAATCTTCGTTAAATATAACTTAATATAGATGCAAGTTTTTAATTGATATGATAATGATATATAAATACATTAAATATATAACATTTATGGATTTATGGAACTTAGCCTATCTCGCACACGTCCTTAAAATAGTAATACATAATATAATATAATTTTTCTTTGTGTGACTAATTGTATTTTTTCGTATTTAGAACTTTTTATGACATTTTCCAAGTAGACTTTACTTAGTATACTATTATTAGTAGTTCTCGATCACATAGTCTATTCTTCGTAGTACCTTATTATTGCTAATATGATCCGCTCATATTATTTTTACTATTCTTCGAAATAACCTTAATTAAAATGATTGAAACTTGTTAATATCTGTTATTTTTTTAAAGTTCTGGTTTCCATGGTATAGACTAATGTTGATCAAGCAGCATTTTAGAAAATATATGGGACGCTTCCACATTTCTTTTGCATGTGGCGGTCAATAAACCAATCAAACGGTCTGTAGCGTTATTTGGTAATTTAACCATCCTGCAGCTATGAACCTTTCACAAAATAACGAATTAATTACAAAATTATGTTTTATACCAAAAACGTAAAATATAAATACCACGTGCGACCTAGTCAGTATCAATTCTATAACTGATTTATTGATATAAAGTTTTTAACTATTAATAGCAAATTTAAATGTGTTTTTAAAATATATTTCATTTTAATATATTTCATTTTCTTTGTGTGACTAATTGTATTTTTTCGTATTTAGAACTTTTTATGACATTTTCCAAGTAGACTTTACTTAGTATACTATTATTAGTAGTTCTCGATCACATAGTCTATTCTTCGTAGTACCTTATTATTGCTAATATGATCCGCTCATATTATTTTTACTATTCTTCGAAATAACCTTAATTAAAATGATTGAAACTTGTTAATATCTGTTATTTTTTTAAAGTTCTGGTTTCCATGGTATAGACTAATGTTGATCAAGCAGCATTTTAGAAAATATATGGGACGCTTCCACATTTCTTTTGCATGTGGCGGTCAATAAACCAATCAAACGGTCTGTAGCGTTATTTGGTAATTTAACCATCCTGCAGCTATGAACCTTTCACAAAATAACGAATTAATTACAAAATTATGTTTTATACCAAAAACGTAAAATATAAATACCACGTGCGACCTAGTCAGTATCAATTCTATAACTGATTTATTGATATAAAGTTTTTAACTATTAATAGCAAATTTAAATGTGTTTTTAAAATATATTTCATTTTAACAAAAGAAAAAAAATTAGCTTCAAATAGGTAAGAGCGTTGCAGAATGACTAATCTCAAATACATATACAAAAATTACAAATATTAATAAAACGTTAGTACATTATTTATTATATATCTATAATATATACCATACATGAATAATATATTGAAAAATTATATTACTAAAAAATTAAATAATCAAAAAGAAAATGTAATCCTTTTCATGTGACAACATCTTTACTTTTTATATGACGATATATATTTGCGTATAAGGAAGAATTGTTATAATTCTCATTTAGTTTCCAAAAAATTTTTATTTGGTGCAAACAGTACAAAGATATGTTTAAGTTTATTTAATATAAAATATTTGCAGAGCAGTAGTTACGTAACCCCGGTATGAAGGAGACCTGGTATAATAGTTATATTATTGTATGACATATGCTGTAATAAATCAGGAATATGTATTAGTTAAATACTATAAAGTAACTCATATACAAAAGTCTATATGAAATATCTGTATGCCACTTAAATTATGGGAACATTTAAATTAAAAAATTAAAAAGAAAAGATAATACTTTTCATGTGAGTGAACAGCTTCTATTCAGCTAAACGAGAGCATATAAGTAAGGAATATACCTTACTGGATACATCTAGTTGAATTTCTCCTCCAAATTTTTATTTTTTTATTAATTTTATAAGATTTTACTTTACTAGTATTTCTTCAAAACTTCAGAAAATTTTCAATATTATATACTTGTAATTAGTTTACGTTTAAAAGAAATTTTTATAATGAAAACAAAGTGAAATCATTTACAAATCGGACAACCTTTTGACCTTATCATCTCCGATTTGGCCCCTTTTATTAAATAAGAAATATAAAACCATGGATATTTGACAATTAACATTGTAGACACAATTTTTTAAAATCTTATATCTCAGGCTCCATAAATGATAGAAACTTAAAATTTATTGCATTTTAAAGCTAAATGATTCATTTTTTAAAAAATAGTTTTAACAATTAAGATTGTTCATATTTAAGTGCTTATATTCAACGTCAAATTTCAAAAAAAAATATTTTCCAAATGTTTCTCAAAAATTTTTATTTTTTATATTTTATTTAAATTTAGTATTAAATCTTACTGGGAAATAAAACTTTTCAGAATGACATTATTTTTTATAATTTTTTAAAAATTTTTTTCCTTCCGCAAAACAAATCAAGCACATATATACTTTGTTTCCGATTAATGAATTTTCGAAGAATCTACTAAAATAATTTTTATATATTATTTTTGATTTCATTTTTTAATAAGATTCTATATAAAACCCAAAAATTTCAGAACGGTATTGTCTTATAAGTATTTTTTAAAAATTTATTTATCCTTCACCAAACACATACACACGAATTTTTACTAAAAAAAAAGGGAGGAATATATTAGAAAAATTTTTATTTTTAATTTTTGATTTGAATTAATTTTGTTTCTGAATTAAATTTATCAATAAATTCTACATAAAAATTAAACTTTTTAGGACCTTCTTGTTCTCCGAAATATTTTTATTAAATAAATTAGTTTCGCATCATCTCTGTTTTTAAGCCAATTTTTTTTGAAAAACGCGAGGTACTACTTTCAAAAAGGTTTATTACGATACGCTTTGTGTACCTTCGAATTATAATAGATTTTTTCCGAGTTTGTCTTAGGTATGCATTTTTTTCTCTTAATATCACCATTTATCCTTACATGAGGAATTTGCTGCAAATATACATTTTTAAATAATAATATTCGATTCTATTCAATTTATAGATTACAAAATACTCGTGAGCTAATTGTGCCGAAAGCTTTTTCGTTGTCGATAAAACATAGCAATACATTTTTTAAAGCCCTGACATTTTGAATTAAAACTTTAATATATAGCAAAGCTTCTCGAGTTCCAAGTACTGCTCTAAAGCCAAATTGTGATATTATTATTTCTTCAACATTTTTGCAGTAAATTTGATTTTAACGTCAATATGACAATAATGACTATTTTCACTTTAACAGAAATTGTGGTATTTAATAGAGAAGTTTCGAACAGTAGTGAGCTACAACAACAAAAATTATTTTTATATTATTTTTAATTAAAATTCGGCTGAAATTATTTTTTATATTATTTTTCGGTTGACCATTCGAGTATTGCCAAATACTTATCATCATTGGTCTATGAATTATTTCTTATATTTAATTATTCGCAAATAATTTTTTTGAGACTGCAAGTACCAAGGGTTGAACTCGTGTCCTGTCAATTTTGATGCTCAGACTCAGCGCCATATATATAGATAAAATATTTTAATTGAAGGTGTCATGTTTGCTATGTTTATTAGTTTTAAAATTTCAGATGACACCACAACTATCCATACTCTTACCACCGACTTTTATTTATTCACTTCATTTACTTAATTAATTTGATAAATTATTTGAAAAGCTACTCTTTAACATATGACCTTTATATTTTCTCCCTCAAGAGTTATAAGTTGTAGTCAATCGTTAATATGTTTCTCACTCTTGTAATATATATTGTATGTTTATAAGTACAATATCAGATGTATGGACAATGTAGAGAGCAATATATATGTTTATAATAATATATATGTTTATAATAATATATATGTTTATAATAATGTATATGTTTATAATTATATAAACATAGATAATAATATCTATATTTATAATAACACAGATAGATAATGTGCCTCGAAGCAAATTTATCTAAAAGTACTGTATCTCATTTAATCATAAGTTAAAATTGTTAATGATGATGTTAAAAGACATTTTTAATAATTACAGAATTATTACATTACAGAAAAGCGTTCTTCTTTATTTTGTTTTTATAAACTTTTCAAACTGCTTATGACATAAATTGTTATTATTATTATTATTGTTAGGGGATGTAGCACTGCGACCGTGCCCCCTTCTGGGCTTAGAGTAGGTCTTTAAGCCCTGTTGCATCAATAAAAAGTAGTATAGAACCTACTTTACAGAGTGTTATTGCCTCTTCCGTAAGAATATACATTCCTAGGAGCCTATTTCGTATGTGCATTAACGCAGAGCATTCTAACAACACATGTGTAGCCGACTCCTCATTCTCTTCATAGAATCTACAGTTTGCATCCGTAAGGTGGTGTTTTAGTCTACAGTACCCTGTTAGGATTCCAGTGATGATTCTAAGTTTTTCTTTTGATAGGTTCATACAATCCTGGTATCTCTTATTGTTATAGGTATCAATAAGTGATTTGGATTGTTTTAATCATGGTATATTATACCAGTAATCCTTTTCATTCTGGTTCTCCTTTATTTTTATGAGAGAAAGGAGCGTACTATTTCCTAGTCCACAAAAAGGTTCCGGCCCCATCATCGCTGTGGCTGCTCCTTTTCTGGCTAGTTTGTCCGCATATTCGTTTCCGCGTACTCCAGTATGTCTCGGTACCCAAAGAATCGACACTTGATTTGTTTCGCCAAGCAGATTTAGCAAATCAAGGCAGTCTAACACCAGTCTTGAGGTCACCTGATGCGAGTATGACATAAATTAGTATGGAAAACTTAATTCAATATTTACTAAACTATTTTTTTGTAATTTACTTTCAAAATGAATAATGATCGGCGTATTTTTGCATTTCAGTCGAGCGTTACTGAATATCCATCAATTTAAAAGTTAGAAGGGTTCGAATAGAAATGAAAAGACAACATTTTTTTTGTACAGTAAAAAGCAACAGTGTGAGACATGAACCCACTGCAACCATCTTTTAGGAATGAATAGATAAAATTTCCATAGCAATGTGGAAACTTCATTCCAGTAATCACGGGAGAGAGATGGGAACAGATAGGGTTAATAAAATAATAAGAATTATAATAAAACAAAAGTTTTAGTTAATTAATTGAAATTTGTTTGACCATACAACGCTGTTTCGAGTATTGTGAAGTACATATCTTCAGTGATCTTAGGAATCAATCATGATCAATTTAATTTAAAGTTTCTAATTTAATTTTTATTATTTTATATGAAAAGCAGCGCTATATACGATCGCCTCACTCGCTAAACCGACATTTGCGGAGATCATTGATAAAATGCGACTATGAGGTGAACTCCCATTCTCTATTTCCTCATTCAATAATTCCATAACGGAGTTTAAATTATAAGATAAAAATATTTTTAATTTGTATTTGAGTGAAACACTTTGACTAAAAATTGACAAGAAATTGTTTCGAATATAATAATTATATTGTCTGCAGTGTTAATTGCATGTATTATAAATAATAGATAGGTAATTTGATACACAATTACAAATTATCTATAAAATTGCTTTAAATATGATTTGTTATTAAATTTTTTTAATTATAAGAAAAAACCGCTTGAAATGTTGTACAAAATCTTGACAATGTTAATTGAATGTTGTGGAATGAGCTAAACTTGTTTTAAACTAACATTTAATTGCAACTAAGATACATTTTTGTTTCTTTTTTACAGATTCAATCGTATTTTGCCTAAGCAACGTGATTGATCATACTATAACTTAACAAAAAAATCAGTCATCATTGAAGTTCGATCGGAACAGTACTAACAAAACATAAATGATATCGGCAAGGGACAAGTTTTTTGCGAGCAGTGGCTCATCTACGTCTGCTTTAGGTTTAGGAATTGAAGTAGTTGATACAACACCCACATCCGTTTATAATCCTACAACGATGCCACTCAGCAATGGTACAACCGATAGTAAACGCACCAAAAGTACAACTTTCACAGTTACAAACACAACCGTTCCAATGACGCAATCGCATCTTGGATCATCTAGTCAAACACAGGCTGTATCAGCTGTATCAGCGGAAGAAGAAAATGATCCGAATAAGCAAAATGGTGTTGAAGAATTGGATCGTATACCGTTCTCTAATTTGCCATCACGTGATCCAGTCGATATGGAGTTTAAAGATCTTTCATTGACCGTGAATATGGGTTTCACAAAAGGTAAGTCAATTTAAATATTATACTCTTATATACTATACATAACCAAAATCATAATATTGGATACAGATATACGATAGCATTAATACTAGTTTAAATAATTTAACAGATTTGTTTTTTTTTTTTAAATATAACCTGAATTCTTCTCTTGAACACAAAAACTAAGATGAGATATTTTAAGTCATATATTATAGATGATGTTTACTAGTAGCTGAGAAGGTCAAAAGGTGCATTTTGTAAATAATATTTATGAGTTTATTTACTTGTTAAGTTTCTTTTAAATTATTTTTATTTCATTTAACTTAATTAAGTGAATACATTTTATAATTTATAAACTACATTCAATTAAACCAGGTGTAGGTAATTAAATTCGTTTGTTATTTTAATATCAAGTAAAGTGGCTCGTGCAAGGGCGCCAAAAAAGGCAGAAACTTTTTAATGGGGGAGTTTTTGAAAACTATTTCAAAGTCCATACGAAAACATTTAATTTAAAACATTTCATTATATACCATAAAACGTTAAGTGGTCCACAAAATTATAGGAGTGATTTTAAACCCCTTCTGCCTCTATGTGCGATTATCATGATTTTGTAACAGATTCAAACGATAAAACGCTTCGGTCGTGGTTCTAGTGACTAAACTCTACTAAACTCTATTCCCTTAATTTCTAATATAATAAAGCTTCGCTTACAAGATAAACAGAAAGTAAGATATTAAGGTTAAATTGCAGACAAACTGAATTAATTGTGTTTTTAAAAAAAGAATACACTACCTGTAGTCTAAAACATGCAGCTGTAGAAATTCTACAACATAGTGAAGACTTCTCGATATAGAGACTTTAAAATACATTGAACTCATATTACACAAGAGACTTATCTGCTTACTTAATGTAAAGGATAGAGTAACTGTGGAAATTCTACATTTGAGTGGTGGAGTCTTGGAGATATAGAAACTTTGAAATACCTTGAACTCATATTAGACAGGCGACTTACCTGCTAACTTAATGTAAAGAATGGAGTAGCTGTAGAAATTCTGACGAAAAATTGGTCAGTAAAGTTGGAAATTAAATCCACAAATCATATACTGGCTCTACACCACTGTAATCAGCGGTGTAGATAATATATTTGATAATAGTAAAGTAGCCATCAATATAGAAATCTACATATTTCAAGCTATTAAATAACTTTATACAAATAACAGCTTTTCTGTGCTTCGCCGATGACTTAGGAACTGCCTCAAATAAAGCACTGGAAACGCTCCACAAACTACTTACACTAGATGTAGTAAAACAAAATATGACTGCGTTAGCATCGTGAAAGAAACTGTGAAAGAAACTGCAAAGCTGAAGAATTTACCAGACGGGGTTCAAACGAAACCGATATTGGAATACATATCACAGCCTCTAATATATTTTTAAAACACAGTCTGGCTTAAAAAACCAATAGAGCTTGACCAAATTAAAACACTTAATACGGTTGATACTTAATAGGAATAAAACATGTGACTTATTCTGTCTACCAAGAAAAAAATATCTCAAAGATCGTAATCTTAGGCTGCAAGGTTTCTTCCATGAATATTGTAAATCTGAGGCAAAAGGAGGATATATCTCGAAAATAGATGAAATTAATTATAATGAATTACTATTTCAATTGTTCTGTACTTCTATTACTCTGATAGCTTTCTTCAACTATAATAACTCAATATGGGCAATACATTGCCGAAAGGAACATTTTTGCTGTTTTAAATGAAACTAAAGTGATATATAGGTAGTGTTGGTAATATCACCTAATAAATAATATTCCAGACCAAGGTATGTCAGAGCTGGCCCGTACCATCGATCCGTGAAATATTGTGTTTTTATGTTTAACGATAATATTTTACCATTTTTCGAGCAGATCCTGAAATCACATTAAATATTTTTGTCGGTGTTCATAAAACACTTTGAATATATCTCTGGTCCGCAGTTTTGGGCTGAGAAATATTGTTCTAATATAATTCTGTCTAATTTTAATTCGTATATTTTTGTCGGTGTTTATAAAACACTTTGAATATATCTCTGGTCCGTAGTTTTGGACTGAGAAATATTGTTCTAATATAATTCTGTCTAATTTTAACTCGTATATTTTTGTCGGTGTTTATAAAACACTTTGAATATATCTCTGGTCCGTAGTTTTGGGCTGAGAAATATTGTTCTAATATAATTCTGTCTAATTTTAACTGTATATTTTTGCGGTGTTTAAAAACACTTTGAATATATCTCTGGTCCGTGTTTTGGGGCTGAGAATATTGTTCTAATATATTCTGTATTTACATTGTGACCGAAAGGTTTCCGGAAATTTTTAAATAAAACGCAAAATTCTTAATCTTCATCAATATTTATTTTATCTCCTTCAAAATATGCTCCATTAGAAGCGATACACAAATGCCAACGTTTCTTCCAATCATCAAAACATTTTTTATAGGCGCTTTCCGGTATGGCTTTGAGTTCCCTCTGCGAATTCTGTTTTACGTATTCTATGGACAAAACGCGTTCCTCTGAGTGGTAATTTGAGGTTGGGAAACAGGAAAAAGTCACACGGTGCAAGATCAGGTGAATACGGTGGCTGTTCGATGGTATTTATTGAATGTTTGGCCTTAAAATCGTTGATAATGTTGAACAAATTGAGGTGAATCGGAACAAGCCGGGCGTTGACACGTCGCATACACAAATTGTCCACCAAAATCAAACGAGCCATCTCACGACCGATGCCTAGCTCTCGTGCTATCTCTCTAACACTCACATGAGGATTTTTGAACACGATTTCCTTTGCCTTTTCAATGTTTTCGTCGGTGGTAGAGGTCGAAGGTCGTCCAGAACGCGGCATGTCTTCGACGGTCGTACGACAGTCCTGAAAGGCTTTGTACCACTCATAAACTTGAGTTTTCGATAAAACTGATTCCCCATAAGCCTTTTGTAGCATTCGCAACGATTCTGCACACGAAATTTCGTTCGAAAAACAAAATTTGATGCAAACTCTTTGTTCAATATTTTTTTCCATTGTTTTTTTCGCAACGCACTACTGAGGTGAACTGGTTTCAACAGCTGCCGTAAACGAACTGTCCGACAGATCGCGCTCATTTTTGGCATAGTAATTAAGGACAGTGCTGCCAAACTACATAAACTTAAAATATCGAAAAATATACAGCGCGCGAATTTTAAATGAGAATTTCCGAAAACTTTTCAGTCTTAATGTATATCTGTTCATTTTGTGAGAAATATGCTTTTCCATTTACAATTCCATTCGTGTTTCTTTTCGTTATGATTGATTTTCAGTTGTGTGTCCAGGAGGTTCAAAGAGGATCCCTCCTTTGTTAATGTTACTTATTTTTCAGTGAACTGAAAAAATATTGCTCAGAAAATATTTTGTATAGCCTCGCCCCTTAGCACAATCCCGGCTAAGCCACTGCTACAACTCTTGGTGTAATTCTTTAAATTTTGTGGATCTATAAGCAACAGCACTATATACACTATCAACACTGTTATTTATTAGAAGTATAATCTATTAAAGTGTATAATCTAAGTGTACTTATTTTCGAGATTCTATGAACATTATGCATTTATTAATTAGTAATATGTTTAGAGATTGTTGCAAGTATATATTAGTTTAATAATTGAATATGCTTATATCGTTGAAATAGTTTTTCTAGTTTTAGTAGGATTACTAGTTTTGCTTATAAATTTGAATTCCTTTTTTATTAGTTTTACTATATAAAAAATTAAATTTCAGTAAACAGATTTTGCTTTAAATTCATATTTTTAATCAAATATTTTATGCTTAAATACTGCGTTATATAAATATGGATAACCTGAGAACGTCTAAAAAACACGCATAATAATTAAAAATTATTTTTGCTACACACACTCACACTTAAGGAACCTATTAGAATTTATTAAAATTATTTTTAATTAAAAAATAATTTATGCAAATAAAAACAAATAATGCTGACAAATTTTTAATTAAACGCAACATGGAAGCGGAAAAAAAATTGTTATTTAAACCACCACAAAAATGCTGTTGGGTCAGTAATATTAGATTCGGTAATGTGGAACAAAAATTGTCCCAAATTCAGTGATGGCAATTTTGTGGGTACATCATGTGAAAATTAAATGAAAATCAGAATTTAATATGAGACAAGCAAGGAGGTTCGCAAATATTTTGTTTAATATTTGTACTAATTTCTGCTCCAAGGCTTGCGTAGGAGCACATTTACGTATTACATATCCTTTCAATTTGTAAGCGAAAAGCAAAAACCAGCAATTTTCCTAAACAATTTGCAATCAATTGACATTTAATAAAATGCGTACAAATTCCATTCTAACGCAAACAAAGTGGAGCAAAGCTTCCGTCGCAATCCAGTAATGGTACATAAGCTCGTAACAATAACAATCTCAACAACGGTAACATTAAGGCTACAACAGCAACAGCAACAGAAACAGTAACAGCAACAGTAACAATAATAATGTGAACAATTTTAATATTCATGGAGTAACAAAAATTTCGTGGTTAACCGTAAATGTCATTTGAAATTTAACATATTTTTATGGCTACGTATATGGGCACGCCTACATATGAGATCTGGAGAATATTGAGAGATTCGCAAGTGTGTCGGTAGTAAATGAGTGGATTCCATGAAACAATAATTTCAGATTGAAGGAACTAGTAGAACCAATTATGATCACTTAGCATTATGATCACAGTTAGATCTAACTAGCCTAAAGTAGGATGAAAAACTGCGGAGGACACAGCAATGTTGTCTAAAAACTTCTTATAATTCAACGGCAGATATTAAAAAAAACTAATACTGAATTAATAATATAATATACAAAAATGTTGATGCAGGATCTATATGATATCTATGAATGAAATATATGAATGTTGGTTTCAAGTTGTTGAGTGTTATGATTTAGTGATTACTATAAACCTGTGTGTTTAAGCTAAGAAAACTAATAGCAATAAACTTTAATTACTTCATGAGTAATCGATGTCCTTATGTTGCAAAATTAATGATCTGGCCAGATGTGGTTAGTTTAGTTTGAAATGGCATGTTTATGCTGTAGAACTCAATTGAGCTCAAATAATATCAAGGAAACTACAGAGGAGCACTTTTTCCGAATAATACTATTGACAACAAAATGAGGTAGCATATCTAGTTGATAATGTTTTTCAAGGTAAAACTTAAAATGTTAAAGTCTGATAACTCAAGAATATAGCTATGTCTGTCGCCTGACAGCATAGGAGAAAAGTTTGCTCAGTATAGACAATTTAACCAATATCCTTCAGTTAAGTCGCATATGAAGTTATACGGACTTATAGTGTATCGAATAACGTTGAAAAAAATAACTGTGTTTAAGAATCCAAACAGTTGCTTGATATAAATTACTTAAGAAGACGAGTGCAATGCACTAAACCCTTTGATTTGTAAATGTAATCTCAAAACATTCTAGGGAATATAAAGGATATGTTATTAAATATTTTTTAATTAAAAAAATAAATTTCGTGGTCAAGCCGGTGTGATCGGTATCGTGTAAATAAATTATTGTAAATAATAATAGTGTATATTATTATTTATAATTTATTTCTTTGTGACATTGAAATTGTTAAATCAGTGATTTTGTAAAGAAACAATTTTTGTAATATATAATTTTTGCCTACTGTCGGTTTTATGGTGCTGTTAGCTGTCATTTTTTTATGAAATTATTTATTTCTTTTCTGCTTTTTTCTATATTAGTGTTACAATACTGTTATATTGTATTGTACCGATGCCATAGTTTCCTTTAAATAATCATGTATAAAATAAATGACTTTTATACACACGTCTTCAAAGGATTTTTTTTTATGAACATTTTTTCTTTCTTCTTTTCAGATCAGGCTTGCGCTTTCTTTTTATTAATTTTTTAATTTCTTAATTTAGTTAGCTTCCACCTCAATTTGAATTTTTTTATATAGTATATATTATATTAAAATACAGTAGTGCTATAGTAAACACAATACCACGGACAGATAGTGTTCGAGTCCGTATAAATGTGGTGTACATTTAAGTTGTCTTGCAAAATGAATCCAAGTGTGAGAAAGAAAAATGTTATTCTTAACTAATATTTTTAAATTGTATTTTATTAAAACATACATCTATTTACAAATACTAAAGCAAAATTTGTATCAAGGGTAGTTTCCATGTCTAACTTAATACAGTATATAATGTTACCTTCCTTTACTTAGACAGTTTTAGATAAGTATTTAAATAAAATTCAAAAATTTCATTTATTAAAAAAATTATAATACATTCATTAAAGAAAATATTATGTTACTATTTTATATAAGTACTGTATTTTTATGTGTAAAATCTAAACAAATTTTTATTGTATTTTTTATAGAGATGTTTCCAACTTATTCAAACCAAACTTTCTAAAATTTACTACTGGCATTGCATTTGGAAGGAATTGAAATTCAAATAAATAAATTAAATGAACAAATAATTTTAAATAATTTTTTGGCTTCATTTAATATGACTTTTACTAAATTTTTTCTTTTCCAAACTTTCTGTGAAAAATTTTAAATTCATTGTATTACTGTGGTTATGTTGGCGTGTTTGAGGCTTACAAATTACATATTTTATTATAATTTTTGTTATTCCTATGTTACAATTTCCCGAGATATTTCATTAATTTTATTTCTTTCATAATGCAATTTAAATAAATTTTTTTTAATCTTCGACTTAATACGCCCGCATGTGAATACAAATTTTGCTACAATTTTCTATGCAATTCAAATAATTTCACTGAATAAATGATTTTGATTTTATCTTTAAGTATTAAAATGTTATATAGAAAATTTAAATATTAATAGAGTTTGAAAGAAATACAATTTCATCAAAAAAATAAGTTTTGAATATTATTTTTTTACTTTAAAATATATATCAGCATATATCTTAATTCAATTTAAAGTGTAAAAATTGATAAATTTTTCATATAAATTGTTAATTTAAATATTATATATATAATTCAATTAAGTCAGCAATAGAAATTATGATTTTATTGGACTTCATATACAAAATAAATTAATAGGGTTCAAAAGAACATTTTTGTTGAAATCCAAATAAACATACTATATTAGTTTTGATAAAATACTGGCTGGTAAGATATGATGCTATACATATATAAATAAGTAAAATAAATAAATAATAAATGTATTCAGTTATTGAGTTATAATTGGATATAATAAATAGTTAAATATAAAAGGGTGTGTTAGGTTTCAAATGAAATTTCAATATTTTTATGTAGATGCAATTAATATTTAGAGCGAATTTCAGTATCCATATTTTACTCTCTCGATAAAACGTATTCAATTTTTCGAGCGTTTCACCAATTCCAAAAATCAAGTAGTTTATATGCAATACCACAAATTTTTATAAACTATAATTAAATACTCTACAGTGGACATTTAAATATAAGCTAAAACTTGGTTAGACGACAGTAAAAATCAATAATAAAGCAATAATTCGTAATCATATATATGATTATGCGAAAATAATGCTATGTTACTATTATTAATTAAATATTTTTTAGTTTATTTAATTTTCTGTGTACAATTCTTTTTTAATATAAAATTCAATAAGCTTCCATACTCATAAATTTGGGAATGTTTTTGTCAGTTATTTTGTTTGAATAGTATAAGTTATAGACAAATAATTTGACTAATTAGTCGATTTGATCTGTCTATATCTAGAAAAAGTATTTATGCAGAATCTCATTGAACTAGCAAAGTATTGAAAAAGTTAAGGATATAAACTGAGAAGAAATAAGGATATTGTTAGATCAATTCAACCCATAATGCTATTTAAAAATATTTATATTGTAAATGGTTTTTTCTGAAATAAAAATAAACTTTTCATTTTATTAAAATTACACTTCCATTTTTTATGGACTTATAATTGCATATATTGTGGAGAAATAATAAGAAATGCAAGCAGTGCTATGATTATTTACTTTTTACTTTTAATTAAAAGATTAAAGTATAATATCAGTCAAAATATACCTTTTTCATATATTTATATATCTTTGTCAAGTATTTGTGCAGAATATTTATAACAAAAGTATTTTGCGAGATTAACTGAAGATTAAAGCAAACAAAATTATATCTATATTCTGATCATGAAGCATTCATGACATTGGATATTCACTGTGCAAAATAAAATATTTTTTCAATCCAGATTTGATTGAATCTCATTTGATATAATAAATAAATTTTATTGCAAATATTTGAACATTTCATTTTAGATTCTTTTACGACAGAAGCATTCCACACGTTATATCAAAAATTACTTCTTAGAAAACATTGAGGTAAAAAGATGCTGAGGAAGGTAAATATTTTTTAAGTTGGTTTTATAATTATTGTATCTTCAATCACAATACCAATATATGTACAATTTTAATTAATCCATCTTATTAATTATAAAGGACTGGTTATTGTACTTAATCGAAAACAATAGACACCAAAAATACCAAAAAATATCGGCTTGTTTGGCTTATACCAGCTTTTATTGACACTGCCCAAGCGATATTTTTACTTTACTGATGGCCTAATATTAGGGTGTTCAAAAACACGTGTATTAATACAACGCGTCAAACAACGCTCCATTGGAATTTCTTTATAGATTTTCGCTGGTATCAATGAAGAAATGTGTGTAAGACATAACTTTCACCTTGGTTTGGGATGAGGCCCATCTATACCTCTGCTACTCTTTGGGTCGTAGTATCCGGTGGAGAAACGCAACTCCACGCCGAATGAATGATGCATTCTTTCCACGTAAGTTTGGGTATCAACCACATCCACTACATGTCCAACCACAAATGGTCAGCACAGCCGAAGCTGCGGGCACTGACCCCCGTAGTACCGGACTTATACCACGTGTAGTGTATCGCAAGTGCAGACCTTATTTACTTCTATGCACACTTCTTAGACAAGTGTCGGCATGGCACCGGGATTTTATTCGCCTCTTACGACAGGTATGCTTTACCTCGGGAATATTCTAGCTCCTTCATCGCAGGGGAAAGTATATAGTAGAAAAGCACATAAACAGTAAAGGATGATTAATAATTATACTATTTTATACTAATAATTATACTATCTCTTCTGATTATTCAAATCTTAAGCCGTAATGTTTAAATAAATTTAAAAACGTGAATAAAAAATTAATTTTATTTGTTATAAAATAAGTGTAACCAAATTTGATAGGCGATAAAAGCAAAAATTTAAATTTAGCGCTTCAAGGATATCGAGGATATCGTTTTGAATGATTGATTTCTTTCTCCGAAATACACAATAAATTGGCATTAATTCGCTTTGATGTTATTTTTATAAAAAACGGCAGCAATTATTTTACGAATTATTACTTAAATGTATCTTTTGTTGCATCTGTCGTTGTTTGTACTCCTGCAGATTTGCTTAAATACACTTCATTTGCTTCGGTGTAGTCGATTACACTTCCTTTTCTTTACAAATTACATTTCATATCATTTTAATTTTCCTATAAATCATAATTATATTTCAGAATTTTGCATTTGGGAGCGAAATCCTCCTCGAAGCCGCACAAATATTTCGTATTGAATATTGACTTCCACACAGGAAGCCGCCTTTTTCTTTCTCAATTCAAATGGGATATGCGGTGCGTATTTGAGTATTGTAAATACTGTATTGAGTATTGTATCTGTGTGTATTTGTGTGCGAGTGTGTGTGTATGGCATTAACTTTATTTAGCGGTACTTTAACATGATTTAAATAATGAAGCGCTAATGAATGTTTTATTTTGTAAAGCATTTTTTATTTTATTTATGACTGAATGTAGATATATATTGAATATAGATATATATATTTATATAAATTTTTTTTCTTGATATTTTTGTTTTATTTTTGGCATTTACTTTTCATTTCACATTTTTATTGTATTGAGAACATTGCATATCGCATTTTAAGTAGCATGAAATTTTAACACAAATTCACCGATAGCAGTACTTTTAATAGTAGATTATTTTGTAAAAGTAATGGCTTGAAACAAAATAAAATTTTATATTTTCCGTTTTCCGTACCGATTTTTTCTTCACTGATTTGCACATAAAATGGCTCATTTGCATATGCTTAAAGGCACTTAAATTTACTTAAGCGTATGTGAGTAGTACGTATTATGTTGGTAAAAGATATATGAGCATAAATCGTACTTACCTTATATTAATCGGATGCTGTACTGGTCTTTCCCAATCTGTGTACTCATTTACAATTGTTGCGAATATCTCATTCAGATGATACGTGTATGTATTACGTACGTAAGCTTTTAAAATCTTGGAGCGTCGATCCGCCTCAATGCCGTATTGCACGTCACCGGAATTGAAGGAAAAAAACGCCTCAGCACGTGTGACACCAGCCATAAGGTCATATCTGCGTAAGGAAATCAAAATGATAAAATGAGTCAAAGAGAAGAAAATCTCTGAAATTTACATGAATGTTTTTCATAAGGTACGTGAAAATGAAAAGAAAATTAAATTCACAACTTTCTCACTTCTTAATGCAATTTGTTTTTTTTTGCTTTTTGTAATACAATATCTTGGTAGAAAAGGGAATCAGAAAATACATTTGTCGCTCGTAAAGAAGTAGATAAATTGAAAATTGTGATTTCAACAAATGTTGGTACAGAAGGATGGAAATCAAAAATGGAAATCAGCAGGTTATTAATTAAATCAACTAAGAGCATCACCGCTGCAGGAGTTGATTGCTATATGTAATAGTATTGAATATATTCAATGCAAAATGTATTTACTTTAAATAGGAAATGAAATTTATTTAAATTTAAAAAAAAAAAAAAAACAAAAAAAAAAAAATTCGCAAAGAACATATAAGTTTTGGAAAAGAAGTACAATTTTATAAGAATTTCTTGGAAATGCATTTTTTACTTTGAATAGGAAATGAAATTTATTTAAATTTACAAAAAAAAAAAATATAATGCAAAGAACACATAAGTTTTGGAAAAGAAGTACAATTTTATAAGAATTTCTTGGAAATGCAATTTTTCGAATTAAAAACTCAAAACTCCAAACACTCTTTTATGAATTATCGAATAATCCTAAAAAGAATCATGCGTTTCCATTGACACTGCGGCACTAAATGCGGTTAAAAGCTTATGTTTGATCAGTATTACATATGATCGCTTGAGCAAGTCTCAGAGGGGAATTTTTCAAAATCTCTTACTAGATTAATAAGCAAAAATCGTGACTTTGAAGTGTCTACATGGAACCCAAAAGTTTCAGGGTTTCACTAATACAAGAGGACTGATATTATTGCTAAAGAAGTTTGTGCATCTGCCATTGCGATGTATTAAGTTAGAGCTACCTTATATTGAGGTACTAAACGAAGTTGAAACCTTATATTTAACCACTACCATGATTGTCTGATAAAAACACAGAGCATACTTTTTTTTTCAAAGCTTCTTTCCGAGTCAAAATAAAAAAATTATTGTTTTACAGTGCCCAAACGGAACCCAAGAGAAACGAGGTAATCAAAAGACTTATTGCTTGGCATTTGTAAAATAGCATATATTTTTATTGACACTAATTTTGTTAACACAATCACATAATTTTTTATTGTTCAGGCTTTTACAACTTAACAAATAAATATTACTTTTTTTAAGAATTCAACAAATGCACTAATATCTTATTTGAGGGTATTAGTTTCAACATTCGAAATTTATGGAAAAAGCAAAATTTTATTTTTAAATTGATATTCAGTAATCAAATAGTGTTGGTCAGTTGCATGTTTTCAACAAGACTGAAATAGGATTATATTCTGTGAACGTTTGTTGTCAGCAGTTTGAAGTACAAGCATTGTTTGAGGTGAAATAAAAGTTATGGCGAGTATTTTCTAAGATTTAAATATTTTTTACAAATCCAAACTAAAAGGGAATAAAATATCAATAAGTATCAAAAAATCTATCTCAGTTTTTCATTTTTAAAGTATGTCATATCAAAAATGGAACTTAACTCGATTCGGTCATAATATCTACTCTCTTGCAACGAAATATCTCATTCACGTGATGAGATACTTAATAAATCAGAAGTTTCTCAAGTACTTCAATGCATAAAATGCAGATTTTTATTAAATTCATTTGAAAACACTAAGCGAGAGCACATAAAACAAATATTGTATGTTTATTATGAGTGCATTTTAAATTGTAGAACAAACTTTTTGGCAGTGTTCAGCATTTTAAATCCATGCAGATAACTTATTGAAACAAAATACTTCAAACTTTTTCATATGAGTACAAAACTTTTCCCATGGAACATATTGTACTTGATGAAAAACAAAAAAAGAGTAGAATTGTAGGAACATACATGATAGTTCAGTGAACTCGATGAATTTATATGTTTAAGGAGATGTGCGGATTGCTCGCAAATTGAAGTCAACTTTAGTTTCTCAACTTACATGGAATGAATTTCAAATATGCCATTTTTCATTATTTGCATACAGGACGAAGTTGTTTGGAATAGTAATTATTAGACAAAAAATTTACGTAAAATGAACGTAAAATGTATGGCAACATTGTCAGTAATTAAAGTATGTAGAAGACACCATATGTACATAAATCTTATTTAAGATAAGTCAATGACTTAAACAGAAGTTGTGAGATATGGACAATGAGAGTATGAAAAAGAAAATAAAGATAAAAGTAGTTTATATCTAAGCTTACTTAAAAAAGACTATACGTACAGATTAATTTATTTAAAGGTATTTGGCTATTATTGTATGAATTAATTCCTATTTTTTTAAGTCCTAGTTTTAATGATATATCATTAGTTGTATGTAATGTAGATGTTCGTTTATATTGGAAACGCATTTGTCTTAGTTAAATAAAAATTAACTGAAATTTCTAATTTTCATTTTCATAATAATCCTTTTATCAATTTTCTGTGTAAATAACATATAACCACTCCTCCGGAGTATACCCTGGAAGAACATGCGTCTTTATATTTCTTCCTTAATAATCAGCATATTATAGTTCATTCTTTACAACAGTAATATAAGAACAAAAAATACGAGTCGAGGAAACGCAACTTTGAACTCCACAATTCTTATATGGATCATAGCTAAAGTGTCGACTCATAAGCAGAATTTAAACTACATTATTAAGTGAGAAAAAATAAGAATGACTACAATAAGGATCTAAAGAATTTCGGAACAGATATTAAAAGTGTGCATGATTGGGAAGATGTAAACGTTGCTTGGTGTTGAACATATCTTTAAAACTAGTTATAATCAACTGACTGCCGAACATATTATCAATGTGAAGAAAATAAAAAAAAAATTTCACAAAAGGTTAAATGTTATACTCGTAAATAATCTTGACTATGGAAGTAAAAAAACCATATTCAACAAAAGTATATATATATCAAATTATAGTGCAGTAAACACTCGGTAAAATGATAGAATGAAAGATGTAATGTCAAGGCTTTTCGATGTTTCGAATACATTTTAATTGTAACAATTATTTTTGGAATATTTATTATTTGCAAATATTTTATCGTTGGCTATTGAGATGGTTCATAATATTGGACATACGTTTAACTGGGAGCCTAATATACTTCATTTCTTTTCTTTTCTTTTTTGTTAATTTATTGTATAATTAGCTTTAATTATAATTTAATGCCTACTTATAGAATATAACAATTAACGGTTTTAAGCATTAATGTTTTACAAGTACTGAGTATGCATTGAATTGTTATATTAAACTTAAACATAAGAAAGTTTAAATGATTCTTAAATTGTCTGTTATAGTCTGTTAAATGACGATAGTTCAAACCTAACAATAATTACACAACGAACAAAGAATTTTTTACGACATGTCTTATTCTATATTAAATTTAGTGAGCAATACATTACTGCAATTATGCTTACTTTAATTGCCATAATAATTATCACATTATTGCTTACGATATCATAATGTTTTTATGCTTCTTGTCAGGTTAAATAATATATGTATTCTCAATAAACGCAGTGCTTGTATTATTATACATTTATATAATGTTTACTTAAAAACTTTTATGAAAACCTCTAAATGGATTTGCTGTAAATTTAATATTCATATTTAAATATGAATGAGATAAATGAATATTACTTTACACCAAACTAATATGCTATTTTACGTTTAATATACTTAAAAATTAGAGTTTCTGAACCGGAAAATCTTGTCATTCGAAAACTATTTAACATCAATTATTTAAGCCTTGCTAATATCGTGCTAATCACATATTAAAATGCTATCACCTTAACTAACAAATCACGATAATTATATGCAAACAGCTACAGATTAAGAAGCGATTACAAACACATTATATATAAACACGCCCCCAGTATTGACAACCGCACTTTTGTAAGTGCAAAGGATGTTATATATTAGCGTTGTAATAAAGGCGAACCAATATCTGGAGGGATGTATGTAATGTTAATAAAATATGCAAGTTATATACTTATTAAGCATATTTGCAACTGTAATTAGTGCGGCATAAGCTGCAAAAACAGTCTCTAACGCATATGCAAACATACAAACATTTAATTAACCATACAAGCGTGAAATATTTGCATTAAACCAAATATGGAGAGAGTACTAGTGTATTTCAAAAAAGAAAAAAATATGAGATTATAAATAAATATTAATTTTAAACTTTCGTCGTGTTAGATTCAAGATTAAATACTGACATTTACACCATTTGTATGTGAGTTTTTTGCTACAAATCACGCCGCATAGGCTGATTCAGGGTTTTACATTACATTAATTAGTGCTGCACGAGAGTGTTAAAAAGCAACATACACGCACAATTCAGCGCTGGCGAACTGTAGCAGGTGACACACATGCTCAGCTCAGGATACGAGTATGAATGAAGTGTGTTTGAATCGATTTAAAATCCACGGAACTGCTCTACTTAATGGTAACGAATATGTACTTAAGATAAATGGGATAAGCCACTTAAAGTATCTGTACGACACGAATACGTGCAACTGCTTTAATTAAAAATCATAAAGTTTTTGGTGTGTTAACTAAAATTATGATATCTTTTAATTTAAAAAAAATTAAAATTTTTATCCTATCAATTGCATATTAAACAAATTTGTAATTATAACTCTTCAAAACTTTGGGAAGTAAAGTTACAATTTTCGCCATTGTTTACTAACTTTTTCGCTTGCGTGTAAATTAAACTTATATCGCTACAATGGCGTACAAGGCGAACTTTCAGATAACATGCAGTGCCAGCGAGGAGTCTGTACTACTTATACATACCTTGACAACTTGTTAATGGCTGTTTTCCTCATTAATACTGAATTAATTAAGATGAAAATTCGATGTCGAGGTGGGTATTTATAAGATTGTGCATAGTTAGTATGTAAGAATCCATGAGTAAAGTTGTAACAACGTCAGTAGCAGCAGCAGCAGCAGCAGTAAAATCATCGAGTAGGAAGTTGTTATGGTTGGGATATATAAAGACATAGAACAGTATTGAAATGTTGAACAATGTTGATATATTACAGTACAATACGTATACATATATAAAGTTTACATACAGATAGTTATACACAGATACGACTAAACATATTAATGTATATTTAAATGCATGACTGTCAATTTATACAAAATTAAAACTAATGGCAATTTAATTACATTAGTGAAAATATTGACATTTCCACAGCAACAATAACTTACCAATATTCTCTAGTTGCCCTGGTGTGCCCCAGCCACCAGCTGCTGCTATACCAGCACCACCACCTAAGCCACTACCAGCAGCTGTTGAGGCTTGTGCTTGTGCAGCTGCTGAGCCTGGCGCTGGTGGCACATAATCACCGCCATCAATTACAACACCATCTATGCTGGGACCGAATGCAAAACCAAACTCTGGTTGACGTATGGGCACACTTAATAGCTGCTCGAGGGTTCTGTCGCGTAAACATTTCATGAGATGTCCATGCGGTAAATCGGGTGCACAATTTACATGATGTGCAACTATGGCAGCATACTTGGCTGGATTGCTAACAAGTGACCATGGTGCTAAACCAGAGCCCGACATAAGTATTGCACGATTAAAGAGTAGACCTAAAATAAGAGCCATTTATATATATAATTATATTCTTTAATTTATTTATTTAATATACATTTTCATGTAATATAACATTCATATTTTTTTTAATTTTATTTATTTTTCGTTTTAATATTATTAATTTTTTCACCCATAAAAATCGATGTATACATTTTTACGATACTAAATTTGAGTAAATATTGATGTATTTACTCAGTGGACTTAATGCAATAAGTCCACAATTCCGCGTTTAATTGTTTTTTATAACGCAAATTTTGAACGAAGGACTACATTTTGACATAATAGTATCTGTATGAACTTATTTAAATGTTGTGTTTCTGAATCATTTTTTATAGTTTATATATAGTGAACTGTATTATAAAGTAAAATATAAAGTGAAGACCTTTTGCTAGTTTGAATGCATTTTATATGTACCGTTTAGTTTTGTTTAGGCTGTTATTAGGAAGTATTTGATCGTTTGTTCATCGAAAGTTAGTTAATCAGGTATTCGTTGAAATGAGTATATACTATAAGGTACTTAGGAGCATATTTTTTTTATTTATTAACTCTGTTTATTTTAGAGTTATAGCTTGTGATATTAATATTTCTATAATAACTGATTTGAATAATTTTTTATATTTATTTCTTTGATTTTTTTTCGCACTAGTTTTATTTGCTCATATATTCGTTTAGTAGTGGGAATACATCTCTATAGTTTGGCTTATAAAAACAATTGAACTATCAATGAATTGGTTGTTCGAAAACATATTTTTACTAACTATGAACTTATTCTAGCAATAAATGCAGCATAAGCATTTAATTTATAAAAAAGCTATTCAAAAGGAAATTACTATGTACAAAATATTATTCTATCAATAATAATAATTTCATTTATTACAAGAAATATAATTTATTTTGATTCATTATCTTGTAATTTGTCTGTAAAGCAAGCTATTTACTACTTTATTTTATTAAAAACGGATAATTTATAATTCGTTTCAGGGAGTGATTATTAGAAAAAATGATGGATAACTTTTTAGTTTCTTAGACTGTGGAATAATGTAACGAACTTAAAAACTTATCATGTATACTTTTTGTTATACAATATGTTCACACTAAAATTTATTTATTTAATAACTAATGTCTTTCACTGAGCTTATTATACCTGCATAAGTATTTGCATGATTATATATTAATTCTCATTATTCTCAGCTAATCACTTAACTTGAAAACTAGTTCAATTTAATGCTCGGAAACTTTTGAAGATACTTCTAATATAAATAAGTCTATATCAGTTAATTACAGTATTTTTTATTAGATTTTGAAATTTTTCTACACTGTTTAGAATAATAATTAAAATTTAATAAAGTCTAATATCTAAACTTACCTTCCGGCACTGCCATAGATGAAATTAAGAAATGCACACAAGCAGCTCCTGTACCATGTCCCGCAAGTGTTATACTCATTGGATCACCACCAAAAGCTGCAATATTTTCTTTAAGCCAATGCAAGGCAGCAATGATATCCATTAAACCATAATTTGCTGGCAGTTTCGAATAGCGGTCAGTGTTGGCATTTAGAAAACCTATTGGAAAAAAATTAATATAAAAAAATTAGAGATATATGCAAATTGTTTGATATAAGTAATAAATATAAGTTATTGGGAATATGTTTTATTTGAAAATTAATGAGTTTGTATAACTGGCATATGATTTTTGGATGTTTCTTTATTGCAGAATGACTTTCAATCGAAACGCTTCACTTTATAAATATTGTTGTAATATATAGTGATATGTGCATGCCATCTAAATTTATTAATTGACTCCAAAATCTGCGTTACTCTTTGATATTATGCCGATGAGTCATATTTATGAGACACTAATTTAAGATAATATAACATAATAAATGGAATAGGTTTCCGGAATTAAGTGATATGTTAAAATAAAGTGATGTGTAATAAATACATATACAAATATATTTCTTTATCTATATACATGTTAGTTCAGATTAAACTAACTAGCTCCTTAACTAGATATGTTCCATTTAGCTATTCGTACCACCTTTGAAAGACGACCGACATTTGTTAATTTTAAATTATGCAGAGTAATACAGGATCCCCACAAGAGATTTGATGACAATAAAAGTATTGTATTATAATATTACAATGCCAAAACAGTTGCTCTTTCACAAGCTGTCAAAGAAGTGCTACTAATCACAAAAAAAAGACCACAGTCATTCACAATAGGGTCTTGAGATATTAATTTATTCGTAAACGCGATACTCGTACACTTTTGGTTTTGCAAGTGCGAAGGTTTTGGGAATGTGTTTTCAATGCTTTTTGATTTTTTAACAGATATTTCTTTTGTATTTGCAACGACGCAACAAGATCGTGAACTGCCCTATTATTTCAATATACGTAAGACAAAATAATGAAATAGGCTTTTGAAATGAAGTGATTTGTCAAATTTAAACACGGCGACTTTTCATATAATATATGATTTTCATTTGTATTTATAATAATAATATTAATTGTATAGAATCTTAGAAAGGTTAAGTTGTATTACAGTATTAAAACTTTGAGTAGTTTTCTTTCTTCTATGATATGATATGATATAATATCAGTACATAAGATAATTGCTTGTAGGTGTCTTAGCTTAATATTCAAATACATATATTCTCATTTGTGTTGGCGCGCATGTACACGAAAATGGATATCGTTTTTAAAATGAAGATAATTTTATTAAAAATATGAGCTTATCTCTTATTTCCACATGAATATATTAATTAAAATCTATTTTGTCATTTTATTAAGTTATTGAAATTTGAACGTGGTCAATAGAATGCAATTTCCTACGCTAAAATCACTAAAAAATCAGCAAACTCGGCCTATGCAATTCGTTGTCTATCTATAAAATATGAATTTTAACTTGGTTACTAATTGAATTGTGCATTGATTATTCAATCAGTGTGCTAATCTTTAGTGTCACTGTCCATAAACAAATTAACTAACGATAACATACCAACTTCGGTTTAAAATTCGTGAACGTAGCGTTTTTGTCAATTTGCCTAGATGCCTTGGTGCTGAAGGGAAGTGCACCGCATTTACTGTGCACCACACTGAAATCACAACCTATGGAAATGGCCGTAGTGCAGTTTCAATTATTAGGCAAATAGCCACTCCAGTGAATTCTCCACATATGATGCCATGTGTGCATTAATTTACATATCACATATTTACACACTCATACATACATTAAAACCATTCACTATATAAACCTAAACAAACCGTTTTGATTATGTACATTTTCGACTGTTTATGTTTTGCGTTTAACCAAAATGAAGAGGTTGTGGCGGCGAGGTTGTGCGCTATGACCAGAAATTGTCAAACCGTCCTAACGTAAATAATTTTATATCGCTCACATTATAAATTATAATTATACATTTGCATGCTCGTGAGTATGTTCAGTGTTGTATGTTGTTACTTTGGCTCTATAAGTTGGAAGTGGTTATTTTTGTAACAGAATAGATGACCTATTTAACAACATCGTCGAGTAATTTGAGAACACACTTTGGGAATACTCATATAAGCAACAACTTAACTGGCAACTTTAATATCTCAAAGAGGTGAAGGTAAAACACAGTAACAGAAGAACTGAATCATTTATTTTAACCAAAAATCTAAATATACTATGAGATGTTTTGGTAATATACTGATAACAATGAGTTTAGGATAGCAAAAAATTTGAAATAAGTATGGGAATTTCTTGTGAATCCGTTCAATTCACTAATGGCTAACCTATTTATGAGAAATTACTGGAATTTTTCTATAGATTTAATAAATTAAGTAATTTTACTTAATAAATCGATTAACGTATTTAATAATAAGTAATAATAAGTTTTCTAGGTCAATTTAAAACATTTTCCAGTCATCAGCACACCTCCATCCCTTTCAGTACAGTAATCAGTAGCAGATGTTGATATATTGTTATTTAGAAAGATTATTTTAAACTGCAATGTAAGCAACAAAAAGAAGAATAGATAATAGAGTTCGATAGCCAGGTAGAAAAATTTCAATATAATTGTCAGCTAATAAATGTTTTTTAAATAAATTAAACTAATCAAAAAAAAAGAATATTTAAAAAAAAACAGCTCAGTCAAAACTCCATCAATGTCTAAATAGTGATGGTACGATCTGTGATTGAAGTATAATGTTAAATAAAGTAATAAAAATAACAAATATGAAAAGATCTCTAATAATATGCACTAAGACAATTAATTAAGACGTATTCTAAAAACCACTTTTATTTGTAAAGCTGGTGAAGTGTTAGGAACACGTCTTATAGACAGTCATTTAACGAATGATCAGTGCAATGTTACGCTCTTTTTCGTATTGACCAAAAGGCATGTACAGAGTGTCATGTCATAATGTCAATTTCGATCTTTAACTATTAATTTGACACTTTTTTTGCATCTAAACTAAAAAACCACGTATTTTTATGTGATTGTGCTGGACAAATTCACATAAAAAACAAAAATTTACTCATAAAATACACAAATTACTAAGGGCCATGTTATGCAGAGTGTCTTGGGCACGGCAAAATTTGCTCTTTAGGGCTATGCCGAAAATGCATGTTACGCAGAGGGTCACAACAGTATTGCCTAAATTTAAAAGAAAATTTAGACATGCTCACTTAATTTGACTTAATTTCATTTTTCGAAATTAAGAAAATTTAGCTGTCTGAACATTACTTACTAAAATCAATCATTATCACTGATTGATTTTGCTCGTTTGATTATATTGCTGTTTATATGAGAAATATAAACAATTACTATTAAGCTATGGATTGAATTTTGAGACAGGGTAGACCCAGTGTAAAACTTAAATAATTAAATCAAAAATAAAACAAATCTCAAATAATGTTTAAAAGGTACATATGATATATTACTTATGTTTCTATCACTACTCTAATTTTAATTATTATTAACAACAAGAACTTAATTCTTTTCATATAAACATGAAGAACATATCGATATAAGGATATGAAGTTTTCGCTATCCTTATGTGTCATTTCACGATGTCGTTATTTTTTACATTAAATGCAATTGAATCACCCTCATTGTAAAATGTTATAAAAAATTTAATCCAAACTTTATTCACTCTAAAGTTAAGTTTTATTTTTTTATTCAATTACGTTTATATGTTTTATTTGCATAATTATTTTTGGTAACGTTTAATTTTACTAAATTCTAATTTCAACACAAAAGCGCAACTGCACGAATAACTCGGAAAAAATTGCTCAGCAATTTGAATTTAATTTCGCCTTCTTAAAAAATATTGGGTACCCAATATGCCCACATATGCCAAAGCCACAGCATGCTAAAAAGTTAAAATTTTGGCTTTTTCGAATTTTCTATGAAAAAATGTTCATGCGATTTCTGAGCGTTTAAAATTCGG
Organism: Teleopsis dalmanni; assembly: GCF_002237135.1. Lineage (NCBI taxonomy): Eukaryota > Metazoa > Arthropoda > Insecta > Diptera > Diopsidae > Teleopsis > Teleopsis dalmanni. The sequence continues at coordinate 53,334,976 of NC_051848.1, forward strand.
AACGATGCTTTTGTGGCAAAAATAAAATTAAACCTTTTTTATGTGTGCAACGAGGTAGACGGAAGCTGGTGCATGTGCAAATGCACGTCCAAATGCACATATGAGTGAGCATAGGTTTTGTGCACGTTCGTATCCTAGAAAAACCGAAATGCTAACTGACCACGCTCTAAGCCAGAAAAAAACAGAAAACATTTAATTGACAAGACTTTTTTTTTCAAATGGCCAGATCAGAAACTGGGTTAAACTGTCAGCACTAATTAAAGAAATTCATTTTAAAATTCAGCATAGAAATTATAAGCAATTAATAGCATACGAACTTTTCCAGTTTTCCAGTTTTTCAGTTTTTGTAATTTTTAGTTCTTGCAATTAGTTATATATATTTTTGTTAATTTTATTTTATACAGTTTTGTAACACTTTTTTTTTATTACTTTCTCTAAATTTTCATGCAACCAATGTTGGCTTACCTAACACGCCCAGTCTGTAATTGATGGTAACCACAAGTATTTGACCAAAGCTTGCTAACACGGAGCCATCGTATGGATTGCCGCTGTTCCATTCATATGACTCGCCATGCACGAATACCAGCACAGGATATTTCTGCTGACCACTCGTTGTGCCGCTGTTGCCGCTATTGCTCCCACTGCTGGAACCATCACGTGAGCCAACTGTAAAAAAGCATGAAGAGAATTTTCTTAGTTTGGGCGAAAATAAGAAATGGTAAGTGCAGAATTTAAAATTTTTATTAAATACTTAAACAATTTTTAAAGCTTCAATTTCTATATTTTATTTCAATTAATTTTTATTATATGGATTGCTAAATTCTGTTTATTATTGTTTATTTTTCTATACAATCGAAGCAATTTTCTTAACAATTATTTCATGTAGACGATGTGTTAGTTTATTTGTTTCATTAAAGAGCTGACAACCCACATAACATAAAAAAATAAATGAATTTATTTCTAAAAGCAATTAAAATATGCAATCAAAATCATTTCCCTAACTTTACTTCCTGTCTCTTACCATAGAACATTTTCAACCAGCAGCACTTTCCGATAGGCAATCTCTGCCTATCAATATCTTAGCATCTCAATAAGCATTGATAGATTTTATGCCATTTATCAATGCTCGAGCATTTGAGTTGTCCAATGAAATGTACATTTGTCTGGCAATGATATACTTTTATGGGCTTATGTCTATCATGAGAGTCGCATTAAAGACTTGCATGCTTGTCTATTATCTATAAAATTTTATAAGCCCATATATACTTCAACAGCAGTTTTAAGTTGCTTCCGTTGTTTTGTGTGATAGGCTTTTATCATGATTTTTATTCCTATTTTTATTGCTGTTTTGTTCTTTTTATCGATGAAGTTGTTTGTTGGATATCCTTCAAGCGGAATAGCAAAACAGAAATTAACTTCAACTTTAGTTTTTATAATGCATTAAAAATGCTTGTACTATTTTTGTTGTGTCAATTTCAATATACATGCAAGTATTGCTGAGTCAAAGGGAGTTTGATAGACAGCTTTAATATAATTGGATGTTGTATAAAATAAATTGTATAAATAAGTAAATCTTATTACGTGAGGTTATTAAGCTTTATTTACGTTTTCATATATTTTAATATTATTCCTTTAGGAAGTGAATATAAGGAAGAGGCTAGGGAAATAAAATAATAAAAATTTGAATATTTTTCATCACTTGATCTTATATTACAAAAAATTTTTACTCCTAAGGTAATTGAGGTTGCAGCGGCAGTTTAGCAGGTATTCTTTCGCTAACCATAATTAGCGATTTTTCAGCATTCTTCTGTCACATTTCTCATAATAAACTTTTAGAGATAAAAATAATATAAAAACGAAATAAGTATATTGAATTTAAGTAACTAAACAGATTTTTTATCATGACAAACTGTCAAAAAAGTACTTCCCTAAAAACCAGTTTCGTCTTTAAGCCAAAGCTGGGTAGTCACTGAAAAAATATTTAATCGTTTTATCTTCCTGTAGATCTCCATAATTCCTATAAAGAGTTCTAAAAGGAATACGTACTTTCAGTACTTGTGTTCCTAGACACTAGTAACAAAAAAGAACTGCAGTAAACCTTGCAGTATTCACGCAGTCCCTGTTAATAAGTTTCGAAGATCTATTCTTGTTATGTGTAGGTCATGCCAATCAGGAAGTTAATTGTGTCAGTAATAATAATAGCAACGATAATATTGTTGTTGATCATTACAAAGTTAATAATAATAATGTTTAGGTTGCTAATAGGTTTAGATTTCTATGTACATATGTACATTCTACAGTCAATGTTAGAAACTAATGTAGCTCGAAGTCAAAGAATAATAAAGTTATAGAATTCCAACAGATGCAGTTCACTATCTGTTTATATTCCCGATATCCATTTAACTATAGGCAAAAGTTGCAAGGTCTGATATATTAAGAGATGGTTTTTATTGCATAATTCTTGCTGTAACACATTCCGATTTTCGGATAATTGAACTTCCAACGAAAACCGTGGTCATTACTTTGGTTTTTTGTTATTTTTCTCGTATTTATTATTATTATTACTCAGAGGGGATGTTGCACTATGACCATCGGGTCTATTGTGCCCCTTTTGGGCTTAGACTAAGTTTCTAAGCCCTGTTGCGTCGATAAAAAGTATTACTTTATAGAGTTTCATTGCCTCTTCCGTAAGGATATAAGTACATTTCCAGAAGTGTATTCTGTGTGTACACTAGCGCAAGGCATTCTAATAGCATATGTGTGGATGACTCTTCGCTCTCTTTGCAGGACCTGCAGTATGTAACCATATAGATGTCGATTCTAGTAATGTTTTGTTTTAGTAACCAGTATCTTGTTAAAGGTTGTGACGAGGATTCCAAATTTTTCTTTTGATAAGTCCATTCAATTTTGGTATTTCCTATTGTTATAGGCTCCAATCAGTGACAAGTGATTATCCCAGTAATATCTTTTGTTCTGGTTCTCCTTGATTTTTATGAGAAAAAGAAGAGTACTGTGCCCTAACCCTCAGAAAAGCCATATCAGCCAGAATCTGTTTGAAGTTAACTGAAATATTTATTTATTTAATTTATGATGCTTGTGTGAAAACAATCGCCAAAAATAAATATATATTAAATATCCATTTGATTTAATAATTTATTGTACCAGTAAATCGTTTAATGTATTAAAAATTATGTTTTAAAGTAAAAAATAAATTCTAAATACAGATTTAAATAATTTAAAGTATATATGATATATGTTCATGGACGCAGTCAGGAATGTGGACTGAGTTGCGGTAAAAGAGTGAAATACAAAATATATAAAATCATTACAAATTTACGAATTTATGACTTCAGTATGAGAAATAAAAAAATGTCATATTACATAATAATAGTATCAATTTAAGCTTCCTTGCTAAATAATTGCAAAAGTGGTTTCCTTACATATTTGGGGGTCCCAGATTAAGTCAATTCATCTATTATACAGCTTAGTAAATAAAGATTCTTTTGCCACTTATTTAAAGTTAGATTTGCCCCATAAGTTCTTCTTGGCTACAATACTCATGTTTGTGTCATAACGGCACGATCTCAATTTTATTCGAAAATAATGCTTTCACCGTATAATAATGTGAAAGCATCTCCGTATAATAAAGTGTCATATGCGTCTCCTTTGCCTACGCCCATGCTAGTGTCCATTGATGTTAGTTTAACATCAAATGAGGTAACTAATCTTTATTAATAGTCTTATAAATATTATTAATAATATTAATTGTAATTGAGTAAGCCATAATTTTTTGTTTCATTGGGTTTAACGCTTCCGACCGTTTCTTTTTAATTGTAAATAACTGAACTTGCATTCAATTATAACTCCCAGTTGGAGTAATTTATTTATGTGTATGATTCCGTTCTTTTAGGTTAAACTGGCTATTCGGATTTCTTAAATGAAACCCTTCCGAAGTTTTTCTCTAAAATATTTAAAATATATTTGTTGGTTATGACGATAGATATATATTTTGTTTTACTACTATGACTGTTGACAGTTTCTTACAGTCTATCATTTACTGTTGTATGAATTGGCAACTGATTTAGCATTTTCTTGAAAATATGATTATAATCTTAAGATATATCATTTGGGGTTGCCAGAAGAAAGTTAAATGAATTTCTTTCTTTTTAAATATATTACAATGACAATTGTGACACATCCCCTACCTACTCTTAAATCTTTTGAAGGATTTTAAATATATGGATCAAACACTTCTTTTACTAAACTTATTTTGAAGTTCTCTTTATTTTCATTTCAAACTAATGGAAGCACATAAACTAGAAACGAAATATCGACAAGGGTTCAAAATCAATTCAATTCATGTACAACTTGGTATCGATTTCAATAGATTACTAAGTATATTCCTGATAAAGTGAATTTGAACCACCTTTGCAATTAGTTCCGATATCCGATAATATAGATTCAATATAGCTGCACCTCAATGCATCTAGACTTACTCCCTGTTAGAACTCTGTTTTTGGCATTTTCGTTAAAATTTCACTCGTTGGAATTATCTTCTACATTTTTTTTAAGTTTTTTATTTGCTGCTAATGTATTTATTGTAATATCTTAACTACATTTGTGAACTTTAAGTTTTCAGTTTTTCATTCAAACTTTCACAATAATTCAAGTAATATAAATTAAGTAAACATGATTACGTATTAGCTTCATTTAAGTGCTTCCTTCACTTTGTTTTCCTATTGTCTCCAACTCTGTGTGCACGTGAAGAACTTCTACTGGGCTAAACATTAACAAACCCACTAAAAACAGACAAATCCTTATATATTCGAACCCCACATAGACTTGCGGCAATCGCATCCTTGCTTGTGTAGAATTTAACAACTGATTAACAAGGGCACATAAGACAATTTGCGGCATTAAAAGTTCGCTGGTTTCCGTTTACTTATGTTCAGTGAATTTTCTTTGTATCGCATGCGGCATGCGGCGTGTGGCATGCGGCAACCGGAAATGGCAAAGAAACTATACATAAAATGTTGTTGTAAAAACTATTTACAAGTTTTTATCGTTGACAGTAGCATTTATACACTCACCCGCACTTCGCTTCGTTGAAATCATTGTACATTGAATGAGTTGTCTTGTTTAGGTTTTCGAGTTGAGTTTGGGTTCGGGTTCCTTTGGCAAAAAGGATGTGAAAGGAGGAATATAAATAAAAATTGGCAGCAACGCATGTGCTTAACTTGTAAAATGACAAAAGTTGAAAGTTTTAAATGGTGTTTGCATGTTTTGTGGGTTACACAAGAAAATTACTCTGATTTGTTTTTAAGTTTATTTTCCTTTTCACTTCTTCTACTCTCTACAGTTTTCCCCCACAACACTCAATCTATTACTTTATTTTATTACGCTTTGTTTGCCTTCGACTTTGCTTTAGCAAATATCACTAAAACTCGAGTTGGTTTGGAGCAATTGTGGCTCATAAGTAAATTAAAAAGTTTCTGAAGTTACTCAGCAACGAAACTTGAATTAATGAGTCGTTGAAAAGCAAGTTTAAATGCTTAATTTAGTTAATTTCATTATTAAAGTCTGAAACTATATTTAGTCATAATTAATTTTGAAAAAAAGTTTATTCAAGTTAATCGAAGTTCTTAATATAAACCGTTAAAACAATACAAATGCGTATATACGAAATAAATAAATAAAAATATATGCTTCATTTAGATATCAGTAATTCTCAATATCAGTGCATTAGAGTACCACATAGTATATATGAGCACATGCTCTGTTGCAAAATTCTATACTTTTTGGGTAAAGGACTAATTAGGTGAAAAATGCTATAAGAACTGCATTTATGTTAATGAGTTTCGGGTTATACATGCAAACTCCCAAAAATTCTATGTATATTTTAACTATCTTAAACCATTGGGTATTAAATGCTATTTTAGTGCACAATAGATCAATCTGGTTGCAGTGCTGAAAGGCCTTAGCCTAACCCATAAACCATTACTATGATTGTCTAAATTTAATCGCCATCAAATAAATTAATTCAAAATCGAATATTTTGTTTAAAATATCGATATTATACGCTGATAATAAAAAATTGCAAATGTCATACCTGGGGATTGGAGGAATTGTCTATCACGCCATTAAGTTCACATGACGTGTCACTAATTGAACTTTTTGTGAGGTTAAAGGAAAGGTCTACCTTACGTGGAATACTGTCAATCTTCCAACGCTTTGAAAAAAAACATGTTATGACTGGACTATTGCCAGTCTATGTAGGTAAGTTATAGAAAATTAGTTCAAAATTATTAAGAACTGTAATATACTCCGGGAGGAACATTTGAATGATATTGGCAATGAATTGAAAATTTAATTTGAATGGAAATTTGATATTTCTTTAATGCCGTTTATTTTTGTGATTAGTGGACTACCATGGTTGCCTAAATTCAGTTGCCATCGTTTAATTTGGAATTATTTGGCTTCCAAATACAATAATTCGGTTTGTTCATTATTCGTTACTCGTGAAGTAACGAGTTATAATGTGATACAAATAACTGGTGCATTTATAACATATGTTTTAAGGATACCTTATTCGCAATGGGAACAACGATTTGAAAATAATTTTATGACGTGCATATTTTTAAAGTAATGAAGATGTATAGAATATTTATTTTTAAATCAATATAACTTTTTATAGTAGTTGTAAGTTATATAACTGCCTTCATAAAAAAAATAGTTCCCTTTCATACAGGTATATGTTTGGGCTGATCAGATTAATGCTGCCAAATGTATGGGTACTAACACCATCAAGTGACAAAAATTGTGGAAGCGTTTTATATAACCCAAAATAAATAATAATGCATATCTATGCAAACTTATATATGTAAATGGCTAAATGTAAATGTTTGCAAAGAACAGGGCTTTACACCTGCCTGGATTGAAAGTAAGATTGATGTTTTGAGCAGTTTTCTGTGATATTCAAGGCTTCAGGCTTTTACTGGTTACAGCTTCTAAGTTATCTTTTAAATTATAAATTAATCATGCCGTCATATAAATGAGCATACATATAAATGTAAAAAAATTAAACATGTACGCATAAACTAAAAGCCGAAAACGTCGATGGTTAAATTATGCACCATCCAGAACGCTATGTGGTAATTGACGATAGTCATAACACGGATTTTGAATCCTCGTTGTTTCAAGTCATTCACAACGTGTTGTGGTTTTTTTTCGCTTGATGAGTATTTTCGACATTGAATCTCATACACTACATTAGAGTGATAATTGTGGAAGAAAATATTGAAAGCAGAAACAATATGATATCACAGGTCACGTACAAATTTATTATCCCAGTAAAAATAATTCTAATCTCTTTAAGTCTTCGTACTAGCCTAATGCTTCTAAATCCTGCTTAATTAAATTTTAATAAAATTAAATTATATATACTCGTATTATATAATTTTACGCATTTGCTCGTTTCCATTTAAAATACTATATTTGCTTATTTGATTAACTGGCAGCTCCAAAATATTTATTTTTATTTTATGAATTTAAGTGAAAATCCTCGTTTTGGTAAATCCAAAAACTCGCATAAAATTCATGCTTTGTAGTGCAAGATTAGGTTAGAAAGCTAATAAATAAAATTTCAAATATTTTACGTGTTTCGCATATGAACACATGCCCAAAACTGGCACAATTATTCGCACTGGCGTATTTAAATATGTTTTTATGTGTTTTTCATATCTATGTTAATCATTCTGAATAATGTTATTTTTGTATAAATTTATAAACTCAGTACATTTATAAAATATTCGTATTTGTATAAGAATTATGCGTTTTTAAGTAATTTTTATAACGGGTATTCCAACACAAACTGTAATTTTGAAGGAAATAACCATAAGTGTATTAAATGCGATTAAAGAGAAATTTATTTGAACATTTAAATTTCTTTTATTTATATGAAATTTTATATCTCTAAATATACTTCAATCTTAAGAGTGAAATAAATGAATTGAAAGAATGATTACTGCATTGGGCGACATCATAAAAGAAATCGAATTTATTAATGTTTTATAAACAGTTTCAAATTCACTTTTCCCTATGTTCTATTTCTAATTTATGCATTATATCTTCCTTTGGAATGTTTAATTACATTCCTATATACCATATTATTTAAGCGACCTTTCTAAATTTTTTGTTAGCATGTGGAAATCTAATGGTCTGAAGCGCTAACTCATTACATATTGCGTTGCCTTTTGTTAGCTTTAAATGTATTTTAATCTACACCTGACACCTTTTCGAAAAAATTACTTATCGTTTACTAAGATCATGAAAAATTCTCCTTATACGAAACAAATCGTCAAACAGTAAAACTATCTTAAATCGGCATTAAGTTCATTAAGTTTGATAATAGCAGATTTCAAATATAGATTACAAACAGTTGCATTCAATTAAAAATATTGAATTTTATTGAAATATTTTCTTATAAAAACACTGTATAGTTTTTATGCGCAGAAAAATTGAAAATGGGGTATTTCCACTCAAATAGGGTTATATGTGCGTCACACATACTCTTTTCCTTCATTGAAAAACAATTTCTTATATCTAAGTTCATATCACTACACTTCCTTAAATTTTAAACCTGAAATCTCTCTGCAAATCATTCAAAGAACTATATTTGTGCATATGTAAATTCATCAGTAAAGCATTATAATCAATAAAGTAAGAAATTTTTTAAAATACTGAAAGCTTCGGGTAAGTAAGTTTTTGGCTACAGATCTAATGTGTTAAATTAAATTTTATTTGTTTAATCAAATAAAGTTTACTACGCTTATATGGATACTACACTTTATTTATTATATAAAGTTTACTACACTTTATTCACTTAAGATAAAATAGTCCAGCAATAGACGCAGTGTCACGGATAGTTAATGTTCAAGTCCGTAAGTATGTTACAACTGTGATCATACAATTATTTACTCCCAGTACATTTTCGTGACAGATGGCATCATCAATTTAATGCATCTGCGGTTATCTTCTTGGTCTGCTGGCATTGAGATTGCAGTTTAGTACGGTATAATGTTAAAGAATAACATTATTTGGTGTTATATGGTTAAACCAGATCATCCATTGTACTTTTAAAAAGTTTGCTATCGTATATCCGATGTAAGGGTACCAAACTGCAGTCATTAGTCACAATCATCAAGAAAATCACTTTCATTTCACTTTTGAATAAATGCTTTACATTTACATTTAATGTGTATATATTTATACATTATATATATATATTATATATTTTCTATATAATGTGTCATTGTCAATTATTATTAAAACAAAGAAAGCAATTAAAGTTGACGATATAGTTATGTCTTTTGTCTTTAAGTACTCTACTCTATACACTTTCCAAGAGAACCCAATTGCAATCATTTGTTATACTTTGGAAGTGAAAAGTATTGTTGAAATTGATGAATAATAATAAAGTCTAAAATATAGAAAGTTCTTATTACAGAATGAGTTTAAAATAAATAAATCAAATATAAATTTTAATATTAGCGCAGATACAAACATTAAAAAAAAAAAGTAACAATAATTTTAATTAACAATTCTATAATCCAGGATAAAAAGTAGAAGCACCGAATGTTAGCTGAGAGTACTAAAAGGATAGTAAAAATAAATACAAGAATCTAATATGAGGAAAAGTAGCTATAATCAGCACAAAATATTAAGAAATTATTTGGTGAAAAGTTTGTATATAGCATTTCTGCTCTAATATTGTTCTTACACATTCCTATTATTTTACTATCTTTTGTATAAGATATGCAGACCTTCTCCAATAGTCTTTAATACGATATCACTTCGCATTCTGGTTACTTCACCGAATAACTGGAAAGATTATCTCTTTTGTTTCCTCAATTTCGCTAACAACTCTTTTCCTTTGTTCTTGAATATACTGTGTAAATTTATATGCATACTGTATATAACTATAACCCTTGACACTATACCTTTTTTGATGTTATTTAATGAAAGCTACCATCTTTTCTTTTTCTCTGTTCCTGTCATTTCCTATTTTTACTTCTGTTGGATTTTCATTATTCATTACATCTTATACTTTTGTCGCTTCTTTTGTCACTCTTATTGTTCCTTTATAAATTTTTCTAGTCAAATATTTTTTTTATTTTCTGAATTTTTATAATAAAATATTTATAAGATTTTCTTTAAATTAATTAGAACTAATTTATTGTTCTTTTAAGACACATTTTTAGTTTTGTTTTAACATCATATTATAGGAACGAAATTTATTATTGAGGCGGATCCAAAATGGATTTCCAATAAAGCAAATAAGTTGTTTTTAACTTTTAAGAACCTGCTTGAATTCTTATACTGTTTATTTAATAAGTTATTGGATAATTTGTCAGAATAAAATACAGTATTTATAATTTTTATAAACCTTTCTTGGTAGCCTCTATCCATATACACATGTAGTGACATGACAAACCACAAGAGCAATCATACGGAGTGCTTTCAATCCGTAAAACCATTTCAAGTTAAAGTTATGCTGTTATTATCATCATATTTCTGTAATAAATACTTTTTTAAAATTTAATCAGAGACTAGATTGTAAACGCTTTTCAGAAAAGTAGAGATTGCGATTTTTTCAGGTTTTTTCAGTAGGTTTAATACACTATCTGAATCCAGCTTTTATGTATGATTTGTAAAAGTATTCATAGCACACACATCGTGAAAGATTAAGATAATTTAAACAGTGGCGATTAACTAATCACATAAAAGACTGAAAATGCATAATAGAAATTTCTTCATAAGGTGTTGAGTGAAACGAAAGCCTCTAGTCACTATCTCTCTACTATGGAGGAAACAATATCTAATTAGCTTCAATTGTTATGTATGTTAAGAACACTTTAGTATTAAACCTTCATTGCAGGTAACCACATTAGTATGTTCTAGACTTCTGTTTCACTATACGCCCTCCACTGTGATTTTACTATAACTCAGCAAATTTAGACTTAGTTTAGATATCTTTAGTTTAAAATAGGAAGAAGTTATTGACTCCAGAGATCAGCTAAACTTTTGTTTTTAGTTATGTTTAAGAAATGAACGATAAGGATAATCAATATTTGCATTCAGTTTTGAAAATTATATCGGTTCCGAAATGAAAACACTACATTATCATAACTCAGTAGTCAGATGACCCATTGTTTTCATTTTAGTAAAAATTTATTTAAAAAATATAAACTTTATTAAAAGTGATGATTGTGGCAATTGTTGTAAATTTTTAATAAATTTTTTTCTTTAAACATTTTATTTCTTTTTACTGAATTCGCAAAAAATATTTAAATATTAATTGAAAAATGTCAGGAGTTTTGTGATATTATTTACTTTGCAAACAATTTAAGTTACAACAGAAAATAAGAAGGAAGCTTTTACGTTTTAACGTATAAATACTTTCATAAATGTTGGCAAATAAATTAAATTTATTTAAAAGCCTTCTTATTTCATATATTTTAAATAAAATTATTATTATAGCTATATCAAGTATAGAAGGGGAAGTTATTTTCTTGTTAAGTACAAACTTATTATATGAAGCATTTTCAACTTGCCTCAGTGCACTAATACGTGGTACTATGTTTTATCTTTTATGTTGAAAACTTCGGAGTGAATATTCCAAAATAATGACTAGAAAATATTTCGTTTGTTAAATAAAATAGAAATTTAAATAAGAAATTTGTTTTTCAATAAAAAATGAAATGCAAAGAAATCTGAGACTTCTCTCACAACTACTTAAAATACAAATATATACTGTGTATATTTTCTATTTTAATATTTATGTGCGTATTATAAAAATACCCACAAATAAATTCAAATAATTATTGTAGAAATCTTTGCACGGCTTTCCTTCCTAACTCATTTATTATGTATTTCCATTTAACTTCCGTTTTGGCATAAATATATTGAAAAGCATTTTTCTTTAAATAAATCAGTGGTGTGCTTTGTATGTAAATTGATATCAATTCACTAGAAAGTCATGTGGTGTGTGCGAGTACGTTTAAATCTGTTAGTTTGAATCAGAAACTCACACAAAAGCTCTTATGCATATAGTCAAGGATATACAGTCAGTCAGGTTTAAAGACTGGCATACTTATGAACATATGAACCAACATGAAGCAAACTACGTACAAAAGTTAGGTAAATTGAAACCCGAAACGAATTCATTACATTCACGCCTTATTGCACGCCTTGCATGGCAGCTCGAAATTAAAATGAAATCCTGCTCGGCACCCAAACAAATGAAATGTATGCCAATAGATTGAAATGTGGAAATTTCCGAATGAAATGTCTCATTTAAGGCAACATTTGCTGAGATTTCACACAAACTTACAAAACAGTTGACAGAAATTAAATGCTCTGGGTAATGCGATATTAGGGTTAAGGGCACAGTTGTTAAGCAACAAAATCGGAAGTGCGAATGAGGAAAGAAAGGTGAAATGGAGGGAAACAAGCTCCTCACAAATTTATAAAACTGTACACAGAATTAATAATTTAAGTTTCATTCATACACAGTGACAAACACAAGTGAAACTATTTGCACCCAACTATGGAACCACACCGCTTTCAATATTTAATGCTTGAAGTTGGATATTTCAATGGCAATGCTTCGAGCTTGGAAATACGTTGTGACAATATTAAGTATGGTGAAAAGAATTCTATAATATTGTAGCAAGAAGTAATTATTTTTTGAATTAATTAAGATGAATTTTTATGTTGATGACAAAAAACCGATTTGAATAGAAATAATGGTAATAATAAGAAATACAAATTTAAGTAGCCAAGCAAATCAAAAACAACATAGACTTAGTGTTCCAGAATATGAACATGTGCTTTAAATTTATTATTTTGTGATATTATTTTGTGCAGATGATGAATCCATGTCTAGTATCCATACAATTGTCTTGAATTATACAACCAAATAATTTACTTTGATTAAAACTTAAATTTATAAAAACACTCTATAGGTTAGTCGATTAATTTTATGTTACTTCCATGTTCATGATGCTCATGAAAAAGAAAAAGAGATAAATAAAAAGATCTTCATAAAAGATATCAATTCGCATTTGATTTCTAAAGCATGTCGATTCAAAAACGGACTTTCAATATAAATAGCGATTTAGCTTACTGGTCGAGATAACTAAGTTTAAAGATATCAACTTTTCATATTGGTTACACTCGTTGATTACACTAATATTAACTAGTATATGCCAGATATTGCATATTCTTGTTGTTGGGGTTCCTATGTAAAACTTTGCCACTTTGAAGACAATAAATATTCTATTAAAACACAAAATAGTACTGAAATCGATATTATAATTTATCGAACTATGTTTAGAAACAATCATTTTTCTAAATACATTTTTTTTAGCACTGAACATTATTTATTTACTATTTATCTCAATATTTCAAAGTCAAATGACTATAACCTCAATATTCTCAGTAAAATTATCATCAGTTTATTTTTATGCTATATACAACTAAAGCAACATCTACCACTACTGACAACTATGTGGACGTTGTTGGTGAATTTAGATACTAAGCCTCCACACAGCATTTAGTAAAAGTACTCCAATTATCACCTAGAAATTTACATAAAGAACAGCTACTTATAGGTGAATTAAAAGGTAATAATACTTAAAACAATCAGAAATCATAATCCGAAATCAATACAGAAATAATTCTGAGGTTAATTGCTGAGGTTAAAAGTAGTTAGTTTTTTAACGCTTCTAGGACTAAATTCAAGCCA